>NC_081559.1:74992179-75305587 GCF_022355385.1 Mustela nigripes
AATGACAGATGCTGGCGAGGATGCGGAGAAAGGGGAACCCTCCTACAATGTCATAGCATTTTTAATTTTAGAGGCCAAATTACATACAACTCTAGAGAATGCGTAGACATTATTCAGCCTTCTTTGGTGAGTTTTTGGTGCTTCAGGCAAAGAGAAGGACAAGAAACCAAAGTCTGTGGATGTTGAAGAGAGGAGTGAGTTGTTTTCAGGGATGTCGACAGAGTTCAACATGGCTAGAGGTCAGTGTAAGGGTGGACCAATAAGTATCACATCACAAAGGGCTGAGACATCTGATTTTATCCTGAAATTAGTGAAGATTCTTAGAAGGCATCTCAGCAGCATAATAAGTTAATCAGATCTGCTTTTTTGAAATCTGACTCATCAGCAGTTTGGAGGGTACTGGGGATAGAGGGAAGAGCGATACGTGAGCAAGTTACGTCATCGTACTTCAACCCGATAGTCTAGCAGCAATGCTAAGACTGACAAAAGCAGTGGCTGTGCCATGGAGATGGGGCAAAGACTACAAATCACTGATGAAGGGCCAGGAGAGGAATCGCTGACCATCGGGATGTAATGGTGCGGAGTGAAGAAGGCCACCTCACTAACAGAATGTGGTTGGTTGCCCCACGCTTACCTGCAGAAGCCTAAGCTTTTGCATCCACTCTAAAATTCACTCCCTTATTCAAATCCCTCCTACAGAGACTGGGAAAATACAGTGGTTTAACTCGTATTCTTATATAACCTGTTCTTACTTGGTTCCATCCAGGAACTCTCAACTTGCCCCAGGGGAAACTAATAAAACAAGTCCGTACTAAGATATTAGAGAGTAGTTTCAGACAGTGTGGTCCAAGGATTTCCTGTGTCAAAATCTCAAACTGATAGAGCCTGGATATCTGCATTATAGCAAACATCCAAGATGATTTTTATGCCTAGTAAGTTTTAATAATCACTATGACTGAGAGTTAGCATCTCAACTCTCCCAGGATTATTTTAAGACAGAAACACAAAACAAAATAATCCAATTCAATATGTGTTTATTCAGTTTGTTTAATGCCTGGCTAAATGCTGTTTGCTCTTCCAGATTATACCCATACACAGGAGAACAGAGAGGAAAAAAAGGAGGGAGGAAAAGAGGAAGGGAAAGATCTGCCCACTAGACAAAAAAGTAAAAAGATCAATACAAGAAGTTTTTTGGTTTTTGGTTTTTTCTTTTTGTAGTGTTGAATGAGAGAATTCCCCTCAGGAAGTCTTACATCCCCATCCTTTGGGCAAATGCCTTCTCTGTTACTATATACAAACCCTATGTTTCCAGGAGAAGTCAGAACATAAATTTTCCTAACTTTTTAAAGTAAATCCTAGAGATTTTCCCAACTGTTACTAGAGCCACAAATAGGACCCAATCCAGTCCTTCCATATACTTTTTTTCTTTGCCTTTGTATTTGTGATTGTAAATAGTTTTCTAATGGAGTTCTAGATAATCTAAACATAATTGATCTTAACAAGGAATTAGCAATAAAGCTCATTTCAGAGTCTTTAAGCTTTAAATGGAAGTTCATAAAAAGAAAAGTAAGAAATGTTGAAAAATTGATTGACTCTTATAAACCAATGTATGATCTAAAATAAAATTCCACATCACAAAACAACTATCTCCAGTGATTTAAAAGAGAAAAGTTAAAAGTCTCATTATTTCATTCTTAGCTAAATGGGGAATAGTTGAATACACCATACCAACAGTGTTTAAAACAGAAAACATTCAACATCTGTCTAAGCACAGTTGGAAGGAGATCTCCTTGAAAGTATTTTGTATGCATTTTAGATTGCTTCACGTTAATGGAGGGGCTCTATTTCCCCAATATATAACTACCCATCTAAAGTGCTGAACAGCTTTATAGGAGGATTGAGCTAAAGTTGAAAATATAAGAAATTCAATAGATATAAAAACCTGGCATAGTTTTCATTGCTATTATAATAGAGTAATGCTAGATCATTTTAAGTTAATAGAGCAAAGTATTTTTAGAAATTACTGGACCTTAAATAGATTCTAAAGCAATAGAAATAAGATTTGAGAACTTTAAAAAATGGGAAAAGATTCACGTTTACAGCTTTGTCATAATATGAAAGCATCAGAAGGAATTTTGCCTCATTATGATTTTTAAACAGTGAACATTTTATTGAGTGTAAGATGAGCTTGATAAAGAAAACTTATCTCAAGAGTAATGGTTGATTTTCTGTGACATTAATATGAGCATTCATGTCTAACTTCTGCCCTCCTAGTTGACTAACGAAATGGAAAATAGAATATAAAAATGGGAAAGCAAGTAAAAATTAGGAGAATGAGATATCCATGTCTAAAAACTTTGAGAGATTTCTGCAGTGTAAATGCAGACAGGAATAGATCTAAAAAGGGAAGGACGGTTTGTAAATCCCTACCTGTGAAGTCATGCTCTGCAGGAGAAGCAGTACAAGGGATTTCAGCATCCTCCCACCCTAACTCTAGCTCACCCCACTGCCACACAATTTCCCCAACTCACAGGGGCAAAGACTGGAGACAGACACACATATGACTGTGTTCACATTATCTGGAGAACCCGTGGTGATGCTCACTCCCCCATCCCATCCCCATACAAACACCTTTGATGTGGGCTACTAAGTCAGATAAAGAGCTGGCATATGGCTATGGTTGCCTTTCATCAAGAGGAGATAGGCAAGGACAAGCGCATGAGGGAAATGAAGGTTGAAACAGAATACCTCAGCAAATTTCTGGCTGCCATATCAAAGGGAAAGGTACCCTCAACCAGAAATAAATCTTTCTGCTACAGCTGGCTCAGCTTCAGGTACCGTCCAGGCTGGTCCCAGAAAAACAAAATTCTGAAATAGCAAAATAACACTACTGCATATCTAAATTTTTCTCCTCTTATCCTCTTATTTAGTCTTATTGGACTAAAATAGGAATCTAAGCACTCTTACAAACCCAACCTCTGTTCCTGCCCAGACAATAATAGACCTTCTTCTATAGTGATGATAATGATGATGGTTATGACAGTAATGAAAACAATGATTATAAAGGCAACGACCACACACTGAGCAATTACCATGTACATGGGACTATGTTAAGCTTTCCCTTGTATTATTTTAATTAATCATTTCAGTTCTATTAAGGTAGGTGCCATTATAAAAGTATTTTATAAATAAGGAATCTGAGTTTGGAGAGAACTACTACTTTGCCTAAGCTTCTATCTAGAGAGAAGCAGACTTAGGATTTGAATTTAGGATGAAAAAACAGAGGAACATCACTGAATTCAAGAGGTGGTATCTACTCTGAGGAATCAGAGCAAATGAGAGAATGAAGAAAGCTAAAGTTTGGAAAATCTCTAACCCATGTTCTATAAAGGATACTATCCTTATAAAGCTGGAGGGCACAAACATAAAATTGGGATAATCCAAGATCTGAAAGGTCTAAATGCATTTAAAGATATAACAAGTTTTCTAAATTAAAAAGTGCTGTGGAGGCAGAGAATAATAGATTTTTAAAAAATTAAACCAGGTTTGATTAATTCAAAATCTTGGAAAAGAAGTAAAATAATGAGGGGAAAGAATAAGGGATGTGAAGAACAGATCTGGGAGATACAACATAAAAACAATAGGTATCCAAGGAGTAGAGAGAGAAAGCAAAGAAGAGGGGGAAAAAATTCCTTAAAATAAGATTTGTATTGGGGCACCTGGTTGGTGCAGTTGGTTAAGTGTCTGACTCTTGGTTTCAGCTCAAGTAATGATCTCAATGTCATGAGATTAAGCCCTGTATCAGGCTCCATGCTCTGTGTGAAGTCTGCTTCAGATTCTCCCACCCCCTTTCTCCACTCCTCCCCCTCCCACTCATGTGTTCTTCCTCTCAAATAAATAAATACCAAATAAATATCTCAATAAATAAATAGCTAGATCTCAAATAAATAAATAAATCTTTAAGAAACAGATTTGAGTCTGAAGAGGACAAAAGATTTAGAGAGGAGAAATACAAAACAATCTGCCCAGATATAAGAGAAAAATCATATAGGAAAAAAAAGATTTCCTACCAAAAAAGTATAGCTTAGTAGAGAAAGAGAGAGAGAGAGCTAATAAGAAAATTTTATTAATAAAAATCTAGAGGGTGAAGGGAATAAAAGATTGTCACCCAAGAATTCTATACTGCCAAGTTGTTGTGTATGAGCAAGAATAATTAAAATTATCCTCCTAGATGGAAAGAGCAAGACAATCACATATGCCCTTATTGAAAAAAAATTTTTTTCTCATATAATTAGTTTTCTAGGCTAAGATTTAATCAAAGTAAAAAACATAAGAACAGGGAAACAATGGTATTAAGAAAAATATTAGTGAACAACAAAACCAGTACAATATAAATAATTGTGATGACTATGATGGATGAATTTCTGTTGTGGTATCAAATCACCACAAACTATATAGTTTAAACAATACAAATTTATTATCTTACAAGGTCAGAAGTCTGGCATATACCTCACTGGGCTATTATCAAAGTAACAACAAGACTGCATTCCTTTCTGGAAGCTCTATGGGACAATCTTTTTTTTTTTTTTTTTCCTCCCTTTTCCAGCTTTTAGAGGCTGTCAACATTTTTTTTGTTTATGGTCCCCCTTCATCTTCAAAGCCAGTAGTATTGCATTTCTTTGACTATTCTTCTATAATACCATATAGAAGTATTATATACAGAGGGTCCCTCTGATCCTCTCCTGCCTTCCTCTTTTTTTTTTTTTTTTAAAGATTTTATTTATTTATTTGACTGACAGAGATCACAAGTAGGCAGAGAGGCAGGCAGAGAGAGAGGGGGAAGCAAGCTCTATGCTGAGCAGAGATCCCGATGTGGGACTCGGTCCCTGGACCCTGCTGGGATCATGACCTGAGCCGAAGGCAGAGGCTTAACCCACTGAGCCACCCAGGCGCCCCTGCCTTCTTCTTTTTAAAGAACCCTTGTAATTAGCTTAGACACACCAGGATAATCCTGGAAAATCTTGCCATCTTAATTTCAATAAATTAATTACATCTAAAAGTCCCTTTTTCCATATAAGGTAACATATTCACAGGTTCCAGGAATTATATCACAGACCTCTTCAGAGGAGTTTTCCATATATCGGGTATGGTAATACAAGATGTAAGCATTCAGCCTATTCTTAAATTTAATAATAGTAAAAATTAGTAGTTTAGCTCTTTTCCAAGATTTCTTGATTTTTTTTCCTCAATATTTCTTTTGACTCTGGCCCTTAATGTTCCTGTTCTTGACTTTGCAAACTGACCCTTTTGAGCTCCCATCTTTGGCTTTGAAACCTGGCATTGGTTTCAGTATCTTCTTCTGCATTGGAGTGAGAATAGACAGTCCTATGGTAGGGCATTATATAATTCCAGCCTCTTATGTAAAACCTAGAGATAGAGATGAAATAAAACTTCCCATCATTACATATACTCTTCCATTCTTAGATGGGTTATGTGTAAGAAGGGAGACAGGAGGTTGGTATACTTATAGAAAAGTAAAGGAAATTCAAGAGAGACCAACTTTGGAATATGACAAAAGTAAGTATGAACTCATACATAATATTAACCAAATATAAATTTTAAGGTTATTCTTAAATTTTTCAATTGATTTGGTCTATGTATAAAGCATTACCTCATTTCTAATACCATCTGTAATTTAAATTAATAGAAAAATATGTATGCATATAAAACATAAACATATACATACATACATATTTACACATGGGTACATGTAGATATATATGTACTAAGTATATATAAGTTATCAAGGAATAAATAAGGTTTCAGCTCAGAGAAACCATTACTTGAAGCAGTTTATCATATGCTGTTGCTCAAAGGGTGGAACTAAGTGGAACATAAATGTAAGTTATGCTTGAAAACCTGCTTTGGCTAAAACCCTGAATTCTTAACTGATGAAAGAAAAGTGGAATTACAGTATATATTTCCAATCCAGTTTTTAAAAAATGTTAACTTCTGCCTGTTAAAGGAGATCATTATTTAAAACCTAAATCTGTTGATATTTTTGTTGGACATTGATTCATTAAAAGAAAATTCACAGGCAAGCCATTTCTGCCAGTTGTCGGAAAAGCAAACTAAAATAAATTGGCATGTGAGGTTTTAGGCAAGAATGAGAGCTCTGCTTCTTACTGCCTTCCAATATGTATAGGAAAAAAATTGTGATATTATTTCCAAACTGGAAATTTTGGTCAGACTCTATCCAGCCTTCTGCATTTTAAAGAAATATATCCATAAGGAAAGTGTTGGCAGACTTTTCAATACTACATATACTTCAATAGAATATATTTCTGGAATAATTAAATTTAAAGCCACATTTTATAGTAAACTCTGGGTACTTCTACTGAGGTGGTAAGAACCATGCCATAAGACAAGTAAGTGAATGAACGGGAGAACTTTTATTTGAAGAAAATAAATTTAAGAAGAACATGGAGCAGATTTATTCTGCATTGTTCTCTGAGCTAGATATCTCCTAACTGCCACTTCAGAATATTCTTCCTTTCTAGATCATGAGGCCTGCATTTGTTAGATTTTCTACACTCTACAATTTCTAGACCAGAATAATCAATCTTTCTCTACAAAGGGCCAGATAGTAGGTATTTAGACTTTGTGGGCTATATGGTCTCTGTTGCAAATACTCATCTCTGGCACTGTAGCACAGAATCAGTTATTGGCCACAATTTTATATGTATATAGCTTTGGGCCTACTCTAGACTCCAGCCTATAATTTCCTGTAGGAAAGTGAGTCTGGGGTATGTAATTTCTAGATGATTAGCCTTTGAGATATGGGGAGAACTCAGAAAATCAGATTCTTAGAGTACCAGAGGAAAAAAAAAATTGCAATAGCGCAAAGACAGAGCCCCCTTTTAAATTAAAAGAAAGTTATCAGACCTATGAAAAGACTCAGTTGTCCAGAAAAACAAGGAATCACTTTAAGAAGTCATTTTCTAAGCACCTTAGGTAAACAAATGTTTATGAAATAAAGACAAAACAAAACAAAAAACATGAGGGGCAAGATCCCTAACAAAGCATTAGTTCCAAGGCCCAAGGCCCAAAGCCTGACTAAGAATGAGGCCTGAGCAGGACAACAGAAAAACCTACTCTCACTGCTATGGTAAGTTTAGAAGATACCAAGTAATAGGCAACAAATTTCTGTCCCTGAAAAAAAGGTTGACTCCTACCATGAGATGCAAGCACAAAGAGAAGGCTGACGACTGAGGATGGATCAAGGACATTGAGGAAAAACCTTCTGGAAGCACATTTTCCAAGATAACCCTGAAGGAAACAATAGTAACAATGAAACTCAAACCAAAGCTCAAAGATTCAGTAGATTGACTCAGCCTCCCACGCTGCTGATTTAATAGAAAAGTCATGCCCGTTTCCCAGCATAATTGTTATTTGCCTCAGTCCCTACTTGTGCCATATGCAATGACTAGTATTCAATTAAAAAATAAATATACATAAGGCAAAAATGAGAAAAGAGAATGCACCATCAAGAGACAAATCAAATAACAGAACCAGACTCAGAAATGACACAAACATTGGAAATATCACCTAGGAATTTTAAACACCTATCATTAATAAATAATAAATTATAACTTTTAGTAGAAAATGTAACCAATAGGCCTAAACAGATAAGGAATTTAACATAAAAATGAAAGCTCCGAGGAAGAGCCAAATAGAAATGCTAGAAAGACCTTTTTAAAATGATGATGAAATAAAGTCTTTGAGATGAAGGGATAAATTAATTAATTAATTAATTAATTAATATTAGCAGAACTGTACCACAAGAAATTTAAAACAAAAAAGTCTTTAGGAAAAAGGGAGATGATGCTAGACAGAAACTGAAATCTATACAAATACTTGCAAATGAAGAACTCTATGGATAGTTAAAATGAAGGTAATTATAAAATACAGTTGATCCTTAAACAGTGCAGAGGGCAGGAGTGCTGATCCCCTGAGCAGTCAAAAATCCACATGTAACTTTTGATTCCCCCCAAATTTAACTACTGATCGCCTATTGTTGACCAGAAGCCTTACCAACATATTTAATTAACACATATTTTGTATGTTATGTATATTATATGCTGTATTCTTGTGATAAAATAAGCTAGAAAAAATAAAATGTTAAGAAAATCATAAGGAAAGGAAACTACATTATAGTACTATATTTATATAAAAAAAATGTAAGTGGACCCATGCATTTCAAACCCATTGTTTAAAGGTCAACTATACATTTTTCCTTACTTTTACATGCTCAAGAAAATAATTGAATGTTGAAAGAAAGCTAGTAGGGATGCATTAGGGGTTTATAACATATGTAAATGTAAAAAGGATTACATTAGTAGCACAAAAGATGAAAGGGAGGAGTTGACAATGTGCTATTTTATGAATTGCACTCTAAATGAAGCAGCCTAATATTTTAAAGTACATTGTTATTAACAGTGTGCATGGAAGACCCTGGGGCAACTGCTAAATTTTTTTTAAAAAGGTATATATAATAAGCTAATCATGGAAATAAAATAGAATTATGTAAATTATTCAATCAAAATTAAGCCAAGAAAAGGAGACAAGAAAGAACAAAGAACAGATGGAATAAATGGAAAACAAATAGCAAGGTGGTAGATTTCAATTAAACTACATCAATATTTATACTTCATAAAAATGGTTTAAATACACTAATTAAAAGAGATTGTCAGATTGGATAATGTCTTAGTCTGTTCAGGCTGCTATAACAAAATACCATAGCCTGGATGTCTTATAAATGACAAAGACTTTATTTTTCACAGTTCTGGAGACAGGTAATACGAGACCAAGACACAGTCAGATATGGTGTGTGGTGAGAGAAAGAGCATGGTTCCTGGCTCATAGAACAGCCATCTTCTCACAGTGTCCTCATATGGCAGAAGGGGTAAATGAGCTCTCTGGAGTCACATTTATAAAGTCACTAATCCCAATCATGAGGGCAGAGCCTACCAAACGCTCACTTCCTAATACCATCACAGTGAAGTTTAGGATTTTAACCTTTGAATCTGTAGGGGACACAAACATTCAGTCTTTAGCAGATAAAAAGCAAGATGCAACTTTACTTTGTCTAGATGAAACCATTTAAGTATGAAGAAATATATAGATTAAAAGCAGAAGAATGCACAAAAGATATACTATGCTAACACTAATTAAAAGATGGGATTGGGAGGGAGACAAAACATAAGTGACTCTTAATCTCACAAAACAAACTAAGGGGTGGTGGGGGGGGGGGGGGTTTGGAGAGGGGGGGTGGGGTTATGGACATTGGGGAGGGTATGTGCTTTGGTGAGTGCTGTGAAGTGTGTAAACCTGGCGATTCACAGACCTGTACCCCTGAGAATAAAAATATATGTTTATAAAAAATTAAAAAAATTTAAAAAGAAAAAAAAGAAAGCTGGAGTAACTATACCAATATCAAACAAATAGACTTCAGATCAAGGAAGACTACCAGGTAAAATGAGGACATTACATAATGACAAAGGGTGCAATTAAACAATAAGACATAACATTTCTAAAAGTGTATGCATTTAACAGCAAAACTTGAAATTACATGAAGCAAAAACTGAGGTAATTAAAAGGAGAATTAGTCATATCCACAATTTCAGACACTTTAATGCTCTTTTCTCGAAAATCAATGGAAGAGGTTAAGTAGACAAAAAAAGCCAGGATACAGAAGTCTTGAAAGACTCTATCCTCTAACTTCATCTAATTAACATTTATAGAATTCTCCATCCCATAATATCAGAGTAAACTTTTTTCCCAGTACTCATGGAACATTCACCAGTATGGACCATATTCTAATATGTAATGCATATGTTAACAATTTTAGAAGAATTTAAATTGTATAGTTCTCCATAACGGAATTAAACTAAAATCAGTAATTCAGAGACATTTGCAAAATATTCCAATATCTGGAAATTAGATAACACACATTTAAACAATCCTTGAGGCAAGGAAGAAATTACAAGGGAAATTACAAAATATTTTTAATTTAATAAAAATCAAAGCACATCATATCAAGCTTTGTGAGATGTTGCTTAACTAGAGCTTAAAGAGAAATTGACATGTTTAATGCTAATATTAAGGAAGGGAAAAGGTTTTAAATCTATTATCTAGGTTGTTACCTTAAGAAATTACAAAAAGAAGAACAAATTAAGTCCAAATTATGTTTAATCATGAACATGGAAACAATATAATGAAAATAAAAAACTATTTTTGGTCAAAGAAATGATAAAATTCTAGCCAGGTTGATGGGGAGCGAAAAAGAAGACACAAATGACCAACACCTGGAGTGAAAAAGGAATATCTTTGTAGAAACAGCAGGTATTAAAAGGACAGTAACAGGTATTAGTCCTATGCCCTTAAATTTGACAACTTGGAAGAAATGAGCAAACTCCTTAAGTAACACAAACTACAGAAGCACACAGAAGAAAATGAGAATCTGAATACTGTATCTATTAAATAAATTATGTTCATGGTTAAGAAGTTTCCAAGAAAGAAGACTCCAAACCTAGATGATCCCAGTTGCAAATTTTATCATGTTTTTAAGGAAGAAGTGAGAACTCTACAAAAACGTTCCAGGGAAATTAAGTTAAAAGAACATTCCTATCTTATTTTATGAGGCCAATGTTACCCTGGTATCAAAACCAGTTAGAAACAGTACAAGGAAAGTATAGAATAGCTTTATGAACAAATAGAGAGAATGAAATGACAGAACCAAATGAGATTTATCCCAAGAATGCAGGGCTAGTTCAGCATTTCAAAATGAATCAAAAAGGCAAAGCTGTAGAAAGATAGAAAATTGATCAGTTGTTGTCAAGCACTGGGCTTCTTATTCTAACCAATATTTTAAAATCAAAATAGATAAAACTTTTTTTATACAATACTTTTGACAATTAGCATGCCATCATATGGAAAAGAAGTAGGAGTATGAAGTGGGAGTATGAACATCAGAAATGATTCAGGGATTTGAATTACTTTTTTTTTTTGTGCAGTGCATATTAAATCACTCATCTCACACAATAACCCACACTCAATACTATAAGACTCATTACCATGAATTAGAAAGAAGTGAGAAATGTTAGTTTATCCTTTAAGTGCTAATGCTGTAATACTTGGCATCATTTTAATGAGTTTCCTTGTGACTTATTCATAATCTAGTTTTCAATGAAAAAAAAGATATCTCAGGCATTACTGCACATTGAAATAGATAAAGAAGAATTTTTGGAAATAAAGCAAAATTCTGTATAGCATTCCTTTCTAGACACACATTTGGAGTAAAAATTTATGTATGAATTTATAGTTAAAATATACTTAAAAATATATAACATATTCTTATGCCTGAAGCTCTCTATCCCATATGTTTTGGTTGATATAGGCTGAAATTTGATCAAAGGAAGGTAAATATATTTAATATTAACTAGTGTGAATTGGGTCATCTCTCTGTTTCACAGTATCCAACTGATCATATCTGTTTATATTTCTGCTTTGCATGAAAGGGAAGAAAACCTCCACAAATTTTCATTTTTATTTCTTTTTATACAAATATTTTAGAAATTATAATTAAACACCAAATAAAAGGACAGCATTTATTCATAATCCTGTCACCTCAACAAATTAAACTTTTTAATTTTTCACTATCCTTTTGAAGCCTTGACAATATGCAATAAAAATTGTGACATAGTAGTAAACATAGCAACAAAACCATTTATTTATCCATTCATTTGCCAAATATTTATTAAGTGTCAACATCATTTCAGGAGTTTGTTATATATCAGACCAAAAAATCTCTGCTTTCATGTAGATTAAATTCTGAGAAATTGAAGACAATAAAAAAGAAGTAAATTTGTGTAAGTGTTAGAAGATGAGAAATGCTTTGGTTAGAAAATAGAGAGAGGATGAGGGTATCTGGAGTCCCAGGGCAGGGGGAGGGACCTTGCAGTTATAAAGAGCATAAACAGAGTAGGTCTCCTTGAGAAGCTGATACTGGAACAAAGATTTAAAGGAAGTGAACCAGTTAGCTTTTGAGGGTGAGAGAGTTCCAGACATAGGCTAGAGCCAAGCTAAGTCCTTTAGGCAGGAACAAAACGGAAGGCCAGTGTGCCCGAAGTGCAGCGAGCATTAGGGAGAGACAGGAGGTGAATTCCAAGTCAGTGTGGCGAGAGGTCAGAGTAGACCTCGGTGGGTCTCTGTAAAGCCTTCAAGCTTTTGGGTTATATAATGATCTTCTGCTCTTGTTGCCCATTTTTTCCCCACTCACCATCATATCAGAAGCATTTTCCATATCATTTCATCCTCTTGAATGGCAAGTATATGGTATGATAGAAAATAAATCCCCAAGTGTTATTAGCCTGACCAGTGGAGTATAACCAACCCTCTCTATAAAAAGATAGATGGATAGATAGATGGATGGATAGACATAGATTATAGATAGAGATATAGATATATGGCTGGGTATCAATCCATATACACCAGGCAGATTCTATTTTTGGACTCCCTCTTCTTTCTCTCAATTTATTTCAATTTACTGTTTCCCATTCCTGTTACCACATCAGTGTCACAGGGGAAAGATGACTGTTCTCATATTCATATACCTTACAGTACGAAGGACTTGATGTTTGTTTTGTTGTTGTTGCTAATAATTGTTTTTTATTATGGATGTGGGAGAGACAGTGTTTAACACAAGGGGAAAGTGCAAAGAAAGAATTTCAGACATTGGAACCTTCTGCTATCATGTGTAAAGAAGACTATTTAACATGTGAGTCCTTAGTAAGCCAGTATGCTTCCCTCCCATTAATGTGTGTGGCTAGAACAGGAATTCAGTCCAAAGGTGACTATTAAAGCCATACAATTTTGAGCCATATACTCTTTCCATTATAGCTTTAAGAAATTCTGTCCTCTTCCCAGGAGATAGTATTAGAATTGATCTGTCTCATACCAGTGTTTCATATCTCTGTGCTAGCTATTCTGAGAGCTTTACTCATTTTTCCAAAACTATTGTCAGTATCCTTTGTATATGCCATAAATAGAAACCAGAGCCTACTCATTACTATGAAATGCTTTCATGATCTCATATTATTATTTCTTTTTAGATGCAGCCAGCTAAAACGTGTTTGTGAAATGTGGCAATTAAACAACAGATCCCAAATTTCCCTTTTCACTTTCAAGTGACTAGTTAATTAGATGATTTACTATTTAAATGCTACCCAACCTATGTGACTGCTTATTATATTTATTTCCAGTGTAAATATAAACTTAAAAACAAAATTTAAAAAAGCTTAGGATAAGTATTAGCTACATAAAATTGAATGTGCTCATTTCATTTTGTGTTATTTTGGCAATTTCACATTAGATGTTTTCCTATGTGGAAGTACTTTGGTAAAACAAATTAGTCTCCTCACATTTTCATTATTTATTCTTCATAGGAGTCATCATTCCCAAGAAGTACAAAGGAAATACTTCAGATTTTGTTATACTTGATAGCCATGCTGTATTTAGACAATCATTTCCCTTTAGTGCTGTCACTGCTGTCAAACTTGATACTATCAGTTTGTAAAAACAGTTTCAGTTCCTAAGTAAGTCTATACTTTATTGCATTGATAGAAGTGAGTGGATTTCAGTATACTTACTCTATTTGTAGGAGGCACAATTATTTTGTTAAACAGAGTAGGTAACCTCCTCTTTCATCATTTTCACTTCTAAAACATTTCTCCTGCATCAATGCCTTCTTCTTTGAAGTGCATTTTATCAGCCTTTCTTCTTTCTTTTTGCTGTCACCTATGAACTCCTGGCAACTGTCCTTCCTACCTGGATCCCGTAGTTACTAGTTACTTGAATACATGATTCACTGTAATGGTCTTCATTCTGGTCATTTATTATCCACAACAGTGACCCGTCCCACACCTGGCATCTGTTCCTTCGCATGCCCTCCTCAAAGGCTTTTTCCTCTTTAACTGCACTACTTTGAAAAATCTGTTTCAAGCATTCCCCTCTCTGACCTTTAGTCTTTTCATTCCTGTTGCTCTGTGCTTGCATTTTGGCAACGCTGACCACACTGGGTCCTCCAATCCATTCACCCCACTGCGCTTCGCTCTCAGTCACCTCCATGTCCTCTTCCCTTTCCTTATCCAGCTTGGATTCTGAGTCTATTAAAATAAACACACCTTTCCCCTCAATACCTTTCTTTGCCTCTCTATAAATCCAAAAATTCTGTCACTCTTTACCTACATCCAGGAATCTGAATGGCCATAAATACACTGCCAGGTTATTATATTTCTCCAGTAAGCTGCCTGCCCTAGTCTCTGAAATGAATACTTCAGACATGTTCTTTTTTTTCTTTCTCCCTCTTTGAGTTTCTGATATCTATCCCCGTTTTTATCTTGGCCAATCACTTTCTTATATTTAGAGAGAAAATTGATGCTAGCAGATGAGAACAGCTTGCCCTTCCCATCACCAAATTCATACTACATCTATATGCAAATTTCCATTGCAATAGAAGAAATGTCTTTCTTCCTTCCTAATGTTAACCCTCCATTTGTGTTCTGGATTAACCTCCCGTCAGTTTTTTAAGGTAGTACCATGTAGTCCTAAACAGTTAAGACACATTACTTGACTAGTGTGCATAAGTTTTCTCATCCATAACCTGGAGATAGTTACAGCCCCTCACTCAAAGTGAGTGAGGAGTAATTAGTACATGCAAAGTAACCAGATTAGGGCTGGACATAGCTAGTACTTTACCAACATAAACCATTTTTTTTTTCTTCTCCAAGTTTTTTTTTTTTCCCTGCAATTTCCCACATTATATCCTGCATCATTTCCTCACTCTCACCTAAATCATTCCTGTCAATATACATAGGTAACTTAAAAACTTCCTCTAGACATCAAGAAGCTCTGCTTCCTGCTGTGCCCTATACTCACTATATGTATTCACCATCTCTACTCCCTGTCTTCACTTTGTCATTTTCAATTCTCTCTTCAATTCTCTTTAATCAAGCTTTTGAAACCAACACTAAAATAAATCTGATAAAGGTCATCATAACAGTGGTTGTTTGACATGGTTGACTTCTTCTTTTATCTTCAAAAACTCTCTATTTCATGGGATTTTCTTCTAGTACACTCAGTAATACTTCTAATTTACCACTCCTTCTAATTATTTCTAGTATCTATTTCCTGTTGGGAAATATTCAGCACATCTTACAAGCAGAGGCACTCGCTGTCTTCATTTCATTCTGTTTTGTTTTGTTTTCATGCATTTTTGTGTAGCAATGGTGTCTCTCCCCAATATAAAGATAGGTTTGTTTACTGCCCAGTACAATTAAAAAAGAAAAATTTGTTTCTCTGGGGTGGAAATTAAAGAGGCTTACTGTCTATTGGAAAGATTTGAATTTCCTAGGTTCATAGTTCCTCATTTATGGCACAAAGCCAATGCATGCAAGGCACCCACCTGGACCCCTTTGCATCACCAGCCATGAAACTTGAGACAAGAGGAACTGATGCAAACATTCCAATGTGCCTGCCACCTGCCCTGTTTTGAGTAGTGAAGCCCTTTGGTTCTGATCCTGGAGCCTCATATCTTCTGCATGGATTCCTGAAACTTGACCAAGCTAACTTGTTAGCTTTCAAGAAGGCCAAAATCTCAAACCTTTCACAATTCTTGCCACTTCTTAGTAACCAAGTCTTCTTCTGTATGTCAGGATGTTTTAAGCTTAGCCCTTGTCATTTTCTTCTATTAACATGTTCTCCCTTGTCAATCTTATGCAATATTCTGCCTTTAAATGGTTTCTACCCTGCCAGCTCCCAAATGTCTGATTCCAGCCCAGCCATCAAGCTCCAGATATTTAGATTCAACTTACCCTAAATGTTGACCTAGCTATCTAATTAGTTATCTTAAATTCAGTATGGTAGGGGCACCTGGGTGTCTCATTCAGTTAAGTGTCCAACTCTTGGTTTCACCTCAGGTCATGATCTGAGGGTCCTGGAATTGAGCCCAGTGTCATACTCGCATTCAATGGGGAGTCTGATCGGGATTTTCCCTCTCCCTCCCACTCTGCCCTTCCCCCTGCTTATGCAGGTACATGCACTCTCTCTCTCTAAAATAAATAAATAAATCTTTAAAAAATTCTCTCATGTCATTAAAGTGCTTTGTGGTTCACAGTTTTAACAGCAACAGAACATTCCATCATAGAGACAAAACATAATTTATTTAACTACTATCCTAGTGTACATTTGATTTTCCTGAAGTCAGAGAATAGGATCTCAGTTTGACTTACTGATAGAACCTTGTGGCACTTGGGACACTTGCAGGAAAATACATTTTCTAGCAAAGTTAGGAAAGGAAGGTATAGGTAGGAATGGGCCATACCTTGATAATTAGTTCCCAACTGAGGACTCTCTAAATAAGATAAAGTTTGTTGACCACAATAAGTATATGTATAG
This sequence comes from Mustela nigripes, assembly GCF_022355385.1. Lineage (NCBI taxonomy): Eukaryota > Metazoa > Chordata > Mammalia > Carnivora > Mustelidae > Mustela > Mustela nigripes. Next base: position 75,008,695 of record NC_081559.1, read on the forward strand.
AGCTAAATAGTTTTTATGTCATTTAAGGTAACTTTTCGGAAAAAAAGTTTTGGAAGAATTTTAAAAAGAGGTAAAGTAATAAGGCGGAGCTGGGTGGATACATTTCTGAGGTGTAACCAGTGTAAGACATAAAGGTTTTTAACCATGATTAGTGTTTTAGACAGCAGGGCCTGCCATTATACTCAAATTGAATCATGTCAAAATTGGGGTGGTTTAGAGGAAAAGGATCTATCAAATATCTGTCTTGACCATAGACTTCAAAATAAAGATGTATAGTTCAATAATATTGACAAAGAATAAATCGTTGTGTTAGGATCATATTTATCTAGAATTTACCTGTGATAATTTTAACAACCATGATACTATATTATATCAGGAAAAAAGATTAGTGCCTTTTGACAACATGAATTTCTTTCCTGATTTCTGATTTTTTAAAAAAATATCTGTCCAGGAAATGCATATATGTATAAAAACATAAAATTTTGTGTACCTATTCAGGAGATTCAGGGATGCTTTAAAACAAATTGTTTCCTTTTAGCTCAAAAATCACAATCAAGACAATGAGAATTAATACAAAGTATTCAGAAACATCCTCATAGACAGAACCAAGCAGTATAGCCTATTAGTAAAGGAATAATAAAAAGAGAAGAAAAAATCCATAAAATAATCACAAGGTCTAAAAAGGCATGGGAATTTATCACGGTGGCAAAGGGCCCTGTATATGTCATGTGAGAATTCCATGATGGTTTAGTTGGACTTAAACAGTATATTATGATAGATGGTTACAGCACGCTCCCTGAGTTATCAAGAATAGCTAAATCATCTTTGGTGTTTCTATCTAAAAAGGCACTTCAGAAAGGGTTCCAGAAAAAATGACTTTGTGTTAGAAATTTTAAAAGTCATAAGCTAAACAGTTCCTCTGAAGAGACTCTTTCATTTCCCAACGACGCCAGATAAATAAGTCGCTATAGTGACAATATCAGTCTCCCAGTATGTTAGCTCCTTCCTCACATGCTTAAAGACTTTCCCTATGTTATTATATCCTTTCAGTTAAGAGGCATTTGGGGGATCACCTTCTTATAGTTAAAACCTTTGCAGTTTTGCCAAGATTGATTTTGGAAATACGTTAACATAACTTAGATGAACAAGCGAACTCATCATTTAAAGAAGTCGTGTAGTTGGCAACTTCTTCAAAAAGTTAAACACAGAAATTTCAGTTCCAGGTATATGTCCAAGAGGATGAAAAACATATATCCACATAAAAACATGTACATGAATATTCACAGCAGTCAAAATATGTTCATGATGGCCAAAAAGTAGAAACAACTCAAATAGTAAATTAAACTTGCTATGTCTACACAATGGGGTATTATTCAACCATGAAAAGATTGAGATATGGATTCTGCTTCAACATGGATAAATTAAAAAACATTATAGTAAACAAAAGAAGCCATACACAAAAGGACAAATATTATATGATTCTATTTATATGAAACATCCAGAATAAGCAAATCTACTGAGACAGAAAAAGATGTTAGTTGTTTCCAGAGACTGATAGGAGGAGAGAATGGGAAGTGACTGCTAATGGGTGTGGAGTTTCTTTCTGTAGTGGTGAAAATGTTCTGAACTTGGAGATTATAGATGTACAACTTTGTGAATAGACTAAAAACCACTGACCCCTACATTGTAAAAGGGTGCATGTTATATGTGTGAATTATATCTCAATAAAAAAGTCATTTTTAATAAATTTAGATATTTCATGCATCAGCTCTTGATGTAAACCACACCCATGATTTCCTTTTCCTGGCATATGACGCTTCTATAACTGAATTCAGAGGCTCCGAAATAAAGGGGTAACTCTAATAAGGCAAAGTTATAAAACAAGAAAAGGGACAGTGATTTTAGGGACTAGTCGTATCAATAAAATAACAGTAATTAGATAAAATATCTGAGAGTAGTAAGGACGCAATTAAATCAGTGCCTCCTGTTCTCTCTCCCTCCTCATTCCTTCTTTACTCCCCCTTCCCTTTCTTCCCCCCAACCTCCACCTCCAATTACAGACTCCTGAGGCATAGTTCTGAGGCAAAGTAAGCATCTCGGCCATGAAGTTGCAAGAGGGGAGCAAAGAAGTTTCATTGGTACTCTATTTCTTCCTGATTTATGCAGTTCAAATCAAGTATTTTATCTTTTAGCTACAAAGCAAATGCAACCTGGCCTGGGGATGCGGAAAATTGTTAATTAGGAAAATGGCAGAGAGAAGGAGAAGAAATCTAGCAAATGCACTTAAGCTTTATATGCAGAAAAGTAATAAACTTCTTCATAAACATCTGTGGTTTATGAGAGCACTATATAGTTTATTATTAAGCAAAAATCATGAGACAGCAGAGAATACACTAATGATGGCATATATTTGCCAGAACTAGATAAATTGCCTAAGAATAGAAAGGTTACATTTGTTAATAAAAACATCATAAGATTATTTTAGTATTTTCCCTTGGGGAAGGGTTTTTCAATATTTTATGAAGTGTAAAGGATTCCCACTCCTCATTCACTGTTTCAAAGACCTTGTATGTTTTTATCTAATGGAAAAATAACACTCGTTCAGCAGTATAAACTATTGTATAAACTCTGAGGCTTTTTCCTCCTGAGCCCTCGCATCTGAACCATGTGTAATTTGTAGCCCTGTCACCGAACTACTGAAAGTTCCTCTCTTAATTCTCAGTTGACATGAATAGAATCAGAGAGTTCTGGGTAATTGTCACATTGGAGTATTGCTTCTTTTGTGGAGTATTTTGTTATAATGATGATATGCTTGGTTACAGTGCCCAACCTGTTCATTTCAAGTTTGTCTGGGAGAATTATCACATCCATAAAATGTTGATGATTGCTTATAAGATGGTCAACATGATTCAGCAAGTTATGTGAGAGTGTTTTGTGTTCAGGCGTCTGTAAGGAATTATAACAATGGCTGAAATGCTTGAGACATGGAAATCATGATGTAGAACTCATTTTTAAATAGGAAGATAAGAATTTATTCAGAACATCACTAAAAATTTCCATGTTCAGAAATTATGACATGTGATTAGTATTCTCTAAGGAAAGAAGAATGAAGGGGTAGCTGGGTGGCTCAGTTGGTTAAGCAGCTGCTTTCAGCTCAGGTCATGATCTTGGAGTCCCGGGACTGAGCCCCCACATCAAGCTCTCTGCTAAGTGGGAAGTCTGTTTCTCCCTTTCCCTCTGTTCCTCCCTCAACTCCTGCTCATGCTCTCTCTCTCTCATGGACCCTCTCTCTCTCAAATAAATAAAATCTAAAAAAGAAAAAAGAAAATAAGAAAGAGTTTGTTAATTTAAAGAAGTGTCATTGCATAGCTGTTTTGTCAACTATTTCTGACTGTAGAAGTAATATAAAGGCGTGCATTCATAGATTAAAAAAAATGTTTCTAAGTATAGAATGGAAGATTAATGGGATAAAGAGGGTCTCTGGAGGGGGTTAGTAAAATATCAATATTTCATAATGTTAGTTCATGTTAGTCATGGTTCAATGGAAGGTAAAACCGAGTTTACGAAATGATTAGGCTTGGCTCTAGAAAAGGACAAAGATTTGATATGTTGGAAATAGAGACCATGATAGTGACAGATGTGGGAGCACTTAATGTTAGTGACCAGTTTATAGGAAACATATGGAGGCAACAAAAATATGTCACTGAAACACAAATTTATAGATTCCAATAGTACTTTCTCCAATTTCTGAAAATATTTCCACCATGATTTTTTTTTAGTCATTTCTTTTCAGTCTCCTTCTCTTTCTGCTTGACTCATCTCCATGATCAGCATAACTGCCAGAGGCTACTTTGACTAGCCTAGCTTTACTCTTCATTATAAGAATGGGATCACAAATCCTTCTGATATTGACAGAGAAGATCAGACACCAGCAGGTCTCACTGCATCAAATTGATGTAATAACCTATGAAAAATGATGACAGTATAATATTTGTGTCAAATATATTCTGAGCTACAGTCATAGTTCTTCAAGCACCTATGAAATAAGAGGGTATTTTAATTTAAGACATCAGTGATATTATTATTTATATCATTGATAAATATTAAGTGACTTCTCAACACTTTTTGCAGTTTTATCTTTTTAGGTATGACTGGTTCTATTATCTTTTGAATGACAATTTTAATATCACATAATATTTGTGATCTGTTAAAAAGAAGGAAGAATAAGCAAGATATATTCAAGGAAAATATTCTTAAAAGAAAATACTATATTATATTATTGGAAGTTTAAAAAATTATTTCTTAACATTTTCTTCCAAATATATTTAAATCTAGGGGCACCTGGGTGGCTCAGTTGGTTAAGCATCTGCCTTGGACTCAGGTCATGATCCCAGGGTCCTGGGATTGAGCCCTGCATTGGGCTCCCTGCTCAGTGGCTCCCTGCTCCCTCTGCTTCTTCCCTCTGCTCATGCTCTCTCTCTCAAATAAATAAATAAATCTTAAAAAAAAAACTGGGGAAGACATATTAAGAAAAAAATCATATTTAAATCTATCCAAACTTACAGTTTCACTCTGGTTTCTTTAATACTTTCTATTTAGTCCTCCTCATTTGCTAATTTGCTTTAGGCTTTAGAGATGTATGAATTTGTCTTTTTGAGTTGATAACAAGTACAGAGTTAAGTTAGTTATACCTCTCAGTTCTTTGCACATTGTCGTCATTTGTCAGTTTAAGGCTTCAAACCAGCATTTTTCTTCTTCTTTTTAAAAATGTTTATGTATTTATTTGAGAGAGAGAAAGAGAATATGGAGGAAGGTCAGAATACCCATTGAGCACAGAACCCCACACCAGGCTTGATCCCATGACCCTGAGATCATGACCTGATCTGAAACCAAGAGATGGATACTTAACCGACTGAGCACCTAGACACCCTGTTTGATCTTTTTTTCAAATATGGCTCCCATTCCCCATATACTCATGGCTACCACCCTATTTGTGATACAGGTCTATGCATGCATCCCTGCAGTACTATTTTGTAGGAAGGTATTTTTAAATTTATATACAGGACATTTTGCTGTTAAGCTTGTCTGTTTCATACTTTTCATATTTAACACATTGAAATCTCTCTACTCTGTGGTTTATACATTAAGTTCCTTATTTTTTTTTAACTATGTGGCTTTTCCATTGTCTTCAGTTTATATTTTACATATGCTTGATCAGCAAAACCTCAAGTGGTTTCCACCTTCCTGGCATCACATGTATGAACATTGTTATACATCTTCCCTTAGGAAGCTATATGAGAATCTCTTTAGGTATATATTCAGGATTGGAATCCATGGGTTTTAAGGCAAATGGATAATTTGTTTCAGTAAATAAAATACCAGTTTGCTTTCAGAAACATCTTTACCAATTTATTTTCCTAACAACAATATATGAAAGGTTCTCTTTCTTCTCATCGTTACCAACATTCATTATTAAATGTTTTTTTCTTATTCTTGCTGTTCTGACTGATGAAAAATGAAACATCATTATTATCTAATTTTGCCTTTATTTGATTAATAGTAGCATTAATCATCCTTCCATATATGTTGCTGTTAGCCATGTGTTTTTTCTTTCCACAAATTGCTTGTTCAGCTCTTTTCCCATTTTTCTATTGATATTCCTATTTTTTTCTTACTGATTCATAATTTTCTCTGTAGATAATTAATATCTTCCCTTTGTCTATGTAGTTCTTCATTAGAAGTCTTTAATTTTGATGTAATAAAATCTGTGTTTAATTTTGCCTGGTAGTTTGTATGTTTTGTGTTTTAAGAATTTTTTTTCTATGCCTAGGTCACAAAAATATCTTCTAAATTTTTTAACTTATCTATTTTTTTTTTTTACATTTTTAACATGTTTTTAGTCTGCCATCTATGCTATGATCATGTGCAAATTTAGCTTTACTTTTCTTCATATAGTGAAGCTGTTGTTTTTTTTTAAGATTTATTTATTTACTTTAGAGACAGGAAAAGAGGTAGAGAAAGAAAGAGAAAATTCCAAGAAGACTCATGCTGGGTATAGAGCCTGACACAGGCCTCGATCCCAGGACCCTGAGATCACAACCTGAGCCAAAACCAAGAGTTGGACACTTACCTGACTACACCACCCAAGCACCCCTAGTGAACCTGTTTTCCAAATACCATTTATAAATAATCCTTTCCCCCATTGCTTTGTGGTGCTATATTTTACTTCCAAACTCTATTCCTATTGATAGGTTTGCCTTTCAGTTGAGGTTAATACTATACTGATTTTATCACGACAGCCTTGGTTCTGTCTTAATATTTGGAAGGGAAAGTCCCTGCACTGCCACCCACTCATGCACCTTTTACCTTCTTTTTCAAAGCTGATTTACCTACTTACAGACTTTTATTTTTCTGTAAAGATTTTAGTGTGAGTTTTCTGATTCTTCCCCAAAAATCTTTTAAATGTGTCTCTTAATGACCATATATGGCAATCTAGTATTACATTTTATACAGGAAGCTATTTTCTTAAGCCTTTTGACAATGTTATTCTGCTCTACTGTACACTCAAAGTGTGTTTTTTGGAAGTCTGATACCAAAATTGTTTGTTTTCCATTATGGGTAGTCTGATTTTCTCTCAAGAAACTTTTAATTTTTTCTTTGTCTTCAATATGCACATAATTTGCCATAATGTTTCTAGGTTTAGACATCTTATTCTCTATGCTTTTTCATTATGAAGCCCTTTGAATATGAAGTTTCCCATTCTGTTTCAGTTGGGGAAGTTCTTGGGTATCATTTCTTGAAATAGTTTCTTTTCTGTGTCTATATATGTTTTTTTCTCTCATTTTTTCCCATTTTTCCTCTCCTAATGGGAGTTCTTAAATATACATTTTGATATATCTATCAAAATATTTTATATATAATATATATATTTGATATATATATCAAAACTTTTTTCACTTTTTCTTCTTTCCAAATCCTTTTTTTTTTTCTTAAAGATTTATTTATTTGAGAGAGAGTGAGAGTGAGTGGCAGACTGACTGCTAAGCAGGAAGCACAATGTAGGACTCATTCCCAGGACCCTGAGATCATGACCTGAGCCTAAGGCAGTTGTTTAACCAACTGAGTCACCCAGGCATCCCTCCAAACGTTTTTTGGGGAAAATATTTTAACCTACTTCCTAGTATCCTATTTTATTCTTTGTCTGTATCCTTTTAGTTATTTATCCGGTGCATTAATAATTTATTGAAACTCACATATTTTTCACACCAAGTATACCTACCTGATTTTATTTAAAAAGGTTTGTTTCTGCTTCATATTCTAACCATTTATTAATTCCCTGAAAATTTTTATTAGTTTTATTTTAAGTAATAAATAAGATACTAAGTAAATAAAAACTAAGAGCTGGTTCAGTTAAGTATTTGCACTTGTATTTGTCACCTTTTTTTTTGTAGTAGTTACGCTCCTCAGATATCTAGTTATTTTTACGTTGGAACTTGTTTCTCTCTAGCTGGTTTCATAAATAGGGAATCCCAGGTTCTAACTTTTGTGGTTTCTGAGAGTTAAACCTGATTGAAAGGAAGACAGTCCTTCCTCTGTCTTGGACAGAGAACCCACCATGCCACAGTCTGGTATTTACCACCCCTCTTTGCTCTCTCCTCACCAGTCTTACCTACCCTTTGGCTGTAATTAGCTAATGCCAAAGATGGGTTTGGTGCTGCAGTGTGATTTGCCACACTCACTGGGCCCTTTCATAATCTCTCCTAGCCCAGTGTCAGTCTGGTGTGCAGCTTGACTATTATCTGCTGACCTAGTGGCACTGGGTAGGCACTGCTGTCCCTTGAGCTATGGCCAGGATAATGGGAGAAAAAAAAAAAAGGGAAAAAGCTTAAAACTCTCCCCATCTTTTCTCTCCAGCATGGTACCTTATTCCTCAGTCATATCTCTATTTGCAATTATTTCTGTCAATCTTTGTTGCTTTTTTCTCCAAATTCACTTTCTTTTACCTCTGGGGCAACTTCTGGGATGAGATGAGAGGAGAATGCCAACATGTAGGCTAATTCTCAATTTTGTTGAATCCCATCCATGTTTGTTTTTAAATGATGAATATCAAAATAGTATCAACTTCAGCTGAATGCTTTCTGGGTGCTAGGTTTATACTGTGCTTTTATATACATGATATCATCTCATCCTCACAGACCCTCTAGGAAATGGTGCTTTTATTATACTCATTTTACAGATGAGAGAATTGAAGTCTAGATAAAATACATCACACCGCCAATAACAGAGCCAAGGTACAATTTAGGTTATCAGATTCCAAAGTTTATTTTTTTAAGGCTATATTGCATTTAGTTTTTGGTTTAAAATAGGATGTTGTTTTGGATGGATGCTTTCATGATATCCAGGAAACCCCCTAAAAGTATGTCCAAAATTTTGTTAGTGCATACAAGATAAGGTTTATCAGGGATTGAATCCATTGCATTTATTAGATGTTCACAGGTGTCCATGACTTCCCTCAAGGTGAAGAAATGTTTTAGGTAAAAACTTATGTGAGGGCTTAGGCTCTAAAGTTAGCCAGTAATACAAAATATGGTGCATTGTGATATACCTCTGAAACTTTCTTAAATGAACCTCATATTATCTCTACCGGGCCAATGGAAGCTTAAAAGCCAGAAGCAATAGATTATATTTCTCTTCACTTTTGGCGCCAGTATCTCTTTTCCTGTAGCAGTGGAGAACAAGTTACTTTGAAATTATGACGGGGGCAGAAAAAGGCTGAAAATGGGGTAAAGGTTTCTCTCTCAATAAACTTATACAATTGTGTTCATTTATTTCAATGTTTATGCAATAGAAGTTAACTCCAAATTGAGAGGGAAAAAAAAAACCAAACAGGATCAACATCAACCTGGTATGAAGAATAGATAAATAGTAATATGTTCAGTGTCTAGTTCTCCGTACTCTAAAGCCCGTGGAGACATTTACCAGTTCCAGGGGTTGTCAGTTTGACCGTCTTCTGTACCCAAGTGACCCCATTGGATTTTCTATTCACAGACTTTCAGGAGGACAAGGCCTGTTATAAAAACTACTGACAAATTCTTTCTGGCTAATGAAATACTCTCTGATGAGGCTTAGAGAACAATCTCCCCAGGATGTCAGAGGCTCAACTTGGCTCAGCTTCAGAGCTGACCAGAGCTTACAGGGCTCCTTTGTAGCAGGGGCTCCCCCAGTTCGATTTTCCCAAATCCATTTCTGAGCAGCTAGATGATCCATGCTCAAGGGAAGCCTGAACTGAACTGCCCTCTGGAAACGATAAGTATACTGGGCAATTAGATCAACCTTTCCTCTACTGAAGGAAGCTGTAAAGCAGAAACATGTTTCATAGAAAAATACTTACATGATAGATTTCTAGGTCTCTTCAAAATGTATTTCTTATCAAAAGAGGGCAGCATGCATGCTTTTTTTTTATTGGAGAGAGAATACAGCATGCTAAATAAAAGGAGGGATGAGCTAGTTTACATATCTATTTCAGAAATTGAGAGGATAGGAAATGTCAAAACTTACTGTATGCTACTTTCAGAATCCAATCATAATAGTGAAAGATATTGAAATAATAGTGATTTATAATACTGAAAGAAAAGGAAAAATATTATCTGCCAGTTTCAGTCTTGAGACATTTTGTGTTCTAGAAAGTGTCAATTTATTGGTTTTAGTTTTCTGGTCCCACATGGACTTTAAATAAAATTCCTCTGTGAGGTGTTAGCCAGTAGCTTGTAGAAAATGTTCTCTTGCCAAAGGCACAGAACGTGGCTCTTGAGTTGTCCTATAAGGAGTAACTGACTCTGAAGGTGTCAGGAGTAAAATGACTCCATTTTATAATCTCTCCCAGAGGCAAGGAGCTTCTCAGTTCCAGAATAAGTTGATGGTGAGATCCATTTTCTAGCTGGCAGGGTGATGATCAGCAAAGCTTTCACCCCAGCTTGCTGACAAGGGAAAAGTGCCTGTCCCAGTTGGCAGGTATATGCGATTTGTGAAATGGAAGGCTTTATAACCTGGCATGCACAATGGTTCCACTGAAAATCTTTATGTGTTATAAGCACAACTATTTGCAAATTGCGCTCACATGGAGATACCACTTCTCTCTCCTGTATGTGTGGGTTTGATTCTTCCTTCTTGCTGTTACCCAATGTGACACTGTCCATTTGGTAGTTTCTGTGCATCTCATTTCAGTCAAAATCCCAAATCTGATATTCTCATGTGCAAACCTCAGTATGGCTTTACATAAACTGTAAAAGGCTTTCACATTTGTTTTCTATATCCATTTAATTCTGAGTAAATATCACCATCTTATTTTACAGCTGAAAACACAGAAACACAAGATAGGAACTACCACCGTACAGCATGGGCTCCTTTATCCCTTTACTGTTTGTACTATTTTCCTTGATTGGGAGTTCTCAAACTTAAGTGTATATAAGACTTACTCAAATTGTTTGCTAAAAGTAATAGGAATGATGGTTAGTATAGTACTGAATATGGGAGCACCTGGGTGGCTCAGTCAGTTAAGCGTCCAACTCTTGATTTCGGCTCAGGTCATGATTTTAGGGTGGTGAAATCAAGCCCCACCTTGGACTTCATGATGGATGTGGAGATGCTTAAGATCCTCTCTCTGCGCCTCCTCACCCATCCTGTGCCCCAGCCCCACCGGCTCCTTCATACTTGAGGGCTTGCTCGCTCTCTCTAAAAAACTGTGTGTGTGTGTGTGTGTGTGTGTGTGTGTGTGTGTGTGTAGTATTTAATGTGTACCAGGTGCTTTTTTAAGCACCTCACACCTCACACATATCAACTGTTTTTTTTTTTTTTCCTCACAACACCGTGAGTTAATGAGTTAAGTTTCCTTTCAAAGGAAAGAAAGTGGAACTGTAAAGAAGCTTTGTCAATTATTCAAGTTTAACACTGAATAGAGGCTGGAACTAGAATTTAAACTAAGGCAGCCTGATTCTAGAGCCTGTGTTTTTACCCACTCTGCCAGTCCCAAGAGGACTCCTCCTTCCCTTTTCCAGAGCTTTTGGAATTCTTGTATCTGGGGTGGGACCCAGGAATCCAAATGTTCAACATTTACTTCCCCCAACCCCCAGATGGCTCTAATATTAAGGGTTCTCAGACCATGTTTTGAAAAGCATTGACTCTGGGAATCAAAGACATGGTCTGGTTTTCAGTAGTCACATATTGCAATGAAAATTCCCCTAGGAGACATTATATGCTAATTGTTCATAAGACAGTAGAGCAAAATAGAGGTGGGAGGGATGGGACTTGGGTTGGTGCTTGATGGTTAGAAAAAGGTAAGAGGTATCAAAGAAAGGAGAATTTAGATGGTAAGAAAAGCCACAAGAGAAAAAACAGACATCATCTACCTTATCATTTTCCTTGGAGCTAGATTTGCAGAAGACTACTCAAATCCAAGTTTGGAAATTAGTGTAAAATTAATATAAATTTTTTCAAGTGCTTTTGAGAAAAGTCACTGGAGATAATGGCAGAGGGATTGGGTGAGATTTATTTACTAACTGGTGACAACTCAGTTTTCCTGCTTTGTTAGATCTCTAGCTGCCCTATCCAAAATAATACATACTAGCTACATTGTTTAAATTAGTCAAAATTAAATAGCATCTAAAATTCAGTTTCTCAGTCACCCTTGTTATATTTCAGGTGTTCAATAATCACATATGACTAGTGGCTACTGTATTGGACAACACACAGATCTAGAATCTTGCCATCTTTGCAGAAAATTCTGTTGGACAATGCTGATCTATAGACCTTTTCCCAACGATTCTCATATTTTCTTTTTCCTACCATTAGCAAAATCTTCTCCATTAAAGTAATTAAATGATGGGCATTTAACATTTGAACTTTAGGCCTGGTTCAAGAACACCCAAAGGTCTGATTTGTAATTTTGCTGTGGTCGTCACTAAGCATTGCATCTCAACAGGGATTTATTTTCCCAGTTTATTTTTATATGGGGTTATGTGGGTTAGAGGGATGGCGGTCATGTGAGAATTATAAAACTTCTAATGTGAACAGGCTATCTTTCATGCAAATATCACAGACTCAAGGAGTTCCAAATGAACACGTATCTTAAAATGAATGCACCAGGAGGGCTAGGAACCACATCAGCACCACAAACATGACCTCTTCCATTTTGTATTGAGCTTGGAAATGACTTTCACTTTGAATTGTTATTGAAAGTCATGGATGGCGGATTTATAAGACTTTCTGCCCTGATATAAGTCAGGAGTGATTTTGTTAGATTCACATACACAACCCACCATCGCACAAACCAAAACATCTGCTGATTACACCAGGTGAAGGCTCTGGGTCTTCAAAGACTCCAGGCTGCAGGTTATTTCAGTTACAGCCCCCTTCCTCCCACAGGATAATGAGCTGTTGGCCATGATTCAGCCTCCCATTGCTGGACTGCTCCGGCCTCGTGCTGGACCCTAGAGCCATGAAATTGTTACAGCACTGGCCTGCTATTTTAGGATCAGATTCCTAGTGTTATTTCAGACACTTTCCTGGAAGTGTGGTTTAGCACATAGATATCTGTTCTCCAGAGTGAGTTTTACAAGAGAGCCAGTTAGCCCTAATGCATGCAGTATTAGCAATTATGAGTCATACTGACCCTTGCTCTATAATCCTAAATAGAGCCCTAAACAAAATCACTGAAACTTAGAACTAGAAGAGAATTTTGAGATTAACTAAATTCTTCTTTTGAGATTAACTAACCTCTTCTTCTCTAAACAAGGAATTGCATCTCAGAAAGGCTAAGAAACTACCCAAGATCCCCAAGCTAATTAAGAGAATTAGAGCTGCCAACACATACCTCTTAATTCCTGTTCAGTACTATTTCTACTGTATCATCCTTTTCTGTAGGTGCAAAGACTTGCACATAGACAGTATGGAAATGAGGGAAGATGCTTAGACCCCAGTTCCAGAAGAGGTACAACTTAATAGCAGCTAGTGCATATAGGGTACTAAGTATATACTAGCCACTGGTAAGCACCATGGATATATGATCGCATTTAGTCCTTATGATGATGCTGAGATCCTATTATCATTCCCATTTTACAGATGAGTGAGGTGAATCACAGTGAGGTTAAGTAACTTGCCTGAGAGCATATAGCTAATACTCGGCAGAATCTCAAGTCAAGCTCAGGAAATAGAGTTCTAGATGCCACACTCTAACCATTCTGCTTTGCTGCCTCAAAGCAGCAAAGTGATCTGAGTTGGTGATATCTGAGATCACCAACTCAATGAGTAAATACAGGAAGATGAGGTTGGGGGAAAAACCCTCTGTGTGTATAGAGTACTCAGTTCTAAGGCAAAATTTTAATAACATTTTCTGGTTAAACATGAAAAGTAAAGCTGTTATTTTCTTGAAAGCATTCATTATTGAAGGCACTGGGTTTTTGTTTTTAACTAAAACCTTTCAGGGGTCGTAATGAGTCCAGTGACAATGTACACAGAGCAGTAAACCCTGCTACTCTGGGGGCAATACTGAGCAGTCATTTCCCACTGGGAACAGCACTGCAGAATAACGGGTTCTCTGGCTCTCTGGGGTGCAGCCCTTCAGAACCCAGACAAGCTACATAATCAGGAGGGATTTCCATTTGAAATGGTTCAGAGTTGTTAGTGTGGGAAATTCTATTCCTGTTTTCTGTGAATGAGTGTTGATATCACAATGAAAAGGGAAAATATATTCTGATGAAAATGGACTCACTTACTTAATGTAAATATGATGGTTTGCATATAAGGTAGGTCCCTGGGCCTGTTACAAGATAAGATTTTGAGCTAGAGATTAAGGAAAACTGATTTCCAGGATGAGCCCTTACCCAGTATGGGGTGTGTCATGTTTACAAGATGATAACATGAATACTTGACATACTGAATGAAATAAACATAAAATGCAGAAGGGACAGCCTGTCCAGATTGAGCTCCTTGTCGATGGGCACATGTGTTGTGTTTCCTTGTTCTCTGCCTAGCATGACACACAGTCCTCAGCTTAGATAGGTGAGAAGGACACATGGTTAAGGTTAAAGCCGGAAATGGAGACCCTGTAAAGAGGAGAAGTGCTAAGAATGCTTCTTCCTTGTTTAGTCTTGGCTATGGGTACAGAAGGAAGCTTTGATCTATAGTCTCATCGCTGATTAGCTCTCTGGTATTTAGCCATATGTGACATCTCTGAATCACAGGGCTCCTGATTAAAATGCTTATTCCATTGGGTAGTAATAAAAATAAAATTTGTAAAATTCTTTATAAAATCTAAAGCTATAATAAGTGTAAATTATTACTAGATCCTTTTGTAATCAGACAATAGGTAAACAAAACTGATGTGATGAGGAAGAACATATCTACCTCTAACTGCCCCCCCCCCCACTGTGACTTTCATACCTCAGCACCACCTATCTCCATCACCACCAAGGGTTAATTATAGCCAAAGTTTCTTCCTCCTCACATCTGGCGTCTACTCCATCTTCCAGAAAGGCCATGTGTAATCTTCTAAAGTACGTATATTTTTTCACAAAATTTCACAGAGAATAAATCTTATCTAAAACCCAGGAGTGACCAAATGTCTATTGTCAGACTTTAATCACTTTCAATTGTAGCAGCGTTTGTTTGCCTAACAGAATATTTAAGATAGACACTAACAAGCCCTGATAACATAGAGGGGGAAACAAGTTCTCTGGGTAGTGAATTTTTAACCACACAAGTACTTGTGAAAGTTTAACATTCATACAAATCACCTGAAATCTTACTAAAAAGGCAGAGGCTGAATGAATTAGCTCTGGAGTAAGCCCAAGTTTCTACACTTCCCAGGTGATGTTGACACTGCTGGTCGATGATCTACACTTTGAGTGACCAGAAGCTACATGGTGATTTCTAAAATTTCCCAGTGTGAGGGTACCCTTGAGAATCTATGTATTGGCGTTTGTGATTATAAATTTTAAAATACGTAGAAGCATAAAATAATCTCATCAACCAAAGACATTAACCACAACTAAGTTGGTTTATATATGGTAATATATGGGTACCAAATCAAACTTGATGTCCAGCTATCCACATTGTTTCAAAGCTGGCTTTAAATAACTTTAAAATTACTTAAGTAATACATATTCATTTTAGAAAATTCATCAAATAAAAACAAGCCAAAAGAATATAGAACTCACCTGTAATCTCATCACTTGGACACAAGACACAAACAATATTGACATGTTAATTCCTTCTGTCCCCCACGCCCAAACCCAACCCCAACTCCATGGCTACTGCACCATTGTACCAATGTCATGGTAAGATTAACAGAAAGACACAGACACAGCTAGATAAAATTGCTTGAAATAAAAGTTAGGAAAAAAAACAACAACAACAACTTAGGAGACTTTTTAAACAGCATGGAGTGGGGTGTATAGGACTTTGCAAGTTTCTCAAAGTTTCCTGTGGCACTTACAGAGGGTGGAGTTATCCATTTTCCCCCTGGAGTTTTGTTAAATTTGAGTGCTATTGTTTGTCATATCTAGTGAGGTTGAAGTTTCTCTTGGGAAAGGAGCATGCCCTGGCTTTTAGGTTACTTTTTTCGATTCAAGGCGAGTTGATGGGTATCTGCTACTGTGAATACTTCAGAAGAGTTTTCTGACTTCAGAACGTACACATTTTCCTCAACACCATAGTTATAGGTCAGTGCTAAGATAATGAATTACATCATAATTTTATGGAAAAATAATGAGAAAAACTTACAGGAAGTGGTATCCTGTGAGTTCAGTGGTTGATTGCTACCATAATCTGGCCTGCCAGAGGTCAGCATGGGTTTCCCTTTTATCCTTTTCCCAGAAGTTCATGGTAATTGTGAAAACTAGCAATAGGTATGACAATAAGACATTCTCTCACTAATTCTAATTACTTTAAATGGAAGTGAAACAGCCACATCTTTGTAGTTTTCCAATTGAATCAATATCCATCAGGAAGTGGGAAGCCAACAGGGCAAATTTTCCTGAGTCCTAATAGCTAAATAGCCCTCTGTTTCCTCATATGGAAGGATTACTTTTGATGCTCATTACTACCATGTTGCTCTGAATTAGAGATGGAGATTTGTACTTATGAAAAGAGGTACTGATGTATAAATTAAATTCTTACAAAACTCAAAAGACAAGCATACTTTCACACCCACATTTATATGCTCAGTCTTGTACAATGTGTAGTTAGAGCCTTTTCTTGGCACCAGAAATTTTCATGATGCATTTATGTTCTTGTGAACATCAGAGGAGTACATTGGGGTGGAACAAAAAGGTCCTTGAACCAGGACTTGGATGATCTGAGTTCTAGTCTCATTTTTCTTTTCCATTTTAGTATGTCACCATAATTCTCCAAAATTTCTCGGTAATATGCTTCTGGGTCTCAAAGGCTATAATCAAAGTGTTGTCTGGGGCTATAGTCTCATGTGAGGTTTGACTGGGGGAGCCTCTACTTTTACCCTACCATGATGTCAGCAGTACTCAGTTCCTTGTGGATTGCCAGACTAAAGTCCTTGGTATCTTCTTGTTGGCTGTCAGTCAGAGGTAACCCTCAGACCTTGCCAGATGGGCTCTTCCATCATGGTCATTTGCTTCCTCAAAGCCAGCAAGAAAGAGACACTCTCAGCAAGACAAATACTGAAATCATATGTAGTGTAATTATGTGCATGTTATGACATATGTCCCATTGCCTCTCTTAGTTACAGGTAAGTCAGATCCTGCTGACACTCAGAGAGATAGGACCACACAAGAACAAGAACACCATATGGGTATATATATATATATATATATATATATATATATATGATTATAAAAGATTGTTCTTTTTTTTAATTTATTTATTTTTAAAAAAATCTTTTTTTTTTTATAAACATGTATTTTTATCCCCAGGGGTGCAGGTCTGTGAATCGCCAGGTTATAAAAAGATTGTTCTTACAGAACTGGCTCATAAATTGTTGGGACTGGCAAGTTAGAAACATGTAGGGCAGGATAGGCTGGCCGGCTGGCAACTCAGGCAACACAAGAATTGATCTTTCTTTCTTTTTTTTAAATTTATTTGTCAGAGAGCACAAGCAGGGTAGCGGCAGGCAGAGGGAGAGGGAGAATCAGGCTTTCTGCTGAGCAAGGGAGCCCAGTATGGGACTCAGTCCCAGGGCTCTGGGATCATGACTCGAGCCAAAGGCAGATGCCTAACCAACTGAGCCACCCAGGCCTCCTGATATTTCCTTTTTGAGGAAGAATTTCTTCTCTTGAAAACTTAATTTTTTTGCTATTAAGGCCTTCAACTGATTAAATGAGATTCACCCATGTTATCAAAGGAAGTCTCCTTTACTTTATGTTAACCACATCTACAAAATACCTTCGCAACAACACTAGATTAGTGTCTGAATTAATAACTGGTGCTATAACCCAGCCAAACTAGTTGTATTCGTTTGCTACAGCTACCCTAACAAAGTACCACTAACTAGATGGTTTAAAACAACTGAAATTTATTCTCTCACAGTTCTGGAGGTCAAAAGGCTAAAATCAAGGTGTTAATGGGACCATATTACCACCAAAGCCTCTAGGGGAAGAATCTTCCCTTGTATGAGAAAGAATCTTCCTTGCTTCTTCCAGCATCTCATAGCCTCAGGCATTCTTGGTTTCTGGTAACCTAACTCCAGTCTCTGCCTCTGTCTTCACATAGCCATCTTCTCTCTGTGTCTGTCCCAATCTTCCTCTTCTTATAAGGATATCTCTCATGTTGGATTAGAGCCCTCCCTAATCAGGTATGACTTCATTTTCACCTGGTTTGATCTGCAAAGACCCTATTTCCAAATAAGGTCATATTCACAGGTACCAAAGATTAAGACTTCAACATATCTTTTCAGGAGACACAATTCAACTCATCAAAATGGACATTTATCTACCATCTTGGGCTTTGCATTTGCAGAGAACTACCCCCAAGACTGTCAACTCTGGTAATTCAGCTTGCCTTTTGAGTGTTCCAGGCACAATGAGGCCAGAGAAAACTGTCAGGCAGAGCTTGCTCACAGTCATTAGCTTGTATGAGAACAGTGAGTGCTGAGGGGATATCGGGATGTGGGTGGAGCATGGACACTATCCACTGCACATGGAAAACACCACCCAGTGAGCCTCCAGAGGTAACATTACTAAAAAATTCACAGTGTGCACAGTGAGTTCATCAGTCTCATAGCAGCTAAAAAAGGGCATGGAGTACATTAGCTCCTGAAACCCAAATGACTAGAGAGAAGAAAAGCTACTACTTTGCAGCTCTTTTCTGAAATGATATGCAGTACTCTACCCTGGGAAGAAAACTTTTTTGTTTGGGGGTGGATGCTTCATGGACCTCTTTGGTTATACAAAGATGAAGCCAAACCTTATCTTGTAATGATGATGTGAGACAACTCTGTCATTATAATCACATCTTAGCAGAACTCCTTTTGATCTTAGCTGTGAAGTAGACCTTACACTAGCTATAGAGAAAGAATATTTTTTCTTCTAATCTGTCATAGGGGACACAAGAGGGTTGGTTGAGGGGCCTAGAGAGTAGGTAAGGAGAGCCCAACATCCTTGCTACAAAAAGTTACAGATTTATCTCTAGGTGATCTGTACTCTGGAGGGCGGCAGCAGGCTGGAGCCAACATGCAACAGGACCGATGGAGAGGCCTCTTCTGAAGTTTGAAGGAGCCATAATGCCAGTACTACTTTGTTAAAGCTGCTGTAGCAAAGCACTGCCAACCAAGTGGCTTAAACCAGAGAAATTTATTGTCTGATATTTCTGTAGGCTACAGGTCTAAGATCAAAGTGTCAGCAGGGCCATGTTCCCTCTGGAAGTACCAGGAGGATATCTGTTCTGTGTCTCTCTCCCAGCTTCTGGTCATTGCCTTGGCCTGTGGGCATCTAACTCCAGTCTTCCCATGGCATTCCCCCACTGTATTTGTCTCTCTGTTCAAAGTTCCCCTTTTTATGAGGACACCAGTAATACTGGATTAGGGGCCCAGTCTCCCTCATAGACAGCTTTATTTTAACTTCATCACCAACAACCTCATTTCTAAACATAGTCAAATTCTGAGGTCCTGGGGGGTCGGGTCTTCAATAAATTGTAACGGTATCTTCAACTCATAATAATACTCTCATGCAATTTTGAGATTTCTTTCCTTTTTTTTGGTGGTTTGTTTTTGTCAGCACACATCTTTAATGAAGTGAACTAGGTTTGTTTTCAAGCCACTGCCGGGCCTGTGGTGATGCTGTATAAGAACACTTCCTCAGAAGCCTGGTGGTCCTGGTTAGGACATACACAAAGCAGTTTGCAAAGAAATTGCTGGTGGGGAGGAAGACCACTGATAGACATGTTAAGTGACAACCAGGACAGGTTTTAGGACTTGCAGGTATTACTAAGAAACTAAGAAATAGAGGTGAAAATGACAGGATTCTCTACTAATCAAGCAGCACAGAGACTGGGACTATTGTTGTTTGCATTTTGAAAGGAAGAGTGAATCCAAGGTCTGGAATACTTGAGGATATGCAGTTTTAAACATCATCTTGCCAGAATCTTTAGGAAAGATCCAACGCTCAGGGGCACACTCCCATTAGTAAAGCTCACTGAGAAGGGTATATTTCAACCACAATGTTAATCACTTAGGTTAATGTTAATCAATTTCAGGTAGACTAAAATACTCGAGTTGGCCAATTGATGCATATACTCCCTGTGACCCATTTCTTTTTTTTTTAACTCAAGATTTTGTTTATTTGAAAGAGAGAGAGAGCGTGAGAGGGGAGACGGTCAGAGAGAGAAGGAGACTCCCCCACGGAGCTGGGAGCCCAATGCGGTACTTCATCCTGGGACTTCGGGATCATGACCTGAGCTGAAGGCAGTGGCTTAATGAACTGCGCCACCCAGGTGCCCCCTGTGACCCATTTCTTGTAGGAAGCCCACCAGAAAGCAGGTTTACTTTTTTCCAAAAAACATGTCACCCCAGGGAAATTGGATATTGATGTCAATCTTCCCATTGCCTTCTCTCACTGTAGGCTAAAGGATGCCTGCAGAATCAGAACAAGGCAAGTGAGTATTATCTGACTGGAACACTCAGGTTCAAATGCTAAGGGCTGATCTGCCCATCTTCACAGAGGGAAATGCCTCTCACTCACGCTCTCAGACTCAGAACTGGATAGATAAGTAAATAATACAAATCTATTTGTTCTTTCCTGATCCATTTTCCAGGGTGACGTGCCTTCTCTGCTCACATTATCCTTCTTCAAAAAAAGAACAGCACCTTTGTTTAGACTGTAAAACACCCAGATATCCTCATATTTACTTCTGTACTTCTAAGTTGTGAGTGTTCCCAAACCCTTTGATCACAGAGTCACATCCATTTTCCCAGTTTAGTCCCCGTGATAACTGGTCACACCCTTAGTGTGTGAATTTTGCAACTTTATCTCCAAGAGAGCATCATGTCCCTCCACTTCAAGTTCTATAGAGAGGAACACCTCCCCGTGACCAGCATATTCTAACAAGATTCTAGATCTTGGAATTTTCTGACATATGTACACAGTCAGGAAGATCTTATAAAGACTGAAAGTGATCTTGTGATCTAATCAAACCCTCTCATTTCATAAATCATGACTTGGAAAATGTCTGCAAGATACTGGAATACACAGAGATAGTGAGTGACAAGGTTGAAGCAGAACCTGGCCTTTCTGACTGCTGTTTGCTACCTCCTTCTGTCCTGCAGCCGCCGGGCTTCCAAGTTTTCCTTGCTTCTGCCATATACCTAGGAGTGCTCACTGATAACGATCTTTTTCCTTATCCATTGTTTCTTCTTTCCCCTCACACAGGATAGAATGTCACAAAACCAAATCACTGAAATGTAAAAACACTTAGAGGGTTTAGCTATTTTTTTCTTCCCATTTCTTGTCTGAGGAAGAACACACCTCTTTGTCATCAAGACAAAGTGGATTCTTTGAGAGGATTGTTTTCAACAAGGCGGCTGTGTAGTGGATATTGGCCATGACCTGCTAGAAAATGAATTGAGCCATTCAAACATGTTAGTGGCCTACTATTGAAAATTTATTTTCTCATTCTAATGAAAGATGATGGCTTCTTCAATCATAAACCTAGTCTGGCTTTATTTAAATATTGTAAGTGTCATCATCATAGGATCTATTGTGCTGGGATTCTGAAGAGAGAAGCAAATAGTCACTTACTGAGCTTGATTGGGCCTGATGTGATGTGCTATGGCATGCAGGATAATTTATTCTTTGCTTGAAGTCTAATTCAGGAGAGACAGTCCCCAGGACAGCAGAGGTTTTGATGGCTTAGGTTTGTATGGATTACAAAGATGTCTTTTGGAAGGAAAATTTACTTTTAGATGGTCCATTCCATAGCTTGAGTTAGAAAAACAATTTTTCTTAGAAAATGTACTGTTACTGATAAATACCAGAAGTCAGTTACTATCTTTGAGTTAATCCCAGCAACTGTAAGGCTGAATGCTCAGCCATCTTTTACCATTCCACAAGCATAAACTGTGAGAGGAGAATGTGCTCTCACAGAAATGGGAGAAAGCATGGGTTCTGGGGCCACCACCCCAGCTGCGTTAGAATTCTACCTCGTTCAGTGCCTAACTGTGTGACTTTGACAAAGTACTTGACCTCTCTGTTCCTCAGTATCCTCATCTGGAAAATAGGGATGATGACGGACATTGTCCACTTGCAAAGTTGGTAAAGTATTTGAGTATTTTAGTGTTCGAATAGGTAAGAATAGTGCCTGCTGTTAATAAGACTGCCTAAATATGCACTAGTATGATAATTGTTATTACATGTCACATTATTAATAGATAATAATTAGAGGTCAAAGTTCAATATCATTTAGATGAGCAGATATAAATCATATAACTTCCATTAACACTACTGAAGCAACTTAAGGGACACATGGGTGGCTTAGTTGGTTAAGCATCTGCCTTTGGCTCAGGTCATGATCCCAGGGTCCTGGAATCGAGTCCCGCATTGGGCTTCCTGCTTGGCGACAAGCCTGCTTCTCCCTCTGCCTGCTGCTCCCCCTGCTAGTGCTTGCTTTCTCTCTGACAAATAATAAATAAAATCTTTCCCCAAAAAATGGCTTCAGATTTTTATTTATATTAACTGTTGATTTACATTCATAAAATGGACAGAAAATGTATCTTGGAGTCATGCAGTTCAAGAGTTAACCCAAGACGCCCTTTCACATCTCAGTAACTAAGGGTTAGCACTATTGTGCCTATGTTTCTTTCTACAGAATGGAATAATAATACTTATCCATAACTAATATTTACTGAGCACTTACTACATATCAGACAATGATTTAAACACTTTAGATGTGAGAATTCATCTTAACAGCCACTCCTTGAGAGAATAAGATCTTGTCCCAGCTCATACAGTTAATAAATAGCAGAACTGAAACTGAAATTCAAGCTGCTTGATTCCAGAGCCCAAGATCTTCATTAGCACATGTATAATGCATTCATTCATTCTGCAAACATTTACTTCATGCCTCACATGAAATAAATGGTGGTTTGGATATAGCAGCATATAAAATAGAGAAAATAAACAAATTCCTTCTGACAAATTTAACTCTCCGTGGTGACGTCTGAATTAATGTAGAAAGCAGCATGGTTCATTTGAAATATAATGCAAGCCACAAATGCAAACCACATGTGTAACTGAAAATTTTCTAGTAGCCACATTATGAAAAGAAAGAGGTCAAATTAATTTTAATAATGTGCATTATTGAGCCCAAATATCTAAAATGTTATCACTTTGACTTGTGGCCAATACAAAAAATTATTAGTGAGGTCATTCTATTTTTCTATCCTAAATTTTCACAGTCCAATGTTTATTCAACGTCACAGCTTACTTCATACTGGCCACATTTTAAGTGTTCCACAGCACGTGCGGCTAGGGGTTACTGCACTGCACCAAGCAAATCTACAGGATATGCCTGAGCCAGTGAGAAGGACTTAGTGCAGAGTGGGGAAAGGGCTTTGAACTCCACAGGGTCTAGAGCATAGTGAGGAAGTGGGAGAGTGGGCAAGAGGAGGTTTGAAGGAGAAGCAGGGGCCAGATCATACAGAACCCTGGAGGTCATGATCTAGATGAGTCACCTGGGCAAAAGCAGGGTCCTCTTTGCCCTGGTATTTTAAGGCACAGCTCCCTTTATCTTTCAGAGTCTGAGTCCTGAATCCAATGAGTATATAATGAATAACTAAGTCACAGCCAAATCTTGTTAGCAAGAAATTGTTTGCGG
This sequence comes from Mustela nigripes, assembly GCF_022355385.1. Taxonomy (NCBI): domain Eukaryota; kingdom Metazoa; phylum Chordata; class Mammalia; order Carnivora; family Mustelidae; genus Mustela; species Mustela nigripes. Next base: position 75,032,026 of record NC_081559.1, read on the forward strand.
TAGTGTTCTTTTCACTGCAGCCTGTTCATTTTATCAGGGAAACCAACGCCTCATTTCATCTGAGTTATAAGTGGCTATAATATTAACTTCCAACAGAGCTTTCAGTGTGTGAGCCAATCAAATTTCACCTTTGCAAGCAGCATGCATACCTAATCAGCTTTGAGGTTTGATGGGAAATGAAGCATTTTCATCCAGGGTTTGTTTAGTTCATTAGAGCTGTCTTTGATTTAAATTCCAAGTGATACTTTAAGCTCATGAAACAGTTAAAATGGAATGAAATTATCTGATTCTAAAGCTTCATCCCTTTCTTTCAGTAACCTTGGAATCTGCTAAGTGTGTGGCATCAGGTGACATAAAGTGTGAGTGTTGATCAGTACAAGAATATCATGAATCCTGTATTACTTTTCTTTCAAATTTATATAGCACAATCAAGTTCATGGGTGACTTGGAAATTTTATAAGATGAAGAACCTGGAAGCACTAGAGTCCACAGAATCTTTCAGTGCTAACAATATGCCTTCACTAACTGCTGGACATAATTACAGGTACCTTTCCATAGACAGGCAGGAAGCATCCTTAGCAAGCTGTATACATTTAGAAAGATCCTTAAATCTGTCTTCTTGTATCCTCCACAGCCTATTACCAAGGTATTTTGCATTATGAATTTAAAAATTCTTCAACATGGAAATATTTTTATCTTGGTAGATAAATTTAATGATGATGAATTATATATCCAACAATATCCAAAGACCTATGCTTTTATTGGAAAATGCTGATTCCTGAATTTCCCTGTTTTAACAAAAGCCAGCCTACACATTCCACTCCTACTATATAGAGCAGAAGTCTTTGTATGTAATTATCAACAGACTGAGCTCAGATCAGCATGAAGCAAATGAAACTATTTGGGAATCTAGTTTTTGCAAATGGGCAAGTTTCTGCCTTTCTTATCCTCACCCTTGCACTCTCCATGATTCGTTTATTCATATGTTCTTTCAGTATACATCCGGAGAACTTTTTATTTAAGATGCTAAGCTAGGTGCTGTGGAGTGTATTTTTTTAAATAACATTCTCCAGTGAGAATGTTACATAGATGATTATAACATGATTCAGAATATGCTGAATGCCTCATAAGTTAAATACAAAGTGATAAGAAATTTAGAGAAATGGGGGACTCCTGGTGCCATTCAGAGATGTGGTTTCTGAGGTTGGTTTTCAGAAATGCATGGACTTGCCATAGGAAGATCTCTGAGGGGATAGGCATTTGAGAGAGGGAACCTGTTCAAAAGAATGATCACTGCATTCTGTTTTTAAGTTAAATTCTCCAAAAAAGACAGTAAGAGGGCAAGAATGGAAGATAAGGCAAGCTGGGATTGGTGTCTAAAAGTTTTGAGTGGCAGCTAAGTTGTCAACATAATTTTGTGGAAAATGGGAAGACTTTTTGAAATTTTTTGTGCTAAGAACTTACTACTACTCAGATTTTTTTTCTTGCAAAATATTTAGGATGAATTGTACAGGAAATGGACAGGAAACAGGCCAGTTGCAAAGTAATTCTAACAGGCCAGTGGGAAAATAATAGGGGTTGAAGCTGCCAATCTTAGTGACATTTTGGAATTTTAATCTCAAGGCCCAGATCTTTGAGACAAGCAAGTGGAAAATGTTTATGATGACACATCATAAGTTTCTGATCTGGCCAGTGTGAGGAATAGGAGGGTGAGTAAGCAGCTGGTTTATGGGGAGCACAATGTATACTAGAAAAACTAAATCTGACAGTCTATCCATTATCCTCTCTAGAGTGCTGACCTAGAAGCCAAACTGAAGTGAAAAGAAGGGTTGAGGAGGAGAGACAGAGACATGACAGTCTAGAGATAAGATATAACGATCCATGACATTCAAACTCTTCTCTAGATAAGACAAGGCCTGTTCTAACACAATTCCATACAGACCAATTTCAGATTGTAGCTGTTTTCTTCTTTCTCTGATATTGTGATTTACAATAAGAAATATATATGTTTGGGCTTTGTCCCTGTTTTTGGCACAGAGTTCCCCAAATGCTTGGAATTTAGGAAGTGTTGAGAGCAATAAAGATGTCTTCTGTTACATTAATGAGTGGCTTTTGGACCTCATCTAAGAATGAGGACTGGTTGCCAATTGAGACAATCATGTGATTAGAAGGTTCGACTTTTCAGTCTTGTCCCACAAACCTCCAGGGAAGAGAGAAGAGTTGGAAGTGAAATTCAATCACCAATGCTCACTGACTTAACCAACCATACCTGTGTGATGAAGTCTCCATAAAAACCAAAAGGACAGGATTCCGGGTTTGGAAAGCTTCTGGGTTGGTGAACACGTGGATCCTGGAAAGAGTAGCATACTTAAGAGAACATGGAAGTTCCATACCATTTCCCCGTACCTTGCCCTGTGCATCTCTTCCATCTGGCTGTTCCTAAGTTATATCTTTTTATTGGAAAAATCAAACAGACAGACAGACAAACTGGTGATCTAGTAAGTACAATGTTCCTCTGAGTTCTGTGAGCTACTTTAGTAAATTAACTAAAACCCCGGGGAGGGAAGGATCATGGGAACCTCTGACTTATAGGCTGTTGGTCAGAAGTGTGGGTAGCAACCTAGACTTGTAACTGGCATCTGAAGTACAAGAAGGGGGTCATTGAAACCCCCAGGTTGGTCACAGGTACAAGTGACAACTTGGGCTTTCAACTGGCATCAGAAATTGGAGGGGCTGTCTTGTAGGACTGAGGCCTTCACCTGTGGTTTCTGCTGCTATCCTCCCGGGTAGATTGTTTCAGAACTGAGTTGAGTTCTTGGACACTCAGCTGGTATCTGAGGATAGCTTGGTGGTGTGTAGGGAAGCTCCCCACCACACACACTGGAAATGGTCTAAGATGACCAAAAGACTTCCCTCAATAAAAATGAAATCATTGTTTTGTTGTTTCATAAAAAAATTAAACATATAAGTGCTATTTGTGGAAGATTAGGACATTGATGACTGTCCTCAATTTTCTTCTTTAAGAAGAAATACTTCTCTGTTGTGATTAGAAACACAGTCTGTGCATTTGTCCTGAGAATGGGTAGTGCACATGCTCTAAAAGAATGAAAGACCCTTGATTTTTGGGAGAGATTTTAAGACTCTCCAACTGTTTCATCGACCCAGGTCAACAGATTACTTCCTGCTACCTTTCCTCTGCCTCTCCAAAATCTAACCATTCTTCCAAGTTATGTGTGAACATACCTCATCCATGAAGCAGCTTTTCATCTACACTCATATATTTTCTGTTCTTTAAACTCTTTTAGCAATAGATATATAGCCATTATTGACATTTGTTTAGTGACGTGCAGGTTTCCCTGTTAGATTCTATTATCTTTGAAAACATAGACCATCACTCATTTTCCCAACCTGCAAGTACCTTGCACATACTGAAAGGTTAATAAATAATTGGTAAATTAATCTATGTGCAATCACTTAGTTTGCTGAGGAAATTCAGTATGCCAAGCAGTGCTTTAAGCACTTTCCACTTGCTACCTCATCTCATCTTTGCCACAACCCTATGGGAGAGGGAATGCTATTTTGCCTAAGGAAAGGTGAGAGTACATACTTACTTCATTGCTATCTCAGTAGCAGAACCAGGATACGATCCCAGGCAACCTGCTTCAGAACCTATAATCCTGCTTATTATGTACTGCTGCTTACACGTACTGCAGTATCCGATTCATTTACTGTATGCAGCAAGAAAGACAAAAGGGCAGAATGGTATTTAGAGCCCTGCCTGTGTCATCACGGACACATGATTTTGTACAGGTCGTAAGTGAACTTCTCATGTTCTTCAGATAAAATGGATTAAGAGTAATATTCATTTGACAAATTTTTTGTGGGGTTTCAATGAGGCAGTGCATATAAAATGCACATAATAAAAATGAACTTTTGTGGTTATGGGGAGGATATTCCAGAGGTGTGGAATCTCACTTCTAGCTCTGGGAGTGAGACTGCCTCTGTCTTTCTGTACTTGGTGCTATACTCTTTTTCCTAAGAACAATGATTTCTAGTCAATTTGAAGCTATTCAGTAGCAATTGTGGACAGAAAATTGTGGACAGAAAATAGCACTCATGCACTGTAGTGAGAATATGCAGTGGGCCAAAAACAAAACTAAAGGTCTTATAATTTTATAGCCAAAATAAATCTCCCTCAAATGTTAAATTGTGGGCATCTCTTGGTGTCTTATTACTAAGTGATCATTAACCCATTAATGTTGTACTTCACTCAGTGTGGTACCATGTGGATACGTTTTCCTTTTCCAACCAAATTGTTAGGTTGTATGTTGTCTATAGCACTTGAAATGCACAAATAAGGGGTGCCTAGGTGGCTTAGTGGGTTGAAGCTTCTGTCTTCAGCTTAGGTCATGATCCCAGGTACTGGGAGCCCCGCATTGGTCTCCTGGGATCAAGCCCCACATTGGTCTCTCTATTTGGCAGGGAGCCTGCCTTCCTGTCTCTCTCTGCCTGCCTCTCTTGTGTACTTGTGATCTCTTTCTCTCTCTCTCTCTCTGTGTCAAATAAATAAATAAAATCTTAAAAAAAAAAAAAAAGAAATGCACAGATAAGTAATCCTGTGGGGAGGAAAGAAAGATCATTTTATTAATTTTTTAAGATTTTATTTATTTATTTGTCAGAGAGAGAGAGCACAAGCAGGCAGAGGGAGAGAGCCTGCTTTGGTGTTCGAACCCAGGATCCTGACTTCATGACCTGAGCCAAAGGCAGACACCCCATTGACTGTGCCACCCAGGTCCCCCAAGAAGAGTCATTTTTAAAAGATTTTTTTGGGGGGTGTTTATTTTAAAAAGATCTTTTTTCTAGTTCTTTGAGATTTTTCTGAAAAAAGAGGTACTTAACTTCAAAATTACAGTGAAAAAAAATGATGCTAACTTCACTGAAGAAGAGATGAGTGGTTTAAGAAGAACTGTATGCTATAACTCTCACATATTCCTCAAATAAAATAATGCACCTAATGGTTACATATGTGCCAGGCAATGACAAAAGAAAATAATCATTTTCTTACAGTGGATTTTTGTATGCAGAATTCAAGGGCAGGACCTATTCCTATCTTTGAGGGGGGAAAGTATCTGATTTATGTATCTACTTATCTCCTTAGAAGAATGTGTAATGTAATGCTGGCAAGCCTTTACATAGCATATTATTAACTTGAAAGTCGGGATTTGTCAAGAGGTCTGAGGTTCATAGTAGTTTTCCTATAACTTTTTTCTACCTCTTTTGAATTATGGACATGGGAGCCATGTTTTAAACTATTTGGTGGGCCTGTCAGCATTTGTGGTAGCATTTGCAGTGTGCGCCTTGAATTTGAATGTGTGTATATGACAGCTGCAACCAAGTGGCCTGTAAGATATTATTCGTTTCTTTACACAAAATCTGCTAGGAGATGACATTTGGAAATTTTGTGGTATAAAATACAAACTTCCAAAATATTAATTGAAACCCAATGGGAAGCGATGTAGCATATAAGAAGCATGGTGTACTGCTTTGAATTGCAGTCTTAATAAATCTCACTATGCTAAAATGATGACTCTTGTATTTTGCTTGCATTAAAATCGTTTTAGAAGGTAATTGATTTAGCTTATTGTAATACTGCCTGATAATATTTCTTTTGTTTTTCAAGGAAATAATAAGGTATCATTAAATTATTGTTGCATGGGGAAGTCATGTATTATAAATGTTAGTGAGTACAGAATATAAAACAGTCTTGAGAAAAATAAATACACTTCTTCACACAGGAGATTCACTACAGGTTTCACTGGATTATTTAACTCATTCAAATATATTTCTACTTCATAGACTGGGATCACTTCATAACCCATGTTAGTTATTTTTATTATTTCTAATTTACTAATTGGAAAATATATACAAATACATAAAGCATGAAAGGGCCTATTTTGGGAAAGTAGCACGATTCTACTTGAGTATTAAATGAGATGTGTTGTTATTGTTTGGAGCATTTGAAGAACAGAGTATAGCAAAGCTTTTTTGTTGCTGCACTTGAAGAGAGAGAATGCCTAGATCTTTATGATTTTAATGTAATTTTTTGAACATTAGAGTTTCCATAACCAGAAAACTTAAACCATTTTTAAAACTGAAGGGTCCTCAGGGCATCTAGGTGGCTCATTTCATTAAGTATCTGCTCAGGTCGCAATCCCAGTGTCGCAAGATTGAGCTCCATGTCAGGCTCCCTGCTCAGTGGGGGGTCTCCTTCTCCCTCTCCCCCCTGCTTGTGCTCTCACACTCTCTCTCTCTCTCTCAGATAAATAAACTCTTTTTAAAAAATTAAATAAAAATAAAAACTGAAGGATTCTCATAAGTTGTATATAAGTACATAATATATAGAAATATATGTGTGTGTGTCTACCATACATATATATGTAATTGTATCTATTTTCCAGTGATGGCTTTTTTAATGACTTAAAATAGAATGTCATTTCACTGAGTTGAAAATGTTTTTAACTGAGTAGAGTCATCCAATCAGCTGAGCATTTTCCTTCTGCACAGAGTCAAAGAAAACATATCAACAACAATTTGCTGATATTTGCTGAGGCGAATTGGCTGCAGTGGCCAGTTCTGAGGGACAGGGTGATTCCTAAAGTTACAGCCCAGGAGTCTAAAGTTTCTCTGGCATCCAGCTTAATGTCATGCCTACTGTTGTACCCAGTCTTTAATAATTCTAGCATGTGCTTCTCACTTGTTTATCCTGATACATCACCACATTACCCAGCTGTAAGTTGGGGGCCAAGTGCCTTGTGAGTTATTGGCTAAGCCTCAATTAGCTGAGCACACACAGCATGTACATATGTTGGAAGAGATAATGGATGCATTGCCAGATGCCTCCTCAGCAAGGAAAATTAGAAACTGTCCCTGAGCCGGACAAGAGAAAGGAATGGAAAGCAGGACAGACTGCTCTGATCTAGGAAGCAGTGGTGGTCTAGCTGAAGCAGGAAGTGGAGGACAACAATCCTGGAGGTAGTTTAGTGGCTCTGTACTCTATAGAATCCTAGTATGTACATCTAAACAACTTTCCAGCTGGAGATGCTTGGAAAGGCAAGGGAATAGGGCACCATACTTCTGTTGCAACCTGGGTAAAATGAATGTTTAATTTTAAGGGCTGAGCAAAGACCACTCTCTGGCATCTGCCATAATAGAATGATTATGTATGTAAGTACCATACTCTCTTTGCTTGTCAGGTTGTGGAATGTGTGCATTGGGTTTTATGAAATAGACTGAATAAACTAAATATCTTGGTACATGCAGAGTTCAGAGCTAATTTATTTTAACAAATCACACAGCTGATGCCTTGATTAAGAACAAGGTGGGAGGGCACCTGGGTGGCTCAATGGGTTAAAGCCTCTGCCTTCAGCTCAGGTCGTGATCCCAGAGTCCCGGGATCAAGCCCTGCATCGGGCTATCTGCTCAGCAGGGAGCCTGCTTCCCCTTCTTTCTCTGCCTGCTTCTGTGCCTACTTGTGATCTCCATCTGTCAAATAAATTTAAAAAAAAAATCTTTAAAAAAAAAAAAAAAGAACAAGGTGGGAAATGTCCAAAAGGCTGTATTATAAACACATAAAGCATGTGCAAGATCTAGTAAGCCTTAAGGGAGTTGGACATTTCAGTTGATAAGACAGGAAGAATGACAGAATCCAAATCAACTTAAGGCAAAAAGTTCAAGTACCAATTAAGATAGGCCCTAATAGAAACTATTCGTCCGCTATTAAGTGACTATGCAGACGTGGAAAGTCTATTTGCTACAGAGATTTGTTCATGGTTTTTAATGTATTTAAGTAAGAATTCTAAATATTTTCAGATTTTAGCTCAACAGAACTGTTAGTGGTTAGGAGAAGAAAATTGCTATCATTAAATTTAATAGATTGTCTAGACCTCTGATTTTTTTTATTTCTACAGCTTTGGTTTTCTTTCTGCTTTAAGGCTCAGTTATTTTATCTATAGTTATTATTTTATGTGGGAAATTCTAAATGTAGTCTTTCTGAATTATTATTTACCCTAATGAATGGAAGTAATGTCATCAATAACTGGACACCCAGTAACTGAATAAAAACAGTCTAAAATAGTTTATTTTTTAATTTTTTTCAAAGATTTTATTTATTTGTTTGTCAGGGGGAGAGACAGTGCACACAAGCAGGGGGAGTAGCAGGCAGAGGGAAAAGCAGGATTACCACTGAGCAGAGAGCCCGATGCAGGACTGGATCCCAGGACTTTGGGATCAGGACTCTGGGATCATGACCTGAGCTGAAGGCAGGCACACACATGGTCTTGATGAAGGCATTTACTTCTCTGAGTCTCAGTTTCCCCATTTACAGAAAGGAAGTGAAAAATGTCTGTCTTACTGATCTTGCCATGGGGAGCAAATGAAGTAGGTATGTTACTCTACTTTGATAAATATACGAATTAGAACTCAGTGGGTTACAGAGAAGTACATGAATTAAAACTCAATGGGCTACCAACATATATGAATTAAAACTCTATGGGCTCCATTTTAAATAAAATTGTGGAACAGAACATAAAAGAAAGTAGAGTTTATTGGGGGGAAATAAATTTATCTAATCTCCTTTTTCTTCATTTCATTGAATACTTTTATTTCTTGGTCAAGAAAATAGAAAAAATAGCTCTATAAGCTTAGACATTTGACAGAAATCCTTTGACTTTTTTGTGAACAAGTTTTATAAATACAGAGTGGATTCAAGTGAAAAGGAATATAATTAAAAATTGCTAAGCATCTTTATCTGTGGCAGTCACTGTGCTTGGTGTTAGCATACATCATCTTGCTTAGTTCTCCCTACCTTGTGACCAGCCTCCAAGGAGCAGTGGAACATGGGTGAATGAAAGTACACACTCTGGAACTAGAATAACTGGTTTACATCCCAGCTTCTTCACTGTCAAGATTTGTGACCTCAAAGAAGTCATTTAACTCCAGTGTGCCTTCGTTTTCTCACCTGAGGCACATTCAGGGTATAAATAAAATAGATTATACCTTTATGGGGTTATCTTGAAGATTAAGTGAAGAAATGCCTGTAATACCCCTTAGAATACTTCTTGGCACGTGGTTAGCTGTCAATGAATAATAATTGCTGGCATTTTTGTAGAGCAGTTATGAAATGCTAACTCAGAAAACAGCATCTCATTAAGACATTTTCCCATGTTCTCATAGGAATTGAAAGATGGAGCATTGAATCAGGTCTCTCTGAATAACATCCACTGGCCTTTATGGCTCCAACACTTGGTTTCCTAAACACCTCCATCCTGACCTGTTTGAACTTGGACTCTACTGAAGGGGTAGGTGATGAAGCAGGTTTATATCACAGCCCTGGAACCAACTAAGAATGTACCGTTTGGTATTTCTGTGCTAAAAATTACTTCAGCCTCCCCACCACTGGAAACTTCTCACTGGACATGATTTTATGCAATTCTGGCATCCTGCCATATTCTCTAACATTTCTTGTTTTCTCTGCCTCCTGTCTTCTCTGATATCCCTCACCCCTGTGTTCCTGATCATTTCTTATGTGGAGTAGTTTTGCTTCTATATTGTTTACTTATCCTTTTTCAGGCCTGTTTTCAGGACTTTATCCGCCATTTTGAAATGCTTATTTAAATCTTTATTTATAACAAAAACAAAAACAGATTCTCAGGTTAGAGAAACTTTGATACCAACTGTTGGATTGCTTCCGAGCTACTCATCTGACCATTTTGCTTCCCTTTTTTAAAAACCTAGAATATTTTTGTTACATCCAGAGTAAAATTTTAGGTCCTTCGTAGAGCATTAAAGGCCTTTTGTAATCTGCACCTTAGCTATTTTTCTACTGCGATCTTAATTCCACTCAGCGGGGAGCCTGCTTTCTCCTCTCTCTCTGCCTGCCTCTCTGCCTACTTGTGATCTCTGTCTGTCAAATAAATAAAATCTTAAAAAAAAAAGGAAAAATAAAGAAAAGTCAAGACAAAAATTTTAAAAACAATCCATAGAACCCACCACTCAAAGATGCAACATGGGGGCTTAAGTGGGTACGAGAAGAATAAATGAAAGAAGATGGGATTGGGAGGGAGACAAACCATAAGTGACTCTTAATCTCACAAAACAAACTGAGGGTTGCTGGGGGGAGGGGGTTTGGGAGAAGGGGGTGGTATTATGGACATTGGGGAGGGTATGTGTTTTGGTGAGTGCTGTGAAGTGTGTAAACCTGGTGATTCACAGACCTGTACCCCTGGGGATAAAAATATATGTTTATAAAAAATAAAAAATTATATTTAAAAAAACATAAAAAAATAAATATTACCACTATTTACTCATAAAAAAAAAGATAAACCATGTTACTTTTTCAGTGTTTAGCCTTAGAATTACATCTTATGTATATAGATACATGTATTTTTATTTTATAAACTTTTAAACTTACTTTATATTCTTTCTTATAAACTGTTCTTAAGAAATGGACAATAAATTATTTTCTAATGTCAATAAATACTCATCTATAATATTCTTAAGGGCTGAAAAGAAGTCGAAGATACTCCCAACATTAATTTTACCAATCTATATAACTAAATATTTAGGTTTTTCCCCACTTTTTGATACTATAAGCAGGAAGGTTATATATATTCTTATAGCCAAATCATTGCATATCTCTTTATAACTTTTAGTATGTATTTACAAATGTGGATTTGGTGGGTCAGTATAGAGCTGTAAAAACTGTTGCACCTGGTCTTTCTAGGGTATGTAGGGGAGGGCTGTATGTTATTAAACTGTAAATATTTGTCACATTTTTTGGTGAAAATTCTATCTCATGGCTATTCCCAATGTTGCATAACTTGTTCCTATCACCTAGCACATTTAGGTATTTATTCATGTGTTTCAATTTTCATTTTAAGCTTAGGAAAAGTGTTCTTACGCATAGCACTTAAGAAATCCAGTGATCATTGTTCACTTGAGCATCTCGTATACTAAAATTGACATGATGCGGAGATTAGCATGGCCCCCTGCAAAAGGATAACACTCAAATTTGTAACATGTTCCATATAGAAGGAAGGAAAGGAGGAAAAAAGAGAAGAATCTAATTATAATACTCTTGAGAGATCAGTTTGTAGCTGACCATAACTAAATACAGATATCGGAAAATTAAAAACCACTTTTGTCTAAAAGTCTGTCTTTGTGAAAGTCTTAAAAGTAATTAGAATTCTGATATTTATATTTATGTTTAATAATGTTAAAAATAGAATTTTTTAATGTTACACCTTCATGCTGAAATTTTAGAAAGAATAGGTAAAGAAATACTAAGAAACATAGCATTCTCATTAGCAGTCATAATCAAAAGGTCTTGGTCATTAATATTAATTATAAATTAAGAGTTGCTGATATCACATAACCAATGGGTGTTGGTACATTCAGTGGCTTGAGTTATAACTTGGAAATAATAATCTGTGGATCCTTAGGGAGTCAGTGTTTTATCAGATAGAAGTAAGGATATAATATGGCCAGATAGAAGATATTACCTTGGGCCTTCCTTGTAAATGATCTCATCCTAACCTACCTGGGTTGCCTGGGGTACTGGAACTAGTTGGTAAGACTAGGTGGTGTACAGTCCATGGTGGTCTGTTTGCCCTCAGGATGGAGGCTCTGAAACAGTGTATCTGTCTGAGAGCATTGGTATGATAGGAGTTATGATTGTGACCACTTCCTGTTAGGAAGATCTGAAGCAATCAGTTATGTTTAGAGTGTGTGGTTATAGTAGTCACTGTATGGGTGTTCAGACCATCCTCCTTCTGAACATCAGTGTCCAGAGTAACCTGCATGTTACTGTGGCCAGTACATCAGTCTCAGTTAATGTGCATGATGCTCTTCAGGAGACCCACGGCGAGCTCTAAGTGCCTCTAGAGTGCTCAGTGTATCCCAGCCATAGTTGGGAGAACTCTCTGAAAAGTCAGGGCATCACCCATATCTTTTCTTTATTCCCAAATCACCTTCTAGTTTTATGTGAAGACCAATTTCCAGTTAGGAATGCAGCTACTATCCAGAGGAAGATACTAGAAGTGGATTCATATCCACTTTCCTGTTTTTATCACGGAGAAAGGAAGTGAGGTTCTACACAGAGTTCATACTAGACTAAGTAAGAGTCCTGAAAATGGCATGAACAAAATCTTTTTAATACCTTAATTATACTGCTAATATAGAACCTTAAATTGTATTTGATAAATTTTAGACTCTTTAATATGGTTTATAAGACTCTCATTACATGGCCCTGTCTCAGGATGGGTTCCCCAGAAGCAGACACGGGAATAAGGATTTGAGCACCATGAAGGAAGCACTAGCAGAGAAGTGGGGAAATGAGATGCAGAAGAAAAGTCAGCCAATAGGCGTGTCTTCAAGGTGGTTACCACTGAAGGTAAGTAAATAAAACCTGTGCAGCAGAATTGTCCCACTGAAGGGACAGGTATTATTATGTTCCATCTCTCACTAGTGTTTGGTTGAAAGCTGCTGAAGGTTGGTGGGGGGTAAATTTTCCAGCACTTCGGGTCTGTTTCAGGGACAGGCAAAGTAGCTTCAGTACTATGTGCCTAGGGTCTAAAAGGATGTGGGCAGCTTTCATGGCATCTGCTGGAGGTCCCTTCTTACATTACTTCCTTCTTATGCCACATACCTTAAGAATTTCTTCCTGCCTGTTTGATTTCATTATTCAAGATATTTACAGAATGCATACTATGTACTAGGCACTTGCTAGGTACTAGTGATTACAAGGAACAAGACAGAAATGGTCTGTGCATTCAAAGACATGATGCTCTTCTTTCTTTCTAAAACATTTTTCCCTCCCTCACCTAATAAACTTGTTTGCAAATGACCTTTACCTGTCTTTACTCCCCCACAAAAATGAAAGTTTGGCAAAGGCATAATTCACCTGAATTCCCAAGCCATGCCAAAGAGCTTTGCATGGACTATATGTTCAGTATATTTCAGTTGACCATGTTGTACTATGGATAACCATAAATAGGAAGGTTGGTTGGGGTAGACTAGGAACCACTTGAGGCCATTCACTATACCTTGTTAAGCAAATCAAGCTCATCTCTGGCACATAGTAAATATTCAGTATTTTTTAACGGAGTTGAATGAAGTTTAATCAGATCAAGCTATTGTTCAGAATACATCGACCCAGATATGCCAATAACTTGAAATCAAGTTTCATTAAAAAATTCCTGTGAAGTGTGTAAACCTGGTGATTCACAGACCTGTACCCCTGGGGATAAAAATATATGTTTATAAAAAATAAAAAATATTAAAAAAAATTCCTGCAAGAATTTGAAATATTTTGTATAAAAAAGATAAGACTTGGGAAGGACATGTGCTTGTCTTCAAATATAAGAGAAACTGATAAAGAAGAGAGACATGAGGCTTGTTGTGCCTGCCTCCCCCCCAAATGGATTGTAGCCCTGGATTAGGGAGAACTATCAGATTTAGTACATTACTGGTAAGAGCAATGTGTTGCTCATCATTAGAGACGCCCAAGCGAAGTCTGGGGGGTGTGGTAGACAAAATTCAACACTGATATGTATAGTCAATATAAGTACCTGAGAACTGAAATTCCATGGTTTTTCTAGATAAGTATAAAGTTATATAGTTTCTCAGTCCTTTATAATTTTACAAAGGGTGTTCTGGAGGAAAATTATCTCTACCTTTATCACAAGAAGGTTGTGCTTACACTTAATAATTTGATTGCTTTATACTTTACAAGTGGCTTTCATATAATCCTTGCAGAGATCCTTTGAATAGGTAGACCAAGTATTATTTCCATTTTACATGAAAGAAGACAGGTGTTATATAGATTAACTCATTTGTCCAAGGTCACACATATAGTAATTGATGTAAATAGAACTTGAGCCCCAGTCTTTGTGGTTTCTTCTTCTGAGTTGTTTACCACACCGTAACACTTCTGTTATGACTGAGATGAGAGAGGAAAGTCAGAACCTCCTTTTTAAATACGAACACAGATCTTCCCTTACAGGAGTCTGTCAAGCCTTCTGTAATTATAGTTAGCCTGAGTTTAAGTGCTATGATCAAGAGCAGGGGACAAAGAGAAACAAGATCCAGGTAAGAACACAGGGCTCTGGTACCCTATGTTACTATTTGCCTCACAGAATCTGACTGTTTTTCCTGGGAAGGAATTATAATGATGCTTTTATGTTGCCGGCCAGGAAATGTTTATAAATCATAATGTACCATTTGCAAGTGATGTTACCTTATGAATATTAAAAGATTAGGAAATGACATTGGCTTTTGTTGAAAACCTTGAGTGACCCTGTAAGCAGACACAATAAATGATTGCTTTTATTGCAGTGCCCTCTAAATATTATTAAAACTCTTTATAGTAGGCAATAAATAATGGCAAACGAATGCTTGATTTATAGCAATTACAGTACAGATGAGTTGGATTCATGTGCTGCACTGTAATGAAGATAATAGCTCAAAACACACGAGAAACAGTCACTCAGTGAAATATGAGCTGATTTGCATGATCCATGTCCCTTGAGTAACCTGTAATTGGCTATTATGAAATGAACTAAGAATGATTTGGTCTGCAAATAAGAGAAGTGCTACCAAATTACCATATAATCTGTGTGGATATCTTTTATTTTCAACACCAAACTATTTCTGTGGGTTCTCGGATATGTGCTTCCATATCTAACATGAGTGAGTATTCAACAGCTGAGGACCTCCTCTAACTCCTTTGAAAGTGTTTTCTTTGATGATTACTATCACTTCAACATTATTCACAGGAAACATACAAACTTGCTTTATTTTAGCTTTCTAAGGTACCACATTCTTTCCTAGTATCCCTTTCAAGAATAGATTTTGGGGATGAGGCTGAAATAGCATCATGGAATTCTTAAACAAAGGGAATCAGAGCATACGTGTGACTTATTTTATTCAGCAAAGCACATTTAGTTAACTCATGTTAATATTTTAGATCTCAGGACATGTCTGACAACACTTGACTTTCCTAGTTTTGTTTTGTTTGTTTTGTTTTGTTTTGTTCTTTGTAATATTTGTCTAAGTCTCTCTTTGACTCTTCCCAATAGAAAACCTCACCAAAACGATAACAATCCACATGAAACTTTTTTTTTTTTTTTTTTTGGTGGAATAAGCAGCCATTTGAAAGGCAGTGAAGGGAGCTGTGCCAAAACAGTATTTCATGCCTAGACCGTCTGTCACGCTCCTGAAATCTCATTCTCATTATCACACAAATAACCCAGGGGATAGAGCTAGTCCCACTGGCAAGGGGGATCATCAATGTTTATTCTAAGCTGCTGTTACAGTGGCCATAATGGGAAAAGGTATACCATAATTAAGAGCTATAGCCAACTAATTAAGTCAAATTACATCTAATTATAAATCCAATAATCTATGCCAAAACCAGTTGTTGATAGCTAAGGGAAAAATATACAGTTTTAATTAACCTTCATTATGGATTGGTTTTTAAAGGCATTTTTTAACTCAAAAAATTTTTTACAAAATAAATGCTATTCTCTTCTCTCTAATACTTTGATTTAGGAATGGAACAACTAAAAAAATGGAAAATCGTTTTAGCAAAGAAAAATTGACCTTTAAAATGTATAAATTATATTAATTATTAAATATTCCTAGAAAATTTGAAAGAAAATTATAAGATAATATTGGTGCTGGATAATTATTTAATGTACTATAATAAAGTCTTCCTAAAACAAATTAAGAAGGATATATAAAGACTGGAAATAGCCAACAGTGGACTTATTAAATAATAAGATGGAAAATAAGGTGCACATAATGAGAAAAATTGAAGCTCTGTAATATCCACATTAAATTAACTAGGGACAAATTAATAACTAACTTCAAATAAATGAAAAGTAGAAATAAGGAAATAAGAAAACTGCTGACAAGCAGTTTTTAATTATTCATCCTGCATCTGAACAAAAAGTACATTGAAAACATTAGTCTAACATAAAGAACTTACTAATCATAAAGATGGTTAGTGTTACATAGTCTCCTGCAGAAAACTATGGAACTTTTATTTCTGGATATCTTTAAAAATAATATATGTGTGTATACATATATATATACATGTATATTCACACATGAATATGAATAAAAACCCTAAATGTCTCTTCCTTTTAGTGTTGCTTGATAATTTAAAAATCTATAGAAATTCTTAACTTTAAAGAAAATAAGCATTTCTATTTGGCATATGGTGCATTCGTTTAGGAATAAATCCATTTTGAAATACAAGTACCTACCTTCTTCTAGGTAAAAAACATGATATGACCTCTATGACCACAGAAATCCAAAAGAATGTGAGCTTTCTCAAAAGTTTGTGCTTCACTGCTCCCAGCATATGACAAGGCTATTATCGTGAGACCTGGGATTTCGCAACTGAGTTGTTAGAGCAACTTATGTCTGAGCATAATGACGCATTCCTGCATTTATTAAATAAATATTTATTGGCCATCTCCTACATGTCAGCCATTAAGCTAGATGGATGTGTAGAATACAAACTTGAAAAAGACTTAGCTCTTGTCCTCAAGAAACTGGTGCAATAGAAGGAGAGGTAAGTAATTTAATATATAAATTATATAAATTTATATAAATATATAAATTACTAAAAATACAGGTATCATGACAGAGATAGCAACAAAGTACTGTGGTTTCAAGGAGGAAATAACCACTTCTTGGAAATGATGTATCAGGAGATTTTATTACAATTGTACTATTTGATGAGCATGAGTCATGGATAAGATCTGGATAGGAAAAGAAGGTTGGTAAAGATAATTCTTTGCAAATCAAGTGAGAGTGATGAATTTAAAGAGCTTTATAATTGATCATTGTCTTTTTCTTATTGTTCAATGCAGTCACATATGTTTTTACTATATGCCAGGCTCTAAATTAGGGGCTGGATGTTTATAAGCCATTTTATCCTTATACAGAGCTGAACTTTATCAAATTATAAGTCTTGTACCTGTGAGTCTTCCTCTGTAAGAGCAGAGGCATTTTCTCCCTTCACTCTCTCCTCTCTTCTCTTGTGATCCAGTTCAGACTCGTGACTTTTATTATCACCCACAAAGTTTGTGAATTTGTTTCTCTAACCCAGAGCTCGCAGAGTTCCCAGCCGTGTATCATTTGCCTAATTGATATCTCATGCACCTAACAAAAACATTTATAATCTCTCCCCCAAGCCTGGTTTCCCCCCAACCTTGGCCATCTAGTTATGCAAATCTGAAACCTAGGGATCATCTGAACTGCTACCTCTCACTACATGCCACACTAAACTAACCAATTCCAATATTCCAGCTTTACTATTAAAAATCTCTAAAATTTATCCGGTTCTCCTCATGTTGTCCCACAATATGCAGACGCACATTACCATTTTCTTTCATATGGACTATCATTAGAATACATTATTGCCCTACATCAATTTTTTTGTCTCCTTCCAATTCATCCCCCACTCTGCAACTGGGTAGATTTTGTAAAGCAAATCTCATCATGTGACTTCCTGGCTTAAGCCTTCCAAAGGCCATCAGAATGAAGACCACATTATCTAAATAATTTGATTCTAAATTTCATGATTTGACCCCTATCTAGTTCTTCAACCTGCTCTCAAAAGTGGACCATCCTTGTTGTTTGAGTGAAGCCTTTATTTTGGTTCTCCAATGCACCATTCTCCCTCTTCTTCTGTGGATTCTCCACATATGCTTCTCCCTGACCAGTGTTGCTTTCTGCCATGTCCATTGCTTTACTTTCAATTGATTTAACTTCTACTTATTTATCAGATCTCAGCTCATATACCACTCCATTAAGAAAACTATCACCAGAACATTTTTCTTTGTGATCTGTCCTTTTTTTTTAACCTACACACATAAAATTAAGGTGAGAAGTAATATTAAATAATATGAAGATGGATTTGTAGTTTAACATGGTGAAAAGCATATGCATTTATCTCTTCTTACAGCCCCCAACTTCTCATTCAAAATGTATAAGTACACAGGGATAAAGAGAATAGAACAAGAATCAATATTAGACTAGAGAGTGAAACCAATTAATTAGATTAATTGGTCAAACTGAAATGAATTCATTGAGTAGAATCTGTTTTCAAGCAGAGGAGGGATTACTATCATCTAAAAGATTTTTGAGAGGAATACCAAACCAAGATATTCTAATTTGTACCCACAGAAATCTAGAAAGTCTCAAGAATTAGGAGACACCAAATATCATGGAAACAGGGTAAGGTGAGTGAGTGGCTGTAAAGAGTGGGATTGTTTGAAAGTCTACCTAAAAGGTGTTATACGACAAAGATACCACTTCTTTACCCCCAAGCACATTAAACTACCAGATGATGAAGCCACTCTCTACCTTCAGATGAAGCCAGAGAAGTATTATCTAGGGAGGGTAAACCAGAAAATCTCTAGATTCAGAAATACCAGAGATCCAAATTACAGGGATGAGGTGCTGCACTGATAACAGGAAAGAGTAAGAATCTGCACATGAAATTTTGAGAACCTCATGTCTTTTTGTTATATTCAGTTTCCAGAGTACAGGCAGAAATGGATAGAATAGGATACTTGTCAGGCAAAAGATGGGAGTATTCTAAAGAAACTGATCAGTTCCAGATAAAAAGCTTACAGATACTAATGGTTGTGAATTCCCTAATAAAAGAACTTTGTCTCTAAACAATCCCACAGCTGAAAGCTTACCAGTCAAGACACATCCATGAATACATAGCTTCTAATCAGCTTTTTGATGTCTTACTCTTAAATTTGATGGGTAATTAAGAAAACCAAGTAATTAAGGAATATCTATTATATGAAAGACAGAGAACTAAGAAAGACATTCATAGGAAACAGAAACAAAGCAGGCAACAGGAGAAAGTGTTTTAAAAATTCCTCTAATTACTTCAATGAAGAATATGTTGTTGCATATGAGAAATAAAAGAATTCAAGGAACATTTTGGGAACAACAATGTATTGGGTAATGAAAAAAATGATACCCAAACAGAAAAATTCAATAGCGAATGAAATCTTTGAGACTCTAGAATTAAAAAAAAAAAAAAAATCTGTGGACAATACATGAGAAAACATTAAATTGGAGAATTTATCCAGGAAGACTAACATTTGGCTAAGAGGAGTTCCAGAGAGAACAGAGAAATTGGAAGAGCAGAAGTTATAAAAGAAGTAATTCAAGACTATAAAACTGTTTTTCCAAACTAAACAACCTGAGCTTCCAAGTCAAAATGGTTGACCATATGTTTGGGGGTGGAGATGGGTATACCTTTAAAATAAAGTACTTTGTGGCTCTATAGCACCTCCCCACCCTCAGTGGTGATCACAGTCCTGATCTTATGTTATTTCCATTCTTTTGCTTATAATTTCCCACCTAACGTATGATTCTCTTAAAAATGCTTTGCTTAAAAAAAAATGCTTTGCTTAAGTTTTATTTTAAAACTTATATAACAAGGAATCATAGTGTTGAAAAAATAAAGTAAAGTACTTTTAATTTTAAAATGCTGGGAAAAAGAGAAGTTCATAATAGCAAGATTACAGAGAATCGGTACAGTGTCAGATATTGGCAAGAATGATGACTAATGATTTAAAGTCACCCTCACTTTATTTCTTGAACTAACCAATAATCAAACAATGCAAAGATAGATACAAGACAAGGATACAAATAAACAAATATGGCTCACCTGGCTCAGAAAGACACAAAGTTCTGTGGGTAGGGCAGCCCATGAGAGGGAGGAGAACCAGGTGAGAGGAGCTCAGAAATGTAGGCTCACTGACGTTGCAACATTGGGCTAGAATAGGGCCACATAAGCACTAAAGGGCCCAGAATTAATAACTAATAACACGTGATGGAAGTCTTGTTATAACATAATCCTATACTTCCTCATTAAACCAACATTTGGTCTGGGCATGACCTTCCAAGCAAAGGTAGGCACAGGCACTAGAATAGCATCATACATCTAAAAAATAATACTTGGAAGAAAAAGGAATTAAAGCAAAACCTTCAAAATTCTAAGGGAGATTGACTTCGTATTCATGTTTTATAACGAGTGTGATGGGGAATAAAATATGAGAGTAGAATAAAGACACTTTCAGACATATGAGTCTTCAAAAATTTTATCTTGCATGAATACTTTCTCAAGATGCTGAAGGATATACTCTACCAAGAAGCAAGTTTCAGGATCTAGATAACCTACATAGCAAAGATCCAAAGGGATTTTCCAGGAAAAATCAAGGGAAAACTTTAGGACAAGAGCTATGCAAAGATTCCAGTGTGAGGACAGAAGGATCTGGAAGTGAAACAGAAATAATTGATCACCTAATTAATTTGGCCTTATAGAAAATAATGCAACTGAAAATATTTAAAAGGCATTTTCAATTTCAGCAAGTGTAGAACAAAGTACGAAAGGAATTGTAATCATGTCATTTCTCTAAGCAATCAATATTATTGATACTCTCCTGATATTATAAACATTGGGATAATGGGAGAGAGGTCGTAAAGCGTAAGAAGGCCAAATTCTTGTCTTCTAAAACACACATTTATCCTTTGACCCTGCAATATCATTTCTAGGAATCTCTTTCCAAAAATACAACTTGCAAAAAATTTTTAATGACTTACGCTCAAGGTTATTTACTCTGACATTATTTACAATAGCAAAACAAAAAAAAGATATGATTCAATTGTTCTCCAATAAAGAACTCATTCAATAAATGATGGGACATTAGCACAGAGAAATATACAGCTGTAGAAAAATAAGGATGACCTGCTAGATGTATTATTAAATGACAAAATTTAAGGTAGAGATGTCACTCTTTATAGAAAAAATATGACTAAAAATGCAGGGCAGATAACTGAAACAATTTTTTTTTGTAATTCTTTGAGAAATAAATAATTCAGGCTAAGATCATCATTGCATGAAACCATTAGAAGAAATTTTTGCAGTGTAGAGATTGGGGTTTCATCCCTTATATCAGAGTTTGCATTATAGCACCTCCCAGGACGGAGGACCAGATCTCATCCAGACATTACATGCTTCTGGAGATTGCCAGAGAGAAAACTTAAACCAAAATTGAAACTTAAATTCGATTTTTTAAATTTTTATTCATCTTAAAATTTTCACATAAGTCATACATTCTACTCCATAATATATACGCTTGTTTTGACAGAGCCCTATCACTGTTAATTACCTGCCACTGAGTGAAACTGATGCTACAGAAATATACACTTATCTCTTCTGTTGTTTTTCATACTTCCTGCCTTTCTAACTTAAAGTTGTTTTTTTTTTTTAACCATAAACTCATTAGTGTGTGTTAAGTGTGTGAGAAAGGGGGAGGAGGTAGGGAAAGGGAGGGGAATCAGTTGGTTTAGGCAACACTTTCAGGAATTGTGGTGGTGAAACAGAATTGAGGAGAGTGTCTAAGATGATACTGGGAATGCCTTGTTTGTTAGGTTGGTTGAATTTTAAGATAAAGAAGACATAATTAAGATTGTTAGCATGTTAAAAGAAGTAAGTGGAGAAATAGGGTGAGAAGATGACAGGAAGCACAAGCAGAAGGAAGGAGAGAAATAGAGAACACACGAAAGTTTGCTGAAAATATATTAACTCAGTAAGATGATTATGGAATGCAAATACTTAGTCAAATTATCACCAAAATAGGTGGGACTCACTGATACATCCAGCTCCTAAATCCTAGTGTGCCCTCTCAAGAGTTAATTTACCTTTCTGGTTGGTCTCAGTCTATTTTAATTTAATTTCACTGTATAGAAATAATATTAGCATGTGCCTGGGTGGTTCAGTCGGTTAAGCATCTGCCTTCAACTCAGGTCATGATCTCAGGGTCCTGGGATCGAGTCCCACATCAGGACTGTTCTGCAGGAAGCTTACCTGTCCCTCTGCCTCTGCCTCTCTCTCTGTCTCTCATGAATATATTATATATATATATAATCTTTTTTTTTTAAATGATATTAGCTGGCACTTATTGAGTGCTTACTGTGTACCAGGCATTGTTCTAAATATCATGAATGTATTTACTCATGTAACCTTGTGAGTAATACTGGATAGTATTTACATCTCCAATGCATAGATCAGATGCCTGGGTTAGAAATGTTGATAGACCGAACTTACACATCTTTGAAACAACACCAAATGAAGGAACTTGAGTACAATTAAAACCATTTTAAACCACTTTTTAAAGGGAAGAAAAAAAAAAAAAAAACCCTTGCATCCCTAATAAAGAACAGGTTTTTTTTTTTTTTTTTTTTTTAAAAGAATAAGCCATTCCTAAGAGAAAAACAATACTATTCATGTGTGGTAACTTACTAATATAAATATAGCTGGTTAATCTCAGAATTATGCAAGATGACTGGTCAAGGTCCTTAATGATCCATGGAAAATTAGTTTCATGTATAAATTCAATTGTGTTAATAATGGTCATTAATCAGTATCAGCAATGGCAAGTGGAATAAAATTGGTGAGTTCTACTAATAAGTAAACAAAACTGGTATTTTCTATTACTGAACAAAAATTATGTTAAACATTAAGTTGCAAAAACTCTTTTGATCATAACTTTCAAAAAACTCTTTTTGATCATAGTTTTGCATCTTACTGGTTTTCACATATAATGATAAAAGGGCTGACAATATAACAAAATATGTGCTGGATGTAGTAAATACTCTGCTGTAAAAAGTTATGGGATGTATAGCAATGGGTATTATTTTTTTTTTAATTTTTTATTTTTTATAAACATATATTTTTATCCCCAGGGGTACAGGTCTGTGAATCACCAGGTTTACACACTTCACAGCACTCACCAAATCACATACCCTCCCCAATGTCCATAATCCCACCCCCTTCTCCCAAACCCCCTCCCTCCGGCAACCCTCAGTTTGTTTTGTGAGATTAAGAGTCACTTATGGTTTGTCTCCCTCCCAATCCCATCTTGTTTCATTTATTCTTCTACCCACTTAAGCCTCCATGTTGCATCACCACTTCCTCATATCAGGGAGATCATATGATAGTTGTCTTTCTCTGCTTGACTTATTTCGCTAAGCATGATACGCTCTAGTTCCATCCATGTTGTTGCAAATGGCAAGATTTCATTTCTTTTGATGGCTGCATAGTATTCCATTGTGTATATATACCACATCTTCTTGATCCATTCATCTGTTGATGGACATCTAGGTTCTTTCCATAGTTTGGCTATTGTGGACATTGCTGCTATAAACATTCGGGTGCATGTGTCCCTTTGGATCACTACATTTGTATCTTTAGGGTAAATACCCAATAGTGCAATTGCTGGGTCATAGGGCAGTTCTATTTTCAACATTTTGAGGAACCTCCATGCTGTTTTCCAGAGTGGCTGCACCAGCTTGCATTCCCACCAACAGTGTAGGAGGGTTCCCCTTTCTCCGCATCCTCGCCAGCATCTGTCATTTCCTGACTTGTTGATTTTAGCCATTCTGACTGGTGTGAGGTGATATCTCATTGTGGTTTTGATTTGTATTTCCCTGATGCCGAGTGATATGGAGCACTTTTTCATGTGTCTGTTCGCCATCTGGATGTCTTCTTTGCAGAAATGTCTGTTCATGTCTTCTGCCCATTTCTTGATTGGATTATTTGTTCTTTGGGTGTTGAGTTTGCTAAGTTCTTTATAGATTCTGGACACTAGTCCTTTATCTGATATGTCGTTTGCAAATATCTTCTCCCATTCTGTCAGTTGTCAATGGGTATTATTTAAGAGAAATTGTTTTTAAAGATTTTTATTTGTTTCTTTATTTGAGAGAGAGAGCAAGAGCAGGAAGAGGAACAGGGGGGAGGGGCAGAGGGAGAAGCAGGCTCCCTGCTGAGCAGGGAGCCCTATTCTGGTTGAATTCCAGGACCCAGAGATCATGACCTGAGCCAAAGGCAGATGTTTAACTCACTGAGCCACTCAGACTCCCTTAAGAGAAATTGTTTAATTGCATTTTAGACATTTTACTATTTGCGAAAAAAAAATCTTTTTTTTCTCTTAGTGTACTGTACTAAAAGCTAAATTAGTTAATTGGGAAAAAAAACCCACAGGAACCTTTGATTTCCTTTTAAATAGAATAAAATGTTCATATGTTCTATAATGATCTATCAACTAAATCTCTTAAGAATAATATAATTGAACTGACATTTAACTTGGCAGTTAAGGAAATTATCATAGTTTCATATCCGATGTACACTGGGAAGCTGATGTTTTCAGGTTAACTGAGAGTTGATACTTTAAATGGTGGCAGACTTCCAGCATCAAATGGATTCATTCATGGAAGACTAATGGTTCAAGCTGGAATAAACTAGCATAGGGTAGACAAGACATCTATCAGAAATCACCAGAAAATCTGAATTTATCTATCTATAAATATATATGAAGATAAACATAAACATGTATTTATATATAAATATATGTAATATAATATATATTAATATAGTATCAAAAATTATTATATAAATATATAAAATTTATTTAAATATGTATATTTAAAGCATCACAGGGCTGCTGAGGCAACCAACATTTGAAAGAGTAAGATCCTAGAGGAAGGAGAACAGAAAGGTGAGTCATTTTTTTCCTGTGAACATCTGCATATCTTGGCTCTGATTTAGCAACTGAGTATAGGCAGAAAGCCGTAGTGAAGTGGAGACACCAGCAGAGCACAGTCTCACAAGACGAGAGAGAGAGACAAATGTTGCGAGGTCAGGGTGCTAGGATTAAAGGGGCCAAGATCCTGGTGAGATGGGAGGCACAAAGTAATTCCAGATCTCAGTGGTCTTCCCCTCTAGACATTTGCCCTATTTTTAAGCTTGTCAGGGGAATTGGCTAAGAAGCTAAGTAGAACCCCACTGAAAAGCAGAGTGGAGTTCAAAATAATAAAATTTACAAACTCCCTGGATACAAGGTTTATCAATGAACTCCTATATCATGTGGTGAATTTTGTACCATATCCTGTGTTGTAGTGCTAACCCCTAATACTTCAGAATGTGACTATGTTTGGAGACAGAGTCTTCAAAGAGGTAATGAAGATCAAATGAGGTCATTAGAGTGAATCCTAATCCAATAAGTCTGGTACCCTTATAAGAAGAGAAGAGTAGGACACAGAAACATGCAGAGGGAAAACCATATGAAGACAGTGAAAAGCCAGCCATCTACAAGAAAAAACCCATCCCTGTGACACCTTGATCACATACATCTAGCCTCCAGAATTATGAGAAAATAAATTTTTGTTGTTTAAACCACCCAGCCTGTGCAGCTTTGCTATGACAACACCAGCAAGCTAATACATCCTATATGCCAGCAACTGAATAAAAATTGTAAATTTTAAAGCAATAATTTCAGTAACACCAAAGATATTAAAACGTAGGAATATATTAATTAAACCATTCTTTCCTATGTGTGTACTCTATCTCATAGCCAAAAACTACTCCCTTGAATCCTGCTTTTTGAGGGGTATTTTATAATTCTGGAAGTAGTCATATGTGATATATATCTTCATCACCAAACTAGGCTTTCATTCTTCCAGAAGTTCTGAGTCACAGAAAACTGGAGTTGTTCATATAATGGTCAGAGTTGCCAGCCTCTTTTCTCCAAACAGTTATGACTATAAAATTCTCCAGGGTTAGTTTAATGAAAATGGTCTTTGACTAAGCGTACGATTCTTAAGAAGACTGAAAACAAAAATGATAAAGATATTGAAAGAAAATACAGAAGACTGTGTTCACGATTTTAATACATGGAATAACTTCCTAAATGAGAAATGAAACACAAGCCATTATGGAAAATATTGGCAGGTTTGGCATCACCAATATTACCATTTGCAATGCAGCAACAAAAACACCTTGAACAAAGTCAAAAGACAAATGAAAGGTCAGCAGAGAATATTCACGATGTACACCAAGAATTCTAATAGATGAATAAGGGGACTCTCAATTCCCCATTATCAGATGTGGCTTTTATAGGCAAGATAAAATATTCAGAGAAGTAATGTATTAAGCCCTGGGAATACAAATAAAAATGGGGCAGAGTTATTGTCATCCAGAGACAAATAATCTATGGTGAGATGTTTGAATCAACAGGCATAAGATAAGATAAACTATTAAAATGAGGCTGGGAACAAATGTTTATGGGTATATAGAAGTGGGAGGGCCTAATCTGAACTGGGGTCAGTGAGTTGTGATGTGGAGAAGAAAGCAAAAGGTGAGGGGCAATGAAGCACTGAAAGGAACGCAATCAGCATCCTCCCAAAGGTAAAAGCAGAAGAAACCAGGCAGACAACATGTCAAAAGGAATCTGGAGCAAGACCCATAATATATGAATTAAAGAAAGGCATTTCAGACAGAGAGAATCACTTCTAAAATATGAAGTGTTTTGGGACATTTGGAGGGGAAAACATGCATAGATTTAAAAATACTTTCTATCACAAAATAAAGCACATTTTCCTATCCTGGGTATAGGAGTATGGGCATTCTCTATTGCATGTTACCACCGATGGTGAAGAGGTAGCCACTGGGCACAAGTTTAGAATATTCCCGTCATGGGTAGACCCACAGAGACCTTAGAATGACGAGGATTCATTTCTGATACAACTCCAGGTTTATTAACTGTTACTTCTGATGTTACATTTCTTTTCCATTGAGCCCTAACCCATGCCATCCCTCTCAAGCCTTCAGCTCTGGCCCTGATGTCATGAATGAGATCTCAAATACTATGCCACTTCCCAGATCCTGGGAATCTACATCTTCGGCAGGGTAAGTAATTCCTTTGACAAGTCACAGCAATTTCTAGGGTGTTTTCGTAAAATGTGTCTATATAACCACAACAAGCTGCATTGGAAACACAAGAGGAATGGCAATTATAGAACACTTTTCAGCATTTTGTTTTCAGAATGACTCATCCTATCTGATAAGTAGACCTCAGAGAAGCAGACTGAATTTTTGTGTAACGTCACCACCACCTCCTCCTCCTTTTCCCTTGTGGTGCCATGTTTTCTAAAGTTTAATTTCACCATGATTCACTTCCACATGGTTACTTTGTGAGATCTAATCATTAAATACTTAATGACAAATTAAGTATTTAAGTCCTCCATAAACATAGCAAATTAATGGCTCAATCCAAATTTTCATTGGATTAAATTACCTAGGCTATTTCCTAAAGTCCATATTCTATAGTCTATGGTGCTTATAATCACCAAAATTACAAAACCAAGAAGTAGGAATTCAAAGAATCTCATAAAAGTCTAGTGACCTAACTTTTTAGTGAAGACGTAAAGTCCTAAACTGATTTAGTTAACAAATATTTGTTAATTATCTTCATCATTGGAAGATAAATCCCCTAAAAAAGACATTTCCTTGAAGAAAAATAAGCATAGTTATATATAATTTCCTTTTTCTAAAAACACAAACATAATCAACTTCTTAACATTGTATCTGTGAAGAACTCAAATTGGCTAATTTTAAAATGCAAAATTTTACAACTAACTATACAAAAGAAAGATGGTTACAATGTGGTTATATTTTAATTTTTCATTTGATGTATAATCAAAATATGTACTTGAGGATGTGTTTTCTGCAAATAATACAGTGTACAAATAACATAACAAAAATCTCAATTCACTAAATGTTACATTATCCTACCTTTATTTTGTAAATGGAGCTGAATATTGTCAGATTATCATGTTTAAAAGTAAAAGGTGGCATGACAATTTTGCTGATTATCACCTATCAAAAAATGAATAATGAGTATCAATTTTCAAGCACCTTGACTCATTTGCATGATACTATGTGTAGTTTCTCTTAATTTGCTCTACCTGTGATTTTATGTCCACTAGAGCTCTAAATTTTGCTAAACGTCAAAAATTGATTTGGTAGTAATTTAATCATTAACAAGTCAGTTTTCCGAATCCAATTAACTCGAATATATTGGAGTATGTACCTTTAAGGAATGGTCATATTGACAAGAACAAAATCATTTAGTTGCTTCAAATCCATATACATTGTTAACATCAGTGAATTTAAACCTGCATAAACATATGGTCAAATACAAACATAATTTATCATATATCACAATGACAAGGAATATGTATTTATATCAATGTACTGTAAATAAATTCTTTAAGAGGATATTGAGCATTTAAAATTCATTTTCAAATTGAATGAGTTACCGTTTTTGCCTCAGGAAATGTATTAAGTCTCCAGGGAAATGTAGGCAAACAAGGGTGTTCGGTTTGTGCCCGGCATAAAAGGCAGAACTGGGATTTTCTAATTCATTCTGTTTCTGTAGCTGTGCAGCACAAATTTTTTAAATGGTCCTTTTATTGGCAGGTGAACTGGGGAGTCCCTGAGCCCTCAACCCAGCCAGATGCAAGGAAGTCCCCAAAGGTTCTCTGTCTTGTCACAAGAATGAAGTCAAGGACAGACACACAGCACAGGTGGATTAATAACACTAGTAGGAAAGTTTATTAAAAGCGAAAGTATCCTTTCGACATATGAGAGCAGGCTACCTCTGGGGAGAGCAAGCGAAGAGAGAGCGCGAGCTTGCACACATGTGGGCATGAGAGTTCCAGGAGTTGCACACCTGCAGCTTGGGCTTCTGTCTTGTTGAAGGTTGTCAAATGACAGAATATTCATTACCTGGGGTGGGGATTTGGTCAGGGGTTTCCTGTCATGGTGCCTGCCATCTTGGGCCTGTTTGGTTTGATCTTGCTCTGGTGAAGCACTGGCGGTGATTTCCTCGTTACTGGACTCCAAGTATCCTGGTAGAACCTAACTGCCCATTCAGACAGTTTTCTCACCAACATAAATTAATAATGACCAATCTGAAATGGACTCTCAGTACTGTTCAGTTCTAATGTACTAGTCAGCTTTTTTCCCTTTTTGTGGCAACTGTTTTAACTGATTGCCCTTTCCTCAAACATCCAGCCTCTCTCTGCCTTACCTTTCTTTATGTATTATCTTAGCAAATAAGCTCATCACTTACTTTACTAAGAGAATCTTGAGCTACCTGGTGGATGTTCCTTCACTTTCAAATCGACATCCACCTGTATCAGCGTCTCTTATTTCCTCTCCAGCTGTTGAGGTTAAGGATATTTCCCTCCAGCTACTTAAACCCAATGCCTCTTTCTGTACTTAGATCTCTGCCACTCCTGCTTTTTCAAGAGTTCACACTACTGGTTTTCCCTTCTGTCTGTGGAAGTTTCGGCCCCCACTCTCAACTTGATCATTCTCTTCAAGCTTTTAGACATTTCCTATTAAAACGAAAACAAAAAACGCTAAGCAAAAGCCAAACCTTCTGTTGACTCCATATTCTCTTTTTCCCTCATCATGGCCAAACTTCCTTAAAGAGTTACCTACATTCGCAACATTTTTTTCCATTTCCTCATAACCCACACCATCCTCTCAACCACTCCACTTCAACTCCCCTATAACTCCACCCGAAGAGTCACCTCCAAATTCACTGTTAACCTCTACATTGCTTAATCCACAGGGTACTTTTTGTTCTTCATCTTGCTTTATTCAACATCTCATCATTATTTATTGAGCACCTCCCAAATCAGTGTTTCCTGCTCAGAGAATGGCACCACAGCCTCTGTAGTTATAAAATCTTTTTATCCTGCTTTCCAATCCGATAACAAATTCCATCAATGATTAAACTGTATTCTTAAAGGATTAAATATCAAATACTTAAATAAGACATTTAAATAAAGCTGAAATTTAATTTTAAATTTGTTAAATCACATTAAATAACATAAAAAGGAAAAACTTGCAATTCTCATATTCAATGTCCATCTAATTAACAACATAAAAAAACCTATATTTTCTTGTACTTGCTGTACATCTAGATCTACATCTATGCAAAATAAGATTTAACACTGCAAAATGCTCTTCAGTCCCCATTTTCTACTTTTGTATATATAATGCTAATTCATGAGTACCTCTAAATCATAAATTATAACAGAAAAACAAAACAAAAAGAAATAGATGCTGTGCACGACTGGGAAATGATACTTCATTATGTAAGAATGTATTGTATTCATGCCATCTGAGAGGAAGGATTTGACAAGTTAATTAATTTGACTTTTCTTTTACCTAGGCATTTTCATGGTTCAAATTCTCCCTTGTTTTCTCACAGTTTCCATCTCCAATGTAAGAAACAGTACAACCCACAAACTCTCATGGTATGAATGAAATCTTTCATTTCAGGAACAGAGGGCAAGATAAGTGCAGGAGCATTGCCTGGTTCCTGATTGGTGTCAGTTAATCAGACGTGATGTTTGTGCTTAGAGGGGGGTACTCCTGTCATGCTGATGCTTTGTACAAGGCAAGCTCTTGAGTCACAGGGTGCCTAGTAGTTCAGTAAGTCTCCGATGTGTTTGTGTGCCGCTGATGGAAAAGGCTCTGTCAAGGAAGAGACTAGAGCACGGGGCCTCTTCTTTGTGTCCAAGCATACATAGTAAGGCCAAGGAATGAGAGCAGAATCTTCCCTTAGAAGGGTGTAGTTAAGGCGGATACATGAAGATAAACTAAGAGTTAACCACATAAAGAGGTGGGTGTGGTGGAGAGAACAACTTAAACAGAGGCAACACCAGATGCTCTGTGGCAGGAGAGCTCACAGTTTGTTCAAGACCTGAGAGAAGAACAGTGAGTGGGCCACAGGGAGCCGCATAATGGTAGATGGGCAGGGCCTGACTTGAATGTTCTGACGCAGCTAATGATAACAAAGGTTCTAGTGACCCTATCGGATTTTCTAGCACATATAAAGCAGAACTGAGTAAATCTCCAAGTTCTTGGGCTTGTGGGGGAAAAAAAGAGGGCAAGTTCTCAAAATAGAGACACTAAATTTCCTTCCAATAGTGTGATGGGGCTTCGAGTTATTAATTTGAAAAATGTAAGGACAAATGGCCATTATTGTCCCCTGAGCCAGTGAAATAGTTCATGATGAGTCTAGAAATTTATTCTAAACAGATTCCTGATGAATTCAAAAGAAAATCTCTACATATGGAAATTTGGCACAATATTGTTTATAATGGTGATAAACCTGGAAACAACCCAAATATCAATGAAGAGGGCTTCGATTCTTTGAAGTTCCCAATGGTAAATGAGTGAGCACTGGACTTTCTTATTCCCTTGTCTAGATGTGGGCAGAAGGGTAGGGGAGAAGGATAGAGCTTGAAAACTAACAGTAGTGAGACCTCAAAAATGAAGTCCGAAGTTTTACTACAAGTGGACTGTTTAAAAAATTACTACAACTATATGTATATATTAACATGGATAAGTATAAAAACCAAGGGCAAAGAAAATAGTGGAAGAATCCTCAAAGATTTGAAGAATTTGTTTGAAGGATGATATATAACTAGATAAAGGTGGTTTTTCCAGCAAAAATACATAGTTTAAACACATTAAAAACCATACCATATATTGTCCATGAATACATACATGGACAGTAACATTATGGAAATATGTGTGGGAATGACAGACTTTGGGAATGAAGAGAAGGGAATGAAATTCAGGGTGGTTAGGTTATAAAGGGGTCTGGAAATCTGTCAGTAAAGATTTAGTTCAAGAATATTGTATCCAAATGTTATATACATGTTGCAGTTTGGTAAAGCTGGGTTGTGGGTAAGAGGTATTCCTTATATTATTCTTCTCTGCATGTTCAAAATATTTTATTGAAAAAATGAATAAAGAAACCTTTTACACCAATGAGAATGGGAAGCTTTTATGATGCAAAGGGTGGAGGGTCTGTTTCGCTTCCATACCCGAGTGCAGCTGTAAAAGGGGGTTGATCCAGGTATCATTTGGCTCAATGCTGCATGGTCTTGCCACAGAACCTGCTGGCTGACTGCTGCAGTGATGTCTTGAAGGTACAGAGACCCCTCTCACCAGGAACCAGTTCATCTCTTTGTGCCAACATTCTGGTTTCTAAATTTGTCCACTTCACCTTGCATGTCTTTTGATTCTTATACGCCATCACTCTCATGGACAGCAAATGGCTTCAGAACATGAAGTAGGGCATTTTGGTATCCTTCACCTCATAGACCTAAAATCATCATTCCTCTGTCTTCCCTTGGAATCCACCTAGGACAAATTTCCTTTTTTAAATCCTCAAAACACTTAGGCTGTAATGATGCCCCCTTAAGTTCCCCCTAAAGGAAGTGACCTTCAGTAATTCTGGGAGCCCTCCCATCCATCCTCGGAGTGTATTACCCATGGATCTAAGGAGATTTGCTTTCGTAGGCAAAGTCCTCAATAAATTTCAGGATTTCTAGACCTGTCCTTTTAGGAAGGGATATGACAGCTACTTGCATTTATTCTAGTGACTCTCTAGCTGCAGAGAAGAAAAGAATACACACTTAACAACAAGCAGAGCGTCATCAAAATTACTTTAACAGTCATGAAAGTAAAATCCTGTATTTGTCTTTAGGAAAAATGTATTTTGCTTGACTTAAGTTTTTTATCAAGCCTTGCAGGTGTTCTCATCAAAGGGATATACATACGTGTACTCCTTTGCTTTCAGTCTTTCTCAACCCCTCATCCCTGTCAAAGCTGCCTGGCTTGACCAGTGATAGGGGTGTCTTTAATCCCAAACTACTGCAATTCCAAAATCAAGAATGTATGGTATTAAGATTTGAGCAGCAAGCCAAAGAACATAGTTATATCATGTGTCTCCAACTGAGGTTCCAGGGGAAAAAATTAAATTCCAACATGAAAATCCAAGGCAGGAGAAGGGGGCAGGAAGCAAGGGGTTAAAGCAGGAGCTGTGGAGTGTGGCAGGAAGAGGATTGGTAGGAACGTCCAGGGATGCTTCTGCTGCTTGGGTTTTAAATCCATAGCATGTACAGAGCAGTGGACAGCTGGCCTTATCCTCATCCATCACGGTCAGGCTGGACTGTGAAGCCATAACTGAGACTCCTCCTTGAAAAATAAAACAGGGACACTGAATATCTCAGAATCTGAAGATTAAGACCCTCCAACTCTCAAGATAGTCTTTCCTTCTACTTCCCTGTATTAAAACAAACCGGGGGAAGATGCTTTTGAATATATTCAGAAAGCCTTGATGGGCATCTCCAGG
Organism: Mustela nigripes; assembly: GCF_022355385.1. NCBI lineage: Eukaryota > Metazoa > Chordata > Mammalia > Carnivora > Mustelidae > Mustela > Mustela nigripes. The sequence continues at coordinate 75,065,190 of NC_081559.1, forward strand.
CAATGAAGGCAACAGTGTGACTACCAAAATGGGGCTTATCTGTTTGTGTACGGTGATCCTTGCTAGTACTAGCTTAGTAAGTACGTTACCTAGTTCTGAGCAGAAAGCTGCAGGGTACTCAGTAAAACATTTACACCCCAAAGTCTCATGTGAACAGCTTTTATTCATGAGGCCAGATGCTGACAGAGAAAAAGATTTAAAAAAATAATAATAAAAAACAAAACATGTTTTCTGCCTTCCAGAAGTAAAGATTTTTTTTTTTTCTGGTAGAGTTTTCTTTCTAAATTTCAGAAACCTTGACTCCATCTCCCCTTTATAAGCTTTATGATGAATGAGTTGCTTCATTAACGTGGATTCTTTCATGAGACTTTTCTGTTCAGATCTGTAATCTTTGTCAGTGAATTTTGAGATCATCAGCATCTCTGTGTCTTTTGAAGATCTTGGGTATCTGTCTCCTTCTGCTTGGACTGTAGCATGTCTTGATCTTTCAGCCAGTGCTATTAGCAGTGGCTCTCGCAGGGAACTGGGTGGCTTGATGACTAATGCTCTGACTCCTGGTCCAATGTAGATGTTGACCTCTGTCCTTCCTTCTCATCACCCTCTCTCCATGGCAGGACTGTTAGTTCCTTCTTTCCATCTCTTCTCCCTTCCTCCTGAACCCTCCGCCCCCTTTCGCATAGGATTTGGAATAGACACCAGAAAGAGCTTCCATCTCAATTCATCATCCAACATATACATTCCTTCTGTTGGTAAATGTTCACATCATTTTGTTTTAATGGCATGCTCTGGTACCTAGAAAGACACCTTGCTTCCAAGGCAATACGTTCCCTTGTCTGCTTAAACAAAGTATTATTCTCACCTTAGCGGACTCATGTGGCACAAAAATAAGCTTTCATGTCAAAACAAAGTGTGGCAGACCCAAACAACTCTATTGACCAAAAAGAAAAACACACACACACAAACATACAAAAATCATCTCATTTGTCACTGTGTTTTCCTAAGGTGTTTCTTCTCCCCCTTTTTTGGCAATGCATGTAGATCTAATCTGACATCCTGTTGAGTATGTGTGCACTGAAGAGCATGGTGCTACAAATGACAAATGATGGCAGCTCTAATTACATAATCCACAGGAGACAGACTGGCCAGGACATAACAGAAAGGGAGAGGAGTGAGAAACGTTTGACATTTTTCAGTTATCATTGTCTGCGGTATCCTTTTGTTTTCTCCCTTCTCTTTTCTTCTTTCTTTTCCTTCCTTCCTTCCTTGCTTCCTTCCTTTCTTCCTTCCTCCCTTTCTTGCCTTCTTTCTTTCTTCCTTTTTAATGTATTTACTTGAGAAAGAGAGAGTATGAACAGGGGACGGAGGGCAGGAAGAGAGAGAGTCTCTACCAGACTCCCCACTGGCTGTCGGGCCAGATGTGGGGCTCAATTTCAGTGACCCTGAGATCATGACCTGAGCTGAAATCAAGAGTTGGATCCTTAACCTGCCACCCAGGCACTGCTCCCCCTTTCCTTTTCAATTCTATATGGTATCTTTTTTTAAAAGGTCCTTCTCCTCCCTGTCATCCCTATAAATAGTCTATCTGCCGTAGCATGGAATATTGTTAATATTAATATCTTCATTTGAATCCTCTTGTAGTTCTAGAGGCTGAAAAATCCAAGATCAAGATTTGGTGTCTGGGAAGGATCTACTTCTTGGTTCATAGGTAGTTGTTATCTTACTGTGTCCTCACATGGCAAGAGGAGCAGAGTTCCTTAGGGTCTCTTTTATAAGGGCACTAAACCCATTCCTAAGGGCTCTACCCTCATGACCTTAATCAACTCCATAAGCATCATCTCCAAATATCATCACCTTGGGCATTAGGATTTTAACATAAATTGGTGGGGGGGACGCATTCAGTCTATAGTGAGCCACCTTCTCTTCCCATTTCCCTTCCCCACATTAGCATCTGTTGGGCTCTAACTCACTTGCCTTCAGGGAGGATAGTGTCAGTAGAGATCAGATGTATAGGGAGTTCCCCAGGCTAAGCTCGGAGGAAGGGAAATTTTTAAGAAAAAGACCAAAAATGTCATTGTCAGAAGTAGGAGCAAGGGAGCAACTTTCCTCTCCCTTGAATGAATGAGTGAATGAATGAATACACAAATGAACAAATAGACCCATCCATCCATCCGTCAATTTATCCATCCACTTTTAAGGGAGTAAAGAGGACCCTGAGGCAAACTGTGAAGGTAGAGACAAGAGTCTTTCAGGTTTGCTCTAGGAAATACATGCGTGTTTCACTGAACACAGTAAGGCTAGTAATAGCAGTGATAGTCATGTGTGTGAGAAATTCTCTGTATGCCTTTTACTTTGCCTACATCTCTTCTAGATGAAGTCATGAGCAAAAATCAGACCTATAATCATTTTATACTCACAGTATTTATTTTTCTTTAATTAATCTTATAACATGAAGTAAGATCATCAAGAACACTGTCAATGTATGTTCTGAACTCCTCAACCCATAAGGCTTCATAATTAATTCAGTACCATTGATTTCAAAAATCCTTACAGTTAAGGCAACAAATCAAGGTTCTGGTTTTCAGAATGGCAACATTCCCTTTTCTTATTATATTCAATTTTCCTATGACCTCCAAATGTTCTAACAACCATCTAACTAAATACGGTATACATTTGACTCCTTGACTTCTTTTTTTTTTTTTTTTAAGATTTTATTTATTTATTTGAAAGAGAGAATGAGAGAGAGAACAAGAGAAGGGGGAGAGCCAGAGGGAGAAGCAGACTATGCTGAGCAGGAAGCCCAATGCAGGACTCGACCCTGGAACTCCAAGATCATGACCTGAACTGAAGGCAGTTGCCTAACCAGCTGAGCCACCCAGGCACCTAACTCCTTGACTTCTAATTAAATTCAAATGTTCCCTGATTGTTAGAGATATTGGAAGAAATCATTAAGCATTTGAACAAAATAGTTGTTTCTTCATTTATTTTAGAAAAGCCCTTTATTAAAAACCAACAAGTCTCGCTTTTTCTGTCAAAAGGACATGATGTATCAAGCTGTTTCTGTTTTTGAGGTTAAAAGAGCGCTTTTTCTACACCTAGCTGAACTTATACACCTTCGCGTATACATCCTCTCCTGCCAGCATAATGCCTAACTTCCACTCCTGCAACAAGGTAATTAATTACACACAACTTACAGGGGCCCTTTCTTTACTTGCTGATAATCTATTTCTAAAGCTTTATGATACTTGGTTCTTCTCCATATTATAAGAATAACTTTGTATTATGGACCCCAAACAAAGATTACCTGATCTATTAAGCCTGGGTATACATTAGTTCTTTATCTAAAAACCTACATATCTAGGCTTCTTTTCATTTGTCAGTTGAGTTAGCATACATTTTCATTTGGGGGGCCTCAGTCTTTCCCAATGATACAAGGATAATATTTTGCAAATATTAAACTAATGTTATATATTTCTCCTGTATATCATGCTCCCTTGTTGCCTTTGACCTTCATCCTGAGATATGATGGGAACTTCTCCAGGAAAGACAATAAGTACCCCCTGAACAAAGAAGTTGCTTACTGTCAAATATAATAAGCCAATGATCTTGAAAAAAAAACTTAACTTTGCGGAATTAGACAAGAGATTTCTAAATTTCAGAGCTCTTCCTTTTGTATAACAAATGCTGGACCTGGAGGACTTGGTTATTGAGTTTTATCTAAGCAAAGACCCAGCCATATAAGAGGAAATGGAAAGCCTCTCCCTTTGTCTTTAGGGAAGGGAGAAGGGAGGCAGCCCAGTTAAAGGTAGTAGCAGCAAGTACTCTTGCTTTCCCCCACTCTTTAAATGGAATCATCTATACATATTATATAAAAAGCTAAAAAAAAAAAAATTTCTATACCCTCCTTTTTCCCCTTCCCATACTACCCTAGAGGGAGGGGACTTGGGTAGAGGAGTACTTCATTGTTCTACCAAAGAGAGTCTACCAATGGCCTCTTAGCATCTGAGAAACAGCAACTGCAGTGGCATTGAATTCAGTCAATAGCAAGCCTGAGACAGCACCTCTGGCTCTGCCTGGTGTGTGTGGCCTACAGGAATTCAGAAGTGATTTTGTAATGGGCTGCACAAGGGCTGAGAAGTTCAGGGAATTGCCCTGGGACTTTGTGCCCTGGAGAATATTGCCTTAGACCACATAATGGCCCCCTGAGCATTGGGCTTGTACCATGGTAATCCACTTTGTCCCTAAGTATCAGAATTTAGAGAGACAGCCTTCACTCCAGACCAGAATCATTGGCCCCTCAGCACAGTGGGCACCCACCCAGCCTCACACTCATGCTAACCCTATAGACTTCCAACAGGAAAGGAGTGGGAGGATGGCCTGCATTCCAGTAGAAAAGGAGATCTCGGGTTTGTCATCCTAAACAAAGTCTCAGATGGCTTTGAAAAACCAAGAGCTAGTCTGCCAAGTCCAGCTTTTTACCTTGTCTTCCCTTGCAGAGGAATGCTGGTCGAAGGCCTCATAACATTGAGACTTCCCTTGTCAGCTGCACAATGAGAATATATCAAAAGGCTGGAATTGTCGATTGCAGGGGCTGACCCAGCTCCCTGACTGGAAGCTGACAAACTCGCCCACTTTTGAAAACTCGGTTTTGTTCTCTTACGCCGACTATACCCCAATGACCACTTCTGTATTTCTGATCCCATATAAATACCCCTATTAATAGATGATTCTAGACATGGGGGCAGAAAGGCAGAATTTATGATGCAGAAATAACTATATGACTGACCTGTGAGCTAGGGCCTAGGTTCCTGCTAAGCATTTTAAATTCTTTTAAGAAAAAGAAAGGCTGCTTAGAACGTTCTTCTCTGTATACCAACCTCTCGCTTTTTACATGTAACTTAATCTTCAAGACTCAAGACAATTGTCATCTCCTCTAGAAATTCTTGCCCAGTATCCTCTACCAACAGCGAGTTAGGTGCCAGCCTCTCTTTACTCTATGCCTGTTTCTATAATAGCACTTAGTTGTACTATAATTGTCTTCAAGCCTGCCTGTCTGTTTTCAAGATTTACAGAGAATGGGTCTTTTATCTCTATATCCCTCTCTATGTATTAGCAGAGTGCCTTGATACTATTCTGAAGCCTCAATACATATTGCTACGTGACCGAATGAGTCAATGAACCAGTAATAGGAATGTGCGATGGTTCTGTCAACCCAAACATTGGGAATTCAAAATGCTATGTTAATTTGGAGAAAGTTTTTGTTTAGAGTGTGAAAGGATGTGATCATGCAAGACTTCTCCCCCATGCACATTATTTTGCTTGAAGAGAGTTTTAAGCAAAGTTGGAGATTAAAGAAAGAAGTAAAATAATCATGAGTGAGCTTCAGATACATGTTAGTAACACAAAATGTATTTTGTGGACTAAGACTGTATGTATCTTATTGGAACAAATCAAAAGAGGTAATTTAATGGTCTGCTGAGTTGTATATCATCTTCCCCCGGTGAGGTCTCTTTTGTGGTGTCGTTTCATTACCTTTACCTGTTCACTCTTTAATCAATTGTCACAGAGCTCCAGGGCTCTGTGGAGTGAATATAAAGCTATCAAACTAATTCTGGGGTCTGATCCTATCCACGTAGACCCCTTCTTCACACTGCTGTTAAGTCCCAAAGCAACCAGGCTTTGAAAATAGGGATTTGGAGATGAGAGGGGAAGGTTAGAGTTACTACTTCAAAGATTATATAGAGAAAGGTCTTCCTATAAAGTCAGTGGGTTATCTTGGTAGCAGTTTCATTATAAATGAAGCATTGCTTTAGGTTGTTTCTTGGGATGTAAGGGCATGATGCTTGAAAGAACACCTAGTGAAAATCCTTTCTATCATGAACTATATACTACCATATGGATATATGACCATAGGTGAATAATTCCTATTTTAAACTGTCCTAAAAAGTATTTTTAATTTTGATCTAACATCATTTAAAATTTAAGCCAATTCTACTTAAAACATCAATATAGCCATAACTTTGATCCTCTCTTGACACATTATGCATTTGATAACTATTTATTTTCTCTGCTCACTAGAATTCCAGTTCTATGATATTTTGTTCAGTGTCTAGGAATAGTAATTTTTCAGTAAAAACTAATAATATGTTGGCTAACCAAACATAATAAACAAAAGTAAAAATAAAATTTAAATTTAAAAATAGTTGTTACCTCACCTTTCTCATCATTACACTGTCTACCTCCCATTCCCCTATCTTTTTTATTTACCTTGTGTTCTATTTTCAACCACTAACTTTCAGATCTTTCAATCATGCCAACAAGAAACATTTCTAAGCATGAGTATTTTTCACTTAATACCCCAAATATCTGAATATAAGGCACTTCTATATCTTGTGTGTATTCAGTGTCAATCAAACAATCAATTGAATGGAAAGTAAATTGGTTACGTGACATATTATAGAAAAATTCTGCTCCAACATGAGCACATATGAATACATGCCTACTCCCTTCCAGTTACTTGATTTTCTTCTTCTACTTTTTTTTAAACAAACAGTGTTGATATTGTGTACATATTGATTCACTTTATCAACATTGGGAATTTTGTTTCCTATCTAAGGAAAAAACTGGGGCTCCTCAGCCTGTATCCAGTGAAGCTGAATCTTCTTTCAGTAAGGTATTAACATCAGAATTTAATATGCAGGACTTTAGAAATGATGGCTTCTTGAACTCTTACTATTACCTAAATTCAAACAATACAGCAAGGTAGGTACTAGTCCTTGAGGACATACTAGGTCCCTAGGCACTTGACACTTACAACGCTTGAAGAGTTGACAGGGTATTTAAGTAGTTGGCACAAGCTGATAGAGAACTGCTTAACTTGCAGAGTGTCTAGGGGAAAGTCAAAGTCTGCTGAATTGGATATCAGAAATCCAGGGAGCCAGGAATCCTATTTTAGTTCTGGTTCCCACTAGGACAAGCTGCATAGCCCCAAGCAATTTGGCACTTTCCTTCACCAATAGCAGAAATAGTGCCCACTGATCTCAGTTGTGTGGTGAGAGTTAATACCTTAGATATATCTTGATACCTAGACATGTATAGTGTTTCCCTGCAAAATATTTTTCATATATTTGTCAGAAATCTCTAGATTTAAAAAATTCCTTTTTGTGTGTTTTCTTTTTCTTCTCCTGCATTGATTGCTTCCTTGTGTTGTTGCTGATTTACAAAGAAACTATTTCCCCTTTTATTTCCAACAATCTTTGTGTATCCGTAGACCTGTTAGCTCTTTTTATCCCCCCGCCTTTTTTTTTTTTTTTTTTTTTTTTTTGGCCTATCAGGAAAATTCCTGAAAATCCACATTCTAATGAACTTTGGAAGCAACTGGTCAGTATATCTTAATTCTAGTTCACCCCAGTTAGTTGTCTCCCCAAAAGGCCTTAAAATATTTGTTAAGTTGACATGGGGTAAGGAGTGTTTATTTTACTTTACATTGAATATGAAGAGATACTCAGAGAGAAAGGGATCCATCAGCTATCCCACACTGAAGCACCCTTTGGGACTAGAGCCATGCTGGGGTCATCTATGTGTACTAATCGAGTCCTAGCATAGACTTGTCTACTAGGAGAGACTTAAAATGCTTGAATTCACTTTATTGAAATAAATGCATGTAAAATACTTAGCTTTTTTTGATGACCCATTAAGATTTTTCAAATATGGTTTGGAGACTTTTGAAAATCCTAGCACAGATTATGTGAATGAATCTATTTGTGTGTGTAGATTGTAGATGACTGTTCTACCGCTGGAACTGATTTATAGCTCTTTCTTTCCTGCCCCTTAAATGATTGTAATATCCCTTGGAAATTCTAGATTCTGCTCTTTAGAGAGATAAAAGGAAATGAGACTCTCCTGTTTCATGATTTTCTCAGAGAAACAAGTAGGTAGGTCTTCTATATATGTACTTAGTAAAATGACAACTATGCACCACAGGGAGGTAATGCTGATTTAGGTATTAAAAGACAAAGATTAGAATTACAGTTAGCAGAAATGGAGCTTTTCTTATACAAAGTTGAATTTGGATTAAGTTCAGTCCAGGAAATTACTATTGAGGATTCTTATGGACACATTAATCTTGTACTAAATCAATCTCTCATCCATGAGGATAAAAACTTTATTGTACTATAGCCATATATTGTCAATATAAAGTACTCAAAATTACAATATATAGTCCATTTTACTAAAATGTTTTTCTCCAGGCTAGTTGTGCTGATATATTAGAATCGGTTGGTTTTTCATCCTTCTTCTAGACTTAAAGGAAAAAAAAATTTTTTAACAGAACTGAATATGTTTGTGGAAGTGAACCTTTTTTTTTTTTTTTAAAGATTTTATTTATTTGTTTGTCAGAGAGAGAGAAAGAGAGAGAGTGAACACACGCAGGGGGAAAGGCAGGCAGAGCAGGCACAGGGAGAAGCAGGCTCCTGGCCGAGCAAGGAGCCCCATGTGGGACTCGATCCCAGGCCTCCTATCATGACCTGAGCCGAAGGCAGTGGATTAACCAATTGAGCCACCCAGGTGTTCCTTAAAGGAAATTTTTAAAATATTTTTAACCATCTATGTAAAAAAAAAAAAGAAAAAAGATTGGTGTATCTACATTGTGGATTTTTAACATAATCAACTTTTTAAAAATGTTAATAGGTAGGATTAGTATAGCTGTCTTAAATCTTTCCCCAAATGCCCCAGGTACGTCAAATTTGACTGATTATTTGTGATTTGGGCAAAACTTCCCTATAAGGAAGGACTTGGCTGGAAGAGGCAATCAGAATCCACTAAATTATACCTTTAAAGACCTGATATTAATTTATAAGCATTCATTCCTTTCCCTCACTGGCTTGTAAGCAGGTAGACCTCCCCTTTTCCCTATTCTTTCTTTATCCCTCAGACCCCAAATCTGGCTATACCAAAGTACTTGCAATCCAGAGGCATGCTAGCCTCTTCCCCAATAGTGAGCATTCATATGGTTTTCCTTTTAACTTAGAATGCTTTCTATACTTTCTTCACAGTTAAGTCCATTGGTGTTTCAAGGACATTGGACATAACCCCCTTGGAGAATCCTTCCCTCACTCACCTAGTGTGGATTAGTAGGTATCTTTGTTATCCCAATGCTCAACACTTAATACCCTGTATTGTGAAGATTTATTTTCTTGTCTCCTTAAGAACAGAGACTATTTCATTTATCTTGCCTTCCATGGCACATGGTGATTAATCAGTAAATGTTTACAGAATGCCTCTTGGAATGAATTGATACCTTTTTATTTTAAGGCTGCCCTTGACATCCATTTTATCCAGAATTGATATTATCAATATAAATAGTATAAACAGTGAGGGTTACTCCCACCTTTTCACAGCCAGGGAAGTTACTGGGGACATAGACAAATGGTTATGGCTTCCTGTCCCTTGTCCATTTAATGTTCGCACTTACTTCATGTGACCATGACAATGCTTTATTTCACAGACAAGTACTGAGTCTCTGTGATTAGCCTGGCACTAAGGGAACAAATATAAAGATGTCTTTGTTCTGAAGAAGTTTAGAGCTGAGTTGAGATGAACATCGAAACAAATCATCAGTGTTCCAATGGAAGTAAGTTCAATGAGGATATATAATGAAAGAACAAAAGAGGGAGCATTATTCTCTACCTCAGAAAGATCAGAAGAAACTTCACCCAGAAGGTAATATTTAAGCTGGGTTCTCCACGCAGAGAGAAATGGTATTTCCAAATAAAGACCACAGCATGTATAAATGCATGAAAGAGTGAAATTGCTGTAGTGTTCATGACTTGATTGAGATTCAACCAATTTTTTCAGCTCAGGCAAATACCTTATAAAGTCATAATAATTTTCTTCTTTCAGTAGTGCTTTTCTGTGAGGCCATTATCAAAGAGTAAATTGCATTTAGCGAAGATTTAATATTTTAATATCATGACTTTCAAATTTGTCTCTACTGCTTTCAAAGGAAAAATCTCTTTGTGGTGAGCTTGTGTTTTTACCAAGGCATGAGTGAGAAAGGCAGTGTGGTAGGCAGTGTGCTAGGTCCTACATCCTCCATCTCCATAACCATCCCCACTAATTCCATGCCAAAATTTGACATAAGGTCCATAGAAGGTATTTGGTAGATTTTCCTGACTGTATCATCAGTGAAATAGAACTTCTAAACAAAATTGACTGCTTTAGTATATTAAGGAAGAGGCAAGAATAAAACAAGATATGTTGACATAGTGCAGGTTTAAATAGTAGTACAAGTGCATAGTGACTTCAATAAATAATTTTCAGGACCAGACGTGATATGTCTGTGGAGCATCAGTCCCCCCAAAGCACCCATAGCATCATGGGAACTATGTAAATTTTTGTTAGGTGAACATATCATTGGATTCTGGAGAGATTATGAAGGTGAAATTAGCTCAAAATAAACTTTAAGCTTAATAACTAACTCAGCTGTTGCTTGAAACCAGTAAAGAAACAGAGAAAGGAAGTACAAAAGTGATTTAATGATGTCACAAACCTATTTTGTGATTTGTCCTGCAATGAGGAAATTCCTCACAGAAATCATTGATCACTTCTGGGTGAGAGAGGGGACCATGTGTGATCCTTCTTCCCTTGGGAAAAAGTGTGCCCAAAGGCAGTACTGAGGGGCTCTGGCATGCCATATGCATATTCTTTCTAGGTTTCTGAGATAACTGTGACAAATTTTAGAGACAAAACATGATTCCATGATTACCTCCATTTATGTATTAATCCTGAGCATCACCATAACAAAACATGCTCCTTTTGTTTTTCTTCTTCCTAGGTTTTTTACTTCCCTTCTTAGGGAAGAGTCACTCTGGCCAATCACATTAATGCTGTATGAAGGGGGTGAAGTAGGAATCGCCATATTGTCTTGAATTTAAAAAATATGAAAATTTTCCTCTTGAGTTATAAATTCCACGGGTTGTATTTGGGGAAATGGCCATCAGGGATTAAATTTGAAACATCACATTGTCATTTTTATCATTGCTTTTCTAGCTATAAACACATTAATCAGTATGGTGACAGGTTGCATATTGATAGCCTACCAGAAATGGTCTACATTGCTTTTGGTGGAGGAAGAGCAATGAGAGGACATATTAAGTGTCTGAGAACAGAGTATTCTCAATGATTCGTTGGTCCTGAATTCTTCCACATGTTCCTTTTGGATAGAAGAACACAGGGATTCAAATTTGTATGAAAGACTAGAATGATACAGTTGTTTTTGTTTAAGGATCTGGCCGTGTCACCTGAGAAGTGATTCATTCCTTTGGACATTTGAGCTCTTTGTGCTTGTGATTACCCTGGCTGAATATTTTCTGTCTTGATCTTTTGCTTTCCACTTACTCAAATCCTCTCCGATTACTCATATAGTATGGATTTCTCATTGCCTGACATAGATCTATGAAGCTCTCCCTCATTATTCCAGCTTATACAGATTATTTACTTCTTTTAGCAGCTATTATACTTCATGCTTATAATACATGGTATTTAATTAGTATATTCTTAATTGGTTTAAGTGTCTTAAGGTTATCTTTTATAATTGAGAAACCACATAATACAGGTTTCATATCTTCCTTATATCTAATAAGGTCATTAATTTCTAGTCATTGAGCTCAATAAATTGAATCTTTGGAAAGCAACAAGAACAGTATCTCATATTTGTAAAATTCCTTTTATATTTCAACACATTTTTGTGTATTTTTTCTCTTGGTTCTTAAAGCAACCTTTTGATGTATGCAAAGCAGATAATTTTATTTCTGAGTATGAAATACACACACAAGCTAATAGTGATCAGATGAATTGACAAAAGTTCCAAAATTTGTATGTGGTAAAGTCAGGTCTGAAAGCTAGGACTTATGGCCCATGATAATCCAGGGAGAAGTATATGTAATGCGACTTATTGAACTAATGTTACAATGCTGCCATGAAACTTGACTTGTGGACATTTAAAAGGACATTTTGTGACAATAAAAAATGGGTGAGAAAGTTTTATACAGCTCTGAAAAGGAAATGCATACAGAAGTCCTTGCAAAGTTCACCCAACTAGGAAAACTTAAAAGCTAATTTGAACATAGTCCCAATTTGTCACATTATTATTTTTTCCACTGAAATTAAGGAAGGAACTCTATGTAATTGCCAGATCAAAATCGCACCAGATGTGTACGACCTGAAATGGCAGATTGTGGCAAGGGCTTTCCAAGTGCTACACATAAGGAAATATGTCTTATTAAATCCATATTATCCAAGATGGATTAGACATACATGGCACATAGTAAAGCTTTTTTTTTAAGAGGAGACAAATGGGAAACAGAACTCTGACTTCTTAAAGAGATTAGCTAGAAAATGGCATTTAAAGCAGACATCTATGTTAATTTTAATTGATTTTTAAATCGTTTTAATATTTTAAGATTATTTTAATTCCAAATACATTATATCACTTTTTCCTGTATAAAATTCAACACAATTATCATCCATTGTGCTCACCAAAGAAAATGTGGACCAATTCCCTATCTCAACTTTTTTTTACACTGAATCTTATTCTTCGAGCAAAGAGGATGCCTTTTGTTTGATTATGCCATAACTATAGGCTAAAGAGTACAGTTCCAATAAAAGGCTGGCAAAAGCTGTCAATAAGTAGCAAAATTTCCTAATGTAGGTTATTATAGCTTCTACTTCCCGTAATATCATTCAGATGGGGGCAGTAATCAGCAATTAGATTAGTGGCAAAGATTTGGATCCTGAAGAGATCACAAACAACACAACATACTCACATTTTTAAATATTTTAGGTAGAATTATTCAGTCATACAATATTCAGCTAGAAAAGCCACAGGATATCAGTAAGTTCAAACTTTTCATTTTCAGATGAGGAGACAGAGGTTAAGAATCTTTCTCAAGGACAAAAACGTTTGAACATTGTTGGAATCTCAGCCTCTAAACCTGCACTCACTTTTAATCCAGCATTGCATGCACACACCCAAAAATTGTCACCCAGAAATATAATTGGTGATTAAATTATGTTCGTAAATAGTATATAGTGTAGCCTCTTTAGATATTCACAGCTCTCATTTGAATTTTGTTACAAACTCGCACATACCTTGCATTTCTCACATTTGCAAGTTTACATTAATTTATGTGATCATTAATTGGATGTTGGTCTCCTTTCGATGGGCTGAAAGCTACATGAGAGTAAGGATTATTTCTGGGTTTGTCCACCATTGGATCTCCAACATGTAGTATGTTGATATACTTGTAATAATTTGAGATGCTGACACATATCAGTGAATAATCTGTACTTGTACATATCAAAGGCTCTAAGAAATTGTACAATAAAGAAAAATAAATTTAACTCAAAATTTCCCAAAACTGTTTGACCAAACATTATGCTTATTTTTAATTTAAAACATCAATAGCTTGCTTTTATCACAAATGAACTCAACACTTTGAATTGTATGGACAACGTAGGGAACATAAATTTATAAAGCAGTTTTAATGATCTTTTTTCTTTCTCTACTCTAAGTCACACATACCCTTATTATACCAAAGCAAGCCAAGTTTAAACATGGAGTGGAATCCTTTTTAAAACAGAGTCCAGGAAAGTCATTAATAACCAGTTTCTTGTTTAGTTTGGGATTAACATTTTTTGTATGCATTCGGTATAGTCACATAATTGATACATGCTAAACCATATACTGTAAAATATAGGCCAGTGTCATTTTGAGATTCAAATGGAATGTAAAGTTCAAATCAAAGCATAGTCGGTTAGCCTGGGTTACCTTGAAAGTAGGCTTAGGTGCTGTTACTTTCTTAGGGAACACAAATCCAGAGAACAGAAGTGAGATACAAAGGCGGTGACACAGGAAGAAGCAAGAGCCAATATGTGGATATTTAGACAAGCTGGCCAGATCACCGGATCCAAGAGATCTCACCCCCACAGAGCCTTGTAATCTGTCTCCCGGGACTTCCCAGTGGGCTGGGGAGGAAGGCACGTGAATAATTTCCCACTAATTCCCATTTCCCACTCTCAAGTTGGTCATGCTTGGGTACCACGTATGGTTCTTTGGGGCTCTTCCATCTGCAGCAGGAGGGAAGCATAGGAGCGGTCAAGAGAGATAGAGGACATTAGTGTACGGCACGTGATGCTGTCAGATTGCACCTGTGTGAGGTTAGCTGGTGCCCTCTCAGAGCCCAACTCGGCAGTAGTATCCAGAGCGGCAGATAGTTGTGTCTGAGAAAATCAGCAAGATATATAACAAGTGTCTGATACACTTCCAGATAATGGCACAGGCAGAAGTTAAAATGTAGAATTTCTCATCTAGTATTCCTGGTGTTTAAATGGTGTTTCTTTACTGCAAAGCTGGATGTTGTGATGCAGTTACTTTTAATAGGGACATCTGAAATGTCCTCTGAAGATATAAAGCCTTTAACAAAAACTGCCAGGTGGTATAAGCAAAATATATTCTTGATTCCCTTCCCTCCCGCTGAGTCTTTGCTACCATATGAGATGCAAGTGGGGAGAGCCCGAGGGGTAAGTGGATCAGGAATGGCTTAGAAATGAAGGAAGAAGGCAAGCTTGTGCAAAAGAGAGGAAGGTGAAATATTCAGAGAGGAAATGAGGGTAAGGGACTGGGTAGAAGTCAGAGACTGTTGTAAGTATTACTTGCCTCATTTTCTAGGTGTTTTTAAGGCAGTCAAATTATCCCTGCTATCAAAATGTGATAATTTTATTTAATAGCTGAGGGATACTCTGCTAACCAACTGTGTGTCCTTGGACAAGTCTTTCCACCTTGAGTGGTCATTACCTTATCCGGAATCTGAGGGATTTGCATCCTACCAGGTAATTTCTAAGGTGCCCTCAACTACAGGATAACATCATTATAGTTTACATTAACAGAGTTTTTATTCAAACTCATTTTATACAAACTTGTTTAGCAATGCTTGTGGTTTAAATTCACTGAATGTCGCTTGGAGAGCCTATAGCATTCACAGCACAAATGTGCTGTCCCTCCAACTAGTCCTTGAACGTGGGCCCAGAGCATTAACGGTGCCCAGCAGTGGTGGAATAGAACTCCACTGCACTGCAGTCTGAGAAGCTCGGCCCCAGGGACCACCACAGCTTGTTATCTGCAGACTTCTGTTTCCATTTTTGTTTTGCTCTAGATGCCCCTGGGAAAAGACCTTTAACTCCAGTCCTTAAATCTTACTTTAATAAAATCCATCTTAGACAAAGATTTTTACCCTTTTTACCTTCCTTATTGTTGTTTAAAAGAAGAAAAATCAGAACAGAAAGTGAGAACTAAGAAAAGGTG
Organism: Mustela nigripes; assembly: GCF_022355385.1. Taxonomy (NCBI): domain Eukaryota; kingdom Metazoa; phylum Chordata; class Mammalia; order Carnivora; family Mustelidae; genus Mustela; species Mustela nigripes. The sequence continues at coordinate 75,080,548 of NC_081559.1, forward strand.
TATCAAATGGACCCTTACTTAACCTTTTGTTTTTTGTCTTTTTCTCTTTGGAGAAATTTGACACAGAGGTGGGGATGTATGCTTAATGCTGTATGTTTCACACATTTGCTCTAAGTTCCACGCAGAGTGAAGCCATGTGTAATCTTCCAGCAGTTATTTTAGTTTAAATGAGCTTTTCAAGATAGAATTAGTGCATATTTACTTATAACCTAAATCTGCGAGTAAAAAACTTAAGCAGAACCAAATGAAGTTATAGTAATGTCAAGTCATATGCCAATGTAGCAACTGTTAAAAATATGGTAAGAAAACCACGAAGTAACATGCCTAAAAATAAAGGTAATCAGATACAAATGTCCGGATTAATCGCCAGTATTGTTGTGTATAGTGCTATCTACTTAATACTGGTAGAAGAATAAATGAAACAAGATGGGATTGGGAGGGAGACAAACCATAAGTGACTCTTAATCTCACAAAACAAACTGAGGGTTGCCGGGGGGAGGGGGTTTGGGAGAAGGGGGTGGGATTATGGACATTGGGGAGGGTATGTGATTTGGTGAGTGCTGTGAAGTGTGTAAACCTGGTGATTCACAGACCTGTACCCCTGGGGATAAAAATATATGTTTATAAAAAATAAAAAATTAAAAAAAAAAATACTGCAGAGTCCGTCTTAGATTCCCTTAATATGTTGCATGGTAAGACTGTTGTGTGCAAAAAACTGATGATGCTCTCAAAGCAGTAGATGCCTGAAATCCAATTAAGTGATAGATACAAAAGAGCTGAAGCCCCAGCTGCTTGTACCAGTATGAAAGGAGCTTTGATTTCATGTATGGGAGTATTAATAACTCCTTGAATTTTCTCGAAGTCTTTCCTGATCAGTGGCCCACAGTTGCATGGCAGCTGGCTGGAGGTCAGGGCGCAGTATGTGACCAGAGAATAGTTTTTCTCTTCTGTGGGCATCACACTTGCAATCTTGGCTGCATTTGTACTCTTCTCTAACAAAAGTAACTGGTTAGAGCTAGAGCCTACTGGGAAATTCCTGAGAGATGTCCTGATCTTTTATAATTACTAAATGAAAATGTGTCCTTCAGGGGTCTGCCTCCACTCCTAAATAAAGAGAGTTCTTGGTTGATTTTTATGTCTGTTCCAAATGAATAAACTTGGACATAGTATTTATTTGGCAGTATGTGTTGGAAGTTGCACTGCTAGTTTTTCAAGTATGGAAAAAGTACTTAATCCAATACTTTAGACCACAGCCTTGAAAACAGCTGAGACTCTAGGGAAGTTGTACTAAAAATCACCTTAATTTAATTCTAACTTAAAAAAAAAAAGATATCCTCTTTTGGATTTCCCTTGGGAAGCTTGTTCTCCATAATGCCTGATTTCATCCATGGCATGAATCCCTATACATTGTATATGTCTGCAAATATATATTCTGAAGTTTGTAAGTAACTGCTTGGATTGAGGAAGCAACATTCTCAAAGGTATACCATTTTGGGCCCTCCCTCTTTGGAAATGGTGCATGGGAAAGAACTCTTAAAAGTGTTCCAATGCCCCGTGAACATATGGGGACATTATTGTTACAAAGTATCTGCTTATATTTTTAACAGAGGGAAGACTTTGAAATCACCACCTAAGAAGATTGGAAAATGGATATAATATACAAGCTAAAAATGGATCTCTTATTGTAGAAGGCAGAACTTTTTGAAATCTCTTAGGGAAGCAACCGGAGGATCACTTGGGGACTCTTACTGAAACATTGATTCCTAGGCTCTACACTTTAGACCGTCTGCACAGGATCCCTGTGCAAACCAAAGGCAGAGGATCACTGCTCTGAGGGGAGTTAAGCTCTTCATTTTCATCTCGGTCACCCAAGGGCTAGAAATACTCCTTAACTATTAGACAAATCCCAGGACATTCTGCTGGACAGGATGGTAGAGTTCTCTGTAGTGTTATAAGCTGCTAAAGGTAAATATATACACACACACACACACACATATACATATATAATTTTCATGTTTTCCTCTTATAAGAGTACTGGGCTCAGACTACCATCTCTGAAGTCATCTTGGCCATCCCACCAAGTCCCTTGTGACACCTCCCTTTCAGGCAGTGGCAACAGAAAGAGACCTTGGGGTTTGCAATGAAAACCCTAGCTAGTGATGCTGTTGATGTTTCTCTGACCGAGACAAAGGGGCTGACATTCCTCTCTGGGATGAGAATAAATATGGCAGAAGTGAAAGGCAGAAGTTGGGCCCAATTCATACCCCTAGAAGGGATAACCCTAGAAGGGATCCTCAGTGTTTAGGACAGGGATTCTTACACATCAAAATCACCTGCAGGCTTTATTAAAATACAGGTTGCTTGGCTCCACCATGAAAGCTTCTACTCAGTGGGCCCCGGATGGGCACAAGAATGAGTATTTCTAACAAGCGCTCAGATGATACTGCTGGCCCACAAATTATGCAGTTGGAACTTACTAGTTTACAAGAAGACTCTGGATGCCAGCACAGCTGACCTGACAGTCCAGGCAAAATACAATAAATGCAAAGTTCCTCACTAGCCGGGTGAAGCTCACCACAAAACCAGCACAGCTGTCTTGCACAAGTTCACGTTTTGTTCTGTTTTGGTTTTGGAATGCTAGTGTCAAGCATTAGAAGTTACTACCTGGGGTGCTCAGTGGGTTGAGGCCTCTGCCTTCGGCTTGGGTCATGATCCCAGAGTCCTGGGATCAGCCCCCGCATTGGGCTCTCTGCTCCGCGGGGAACCTGCTTTCTCCCCTCTCTCTGCCTGCCTCTCTGCCTACTTGTGATTTCTCTCTCTGTCAAATAAATAAAATCTTAAAAAAAAAAAAAAAAAAAAGAAGTTACTACCTGGTTGGTTGCCCTAGATTCTGTCATTCCTTACCTTGCTCTTGGCTGTGATACCATCTTTGGTCAGAGGCAACCACGCCAAATTCACCCCAGGGGACTCCCACAGATATTTCTCCAGCCAATCTGAGTCATTCCAACCATGTGCTCTCAATTTATTCGTTATATAAATCATGGTTTGGAGAAGGTTGAACGCAGGAGAGTTGAAGGGAAACCAAAACAAAAGAAGAAACACAATGCACACACATCCACACACAGATCAGCAAAAGAGCCAGGGTCTTCCATCAGTTTGTATCCTGGTCAGGGCCCTCAGAGACCGTAAGCTAAATCCTTTATTTTATTTGTGGGTTTCAGAAACCTAGAGTGTGGCACAGTTAAATACTAAATAAATAAAGAGGGATAAGGCCCTTATTACACTGACTATGAGTCATCAAATTGGGTGGAAATGGAAATAGAACTCAATGGAATTACCTTGTACTCGAAGATTTAGTAGGAAATCAAAAGATCCGTGGCTGGAACGCTTTGGCTCCAAGAACTGTGTTTGCTCAGAAGCAGAGGGACTACCCCGTGAAGGGCGAAAAGCCTTCTGAATTCGTCATATGAACTGACAACTATTGTTGGGCCTTTGAAAGAAAAATCTTAGAAACTCCATGAGGGATGAAATCAGCTTAAAAATCCAGGTTTTGATCTTTCAGTTAGGGTAGGAACTCTGGGGGAAGGTAAGAAAGGGAGCAAAAAAGAGTAAGCAACAGTTTTAACCCCTCGCATGGTAGAAAAGATACCAACCTCAGAAGCGGGCCAGGATTAAAAAGTCATCCAGACAAAAGAAGTAGGGACATCCTGGAGAAAACAGTAAGTGAGCATCAGACAACACAGTCTCTTCTTCCATGGAACTCTCTAGTTCAGACCAAGGTGACTTTCCCGTGGGCTGGAGATGACTGATTGGTTTTTCTTCTCCCCAGGGGTAGTGATAAAGCTGTGGTAATCTTCTTCCTCTTGTTCTTTTCCATGACCAATAATCCCTGATATAAAAAGAGAAATATTTTTATATCAAATCGTCAGACCTGGGCACCTGCGTTGCTCAGTCGGTTAAGCATCCAACTCTTGGTTTCATGATCACTCTCAGGTCATGATTTCAGGGTCGTGGGATCAAGCCCCATGTCAGCCTCCCCCCCCCCAAAAAAAGAATAAATATATCTTTAAAAAATAAAAAAAGAAAAGAAGAAAGAAACTTTCTGAGTAGAACAAATATTTTTTATTTTAAGTCTTTTGGTGTCAGTTTTCTAACCCTTTCAAATCTAAGCAAAGAAAATTTAGGATTGTAAAAATGCAACCTTCAAGTCTTCTGAATAAAACAGGTGATTAGAAAATAAGACAAAGCAAAGGAACTAATGTTAGTTAAGAAATGGCCCCCAAACTGCAATGTGAAATGCCAGTGTGCTGGTCTGAACCATAGGGGGGTGGGGGTTGCATGTGCAGTGAATAGATGAGGACTTTTGCCCACGTGTGGTCACTGCAAATGACCCAAAACTCATAACCAGGATTGCTTCACATGCTCCCATTCCAAAGTTCCTTCTAAGGTCTGATGATATTTTTTAAGACTTACTTATTTATTTTAAAGGGGTGGGGCAGAGGGAAAGGGAGAGAGAGAATCTCAAGCGGATTCCATGCTGAGCACCAAGCTTTACACAGGGCTCAGTCCCATGACACTGAGATCACTACCTGACCTGAAACCAAGAGTCAGATGCTTAACTAACTGTACCACCCAGGCATCCCAAGAATTTCATTCTTAATGATTTCACCACTCACCTGACTATATCACTTATCTGCTAAACCTAACAAGTGCTAATAGAAAATAATAACTTTTTTAATTTAGGAAAAATATTAAGTCATTTCCTGTCATCTAGCAGAACTCAAATAGAAGTCTCTCCTTATACCTCAGCACATGTAGATAAATGATTCTCAGTTAAATTTCAATTGCAGAAAGATGACCAAGTTTTTAAGTGTAAGTATGCACCATTGAATATTTGGTATATACTTATATTGAAAGATTATTCATTGTTTATCAGAAACTCAAATTTAACCAGGCATCCTGTTACCCAGCCACTCTGATATTAGGTCTCCACAACTTAAATCTATATCCTCTGCACATTATTTTCACCTGAGACACTTATAAATAAAACTCATGCACAAGACCCACCCCAAACAAATTAAATCAGAAAGCGTATTTATTTCAAAGCTCTCAGATAATATTATTGTGCAGCTAAGCTGACAATCCCTATTCTATACACTATAAACACATTTTCACACATTATTTTCTCTTACTGCTTTCAAATGTCTATTCTGGTTATTTATAGTTTTACATGTATTCCACACTTCTGGTATCTTTGGTAGCTTTATGACTCCTTGAACACTTAGAACCTGCATTGTTGGTTGGTTGAGATAAAGACCATAATCCTAGATCTTAAAGCAAGAAAGCGTGTGTGTGTGTGTGTGTGCGCGCGCGTGCACGCATGCCTGTGCCCTGTATGTGGATAGGCTGAGTAGAACTTACAAGCAGGGACCAAGCCCACATTCTGTTCAATAGACAGAGTTCTAATGCAGTATCTCTGAGAACATGGTAGCATACTTCAGACTGTACTAACCGCATAGACAGTTCGCCCACATTGATGCGAGAAAGTGTGTATGAATATTTAAATATTGAGTAGAGAAGGACTCGCAACAACTCCATTATTTAAGATTGCGCTTAGAGTTCTATTTGAAACTATAATAATAAACTAACGGCAGCTGGGGTCTCTTTAGTTTATTAATCATCCAATCCAATAATAGAAGATAATCTGTTTGAACTTCACACTCATTCATAGGAATTGTTAGGTTCAATCCATATTTTCATGTGACAGTTATCAATGCATAAGGATATAAGAAAATTGTCTTTGCAATAATACTGCAGATAGGAGCCTCATTTAAGTGAATGTGCTAATAATTCTTTTCTCATTATAGCCATTAGCTTCTGATAATCTTTAAAAATCCATAATAGAGAGTGGCTCAGTCTGTTAGGTAAGTCTGCCTTTGGCTCAGGTCATGATCCTGGAGTCCTGAGATCGAGCCCCACATTGGGCTCCCTGTTCAGTGGGGAGCTTACTTCTCCTTCTGTCCCTCAACCTGCTCATGATCTCACAATAAATAAATAAAATCTTTAAAAAAGGGGTGCCTGACTGGCTCAGTGGGTTAAAATCTTAAAAAGAGAATCCATGATAGAGTTCTCACTGTATTTCTCTACCTAACAAACTACCCTTACATTTGTATGAGAAAACTCCAGGGTCGAGAATTAATGGTGCTTACTCTGCCTCTTTGCATTAAGGTGGAAGAATTTCCTTAGTTGTTAATGCTCTTGGTAGTCCAAGGCAGGGCAGGCCCTGGAATGAAAGTACAGGTTCCAAAAAAGAAAGGATTTAATAGATTTGGAATGTTAGGCCCAATCAAGCTCTGTCTGATAAGACAAAAGCTCCTTCACCTCAACTGTGTTGTGTGAAAAGACATTTGTTTATCCCAAAAGCTTGTTTTGGTTCCTGAGTTTATTTATGGTTACTCAGTTTATTTAAGTGAATTCTAAAATTTTATAACATTGAGGCCTTTTTTATGTTGTTAGATTGTATCCTAAAAAGATTTATTAGAAATGAACAACTTTAAATATCTTATTTTTTATCTCAGATAAAATCTTACTTTCACCTATAGTTTATAGACAGGTTTTATTTCAAGTTTTAAAGTCTTAGTATGATAGTGTTTTATGATGCACATAAACCAAAAAAAATGAACATACAATATTTCTTAATCAGACATAAGAAGAAGGATGGAGTATTTTCAAACATAAAAACTTCATTCCTCTAAATTATGACACCTGTACTTTAAGCTCCTCTGAAAAGAGGATGGTCTTCTGGGGAAGATAGTTCATAGGAGGGAAACAGAATCTATCAGAAAAGCTGTTTACAATAAAACATTTTGACAGCTCGAGTAATTAAACGGGTTTCCCAGGTGCAAAGCAGCATCTTAAATGCCCCTCTGGCTATACTAGTACACAGATTCATCCTTCAGAAAAAAATAGTATCCTGTGAAAATAAGTTAATGAAAGGGAAGGAAAACTTACTAAAATAATCTAAAGATGTTAGCAACTTAGTTATTAAGACATATGTAAATGGAATGAACTGGTAGTTTGCTTACCTTAACACTGAAAAATTTAATGTCTGTTTCTTTTGAAGCATGTGGGGGTAGGGAAGATATGTCAATTTAAGCCATAGAGTTCCTGGTAAGCAAGCATACACTCACCTGTATGAAGCCGTGAAATAGTAAGGAGTGGCACAAAAAGTATTTGGACCTCCCCATTCTCTAGCCTTCCAATTATGCATATTTTAAGAAGTAATACGCACACTCACTTCTTTTTCATAACTGAACTTAGTATACTGACCAAGGCATCTACACTAAAGTTAAGGATTACAAAAGGAAAAATGGTAAAATTCAACTACACACAGTTTAATTGACTGGTTAGAACTCTGTTGCTTTTAGCCAAAGGCTGCCTACCCTATACAGCTCCTCGAGTAAAGGATTTGTTACTAGTTGTGCAGGCATTCAGTAACTGGCTAATGAATGAAGGAACAGAGCAAAAGGATGTTAGGGATTCCCAAGGAACTGGAATTTTCGTTGTATTCTCCTGTTTCTCTGTTTCATTAATGAGGGATTTGTAGAAATAATCCCTTTATTTAGGCATGTCATGTTTGAGAGATATGCTTTTGTGTTTTTAAAACATAATGTTCATGGCAAGAGTATTCTTTCAACAAATATTTATTAAATGCCTCTAAGGTAAGCATTTAGATAATGTCTGTGGTAATCCCTTTGACAGTCGTGTCTTCTATGTGTGTGTGTGCCCACACTTAGAAAGAGAACAAAAGGGAGGTGTTTGGCCTGTGTTATTTTATTTCTCGGTTAACCGTAGACAACATTGATAGAGCACACTGAGCCTACGTAGGATGCTGAGCACAGTCGTAAGCAGTTTTAAAATAGTCTCATCTAATCCATCAGAAAATGCTATAGAATAGTTTGTATTATTACCCCGTTTTTATAAGAAAACTTAGATGAGGCTTAGCTCAAGCAAGCTGTCCAAGGTTACACACAATGCTGGTGTTAGGACCTGTAACCAGATGTCTTACCCAGACACCAGGGTCTTCATCCCCGTGGGACACTGGAGCAAGAAAGTGATTTTATTTTTTAATAGAGATTTTATTTATTTATTTGACAGAGAGAGAGATAGAGAGCAAGAGCACAAGAGAGGGAGAAACAGACTCCCCACTGAGCAGGGAGCCCAGCTCAAGGCTCAATCCCAGGACCTTGGGGTCATGACCTGAGCCAAAAGGGGAGGCTTAACCAACTGAGCCTCCCAGGCGCCCCATGAGAGAGCTTATTTAATGACAATCATGGCACAGCCAATGTAGATTAGCTTGTACTGTACTTATGATAGGTTTATAAAAGAAGAGCTAAGGAGTCATAGAAAGAGGAAAGGGAAGTTTGAGCACACAATAAAACTCAGAGATGATTGCACTGATGCTCAGTTTTGCATAGCACCATAATAACTGCTACAGAAAAGCTAGCCTGCTCTTGCATGGTGGACAGCATTTTAAAATAGCAGATAATTGGCTTGAGTCTTCAAGTACAAATACGTGTTTGTCAGTGGACAGTGGCAGTTTCGCTGTTCCAGAGCAAATCCTATGCCACGGGAAATCACCTGGGTTGTTCTGACAATGCAAGTCTGGCATAAGCGAGAGAGAAGAGAAAATCATGAAGGTGCTATGATGGTATGTTAGGAATTCTGCACTCTATTCCAGTCAAGCAATAAAGGAGATGATGGAGGCAAAGGTTGTGACCTGAAAGAGCCCAGTGAGCAAAGCTGTTGGTATCACTGATGAAGTTACTATGGCCAATGCTGTATTTCAAAACAGAAGGAGATGTATATGTTTTTGGAAGTTCATTTGACAAACACATGCTGAGCACCAGTTTTGTTCAGCACGTCATTCTAAAGTCTTTTTTATGTGAATCAGCTATTTCGGTCCGCTCAACAGTCTAATGAGCAGGATACTATTGTTATTTTCATTTTACAGTTGGGGAAAATGAAGCACAGAAGTCATACACCTAAAGAAGTGATAGAGGGGTGCCTGGCTGATTGAGTCAGTAGAGCGTTCAGCCCTCGATCTCGGGGTTGTAGGGGAGAGGTCATGAGTTCAAGTCGCATGTCAGGCATAGAGCTTACTTTTAAAAAAAATGAAAAGCTAAAAAATTTTTAAAAATTAAAAAATTAAAAAAATTAAAAAGTGATAGAAACAGTATTTGATCTCAGGGGGGTTAAGTTGCAGGCATCCCTACTGGAAAGTGTCTTCTACTTTAAAAGGATGCCCCAAAGGTTAGAATGCTCATAAAGTTCATGTGTCTGTTTTTTTTCTACTGTGTATTTGATATTTCCCTTGACCTCAATGCCTGGGTTACTGTGAAATTATTGTTTTAGCAAAAGAACAAGAAGTATTCTATAAGAGGGCATTTTAATGTTAGTGTCTGGTTTTTGTCTCCTAAGATATATATTTAAATAAAAACCAAGTGAAGAGGGAAATAGACCTAATCCTTAAATTTTATTTACATTTTACTGATAAGTTAAAAGAACCTGTGGGTTATCGGGAACATTCACTGTAAACAACTCCAATGCTGGCCTGATGGTAAAGTGTATCTAGACCCTCTTGACAGTTGAGCCTCAAATATCCATCATCACATTTCCTCTAGATCCTTCCAGCTGCTTATTTGATTGCCCAGCTGACCCAAAGTTCAGCATTTTAAATCTCTTAAGTCTCTTTTTACCTAAGGGCATTGAGAGGGACTGCTTTAATTTATTCCTCTTTTGCTGCCATCCCCATAATACGCTCTCCCAGCTATACAGGATCATTTTATCTTCTCATTGAAAGTCAAGGAGGCTGCAAAGCCGTTTAGCTTATCAGGAGCTGGTGGTACCAGGTGTTAGAATACATGACTCCATTACTTTGGGAGAAGATACAAATCACCCAGGAAAGGTTCTTGGGTCCACAGAGCAGCTGGGCCAATATGGGTTAGAGGTCTTAATAAGGGCACAATTTTTGTTTTCAGAATGAGTAATCTTTCCTACATACACAGATTTTTCATGGCATCTGTTTATGTTTTTTTCCTCTTTAAAAAATCACAAAGAGACTAGGATTCTGTCAGTTGCTAAGTGTTAAAGATCCAGTTTAGCAAAAAAGGTCTTTGACTCAGGTTTGATATTCCCTAACCTAGTTAATATCAGCTGCAAAGATCATTAAGCTCACTACCTCAAGTACACATCTCTCTCTGATACATTTCAAGGAAGGGCAGTGGTTCCTCATTCTCTGAAATAAGAAGACACATAGGTCCCTTGTCAGCAGGCCCAACACACAGATGGCACCAAAAGAATTGGCAATATTAATAATAATAATAATAATAATAGCTATTAATTATGTACTTTCCATGAGTCAGGTAATGTGCACAAATGTGGTTTTTATAAATTTCCTGGTGTATACTGTACATCCCTGTTTGTAAATGAGTAAATCAAATTGCAGAGAAATTGAGTAAGTGTTAACCAATTAAGTGTAAGCCAGGTCATTCTGATGCCTGTGATCTTTGTTGAATGATACAGCAGAAATTCCTTTAGGATGTGCAGTAAATACGTAGCACTCAGGGGTCACCCTGTTCAGATGGAATGGAAGGTTTTGTTTTCTTTAATGGAAGAGTTGTAGGCCCTTAAATCCCCTTTTGGATAAGTTTTTCATTCCTTCTCATGGCACAGAAAACTCTTACCCATTAACACAACATGATAACTATTGATGATCTCTTGCTAGCAAAGTGAAATTGAAAAGAAAGAAAGAAACATGGGTGGAGAGGAGATTATTTTTATACTAGTGTGTTGCAGGCAGTAGGCTAGATGCAGAGACAGAAGAGGGCATCAGGGACACATTACTCTTCTCTGCCTGCATTTAGCATTAAAGGAGACAAGTGACATGTTAATTATCTGTAAAAGCATGGCTGGGGATAAGCAATATGACAGAGGTACAAGTAAAGTTATATAGAAGTTATGAAGACAGAGAAAATACTTGATGCTGCTGAACAGGATCAGGGAAGACTTGCGAAGGAATGATGTTTAAATTCAGCCTTGAAGGATAAATAGGAATTTGACAGGTTAAGAGAATGTAAAGAAAAGGATCAGAACTTACATATTCAAAACCCTTTTAGGCAATACAGATATAGTGATGAATAAGGGTGTGGTTTTGTCTTGATGGGGCATATTTAGATAAGTTATCTCTCACAGTCTAGGGGGATATAGATATTTAAATAATCTTGGTATGTTTGGGATGGTTGTATCTTAGTGGGGGAACACTAAGATAATTTCCTGGAAGTCCTGAAGGCCAAGACCAAGGACTTGAACATTTTAGAGGCAGGCGCTGGACTATCTCTACAGGAAACTATAAAAGAGCCTGTAAAGGGGCACCTGGGTGGCTCAGCGGGTTAAAGCCTCTGCCTTTGGCTCAGGTCATGATCCCAGGAACCTGGGATCAAGCCCCACATCGGGAACTCTGCTCAGTGGGGAGCCTGCTTCCTCCTCTCTCTTTGCCTGCCTCTCTGCCTACTTGTGGTCTCTCTCTGTCAAGTGAATAGATAAAATCTTAAAATAAAAAAAAAAAAAGAGTGTATAATTAGGCCTATAGCATTGATGATTAACAAGCTCTGGGAAGGACAGAGTGAAAGAGGAGGAGAGACAGAGACAAAGAGAAGAGGCAAAGAACAGAGGAGAAAGCAGTATTGAAATAGAAAGAGGGAGCATTTCTTTGGAGACAATCTGCATATCATTTTAGATCTCCCATTCTTGTCAGCCAATCAAATATCTCCTAAAGCTCAAGGTACTGGAGTCTGAGTCTTAGTAAGAGAGTGTAAGGAGAAGTGATTGAGGCTACAGTTGCCCTTGCCTGACAGTGAGATCATCCCATAAGAGAGATCTCGTTGCAGCCACTTAAAAAACTCTGCAGGGAAAACAACATGGAGAAAGGAAATCCCAGCAGGGTGACTGTGTCTGAGGGCAGAGAGCCATGAGTCAGAAGCAGGAGGCATGCCTTTGTCCTGCTGTTGCCCCTGGAAGTTCAAGTAGGATGGGGCACCTGTGAAATGAAAACAAAACACACAGAAGAGTTGTGCCTCCCACAATGTGCCGCACTGCCCATTTTTCACTTACTCTCTTTCTTCCTGAGCTTGACCCTAGAGTGGTCAGGACAGTGGGGGAGAGGCTAGAAAACTACAAAGAAACCACAGTTCATGCCATGCTGTCCCAGGGCCAACTTCCAGACCTTAAACTTTGCATCCCTGGGGGTGAGGGGTGAGGGGAGAAACTTTCATTTAAACGAAGTTTGTAGCTCTGATTACTGGTATGGATTGGGCACTTTAAATCCTGAAATGAGGTGCTTTTCGTGAAACAAATTGTCAGGAATAGAAACAATTTAGGGAGCTTTAATCAAAAACAAAATTTAAAGTATCTGGAGTCCTGCCTATAAACCCAGTGTAAATTCAGCGTGCAGGGCGAATGAGCCTTTTAGATAAGTCTGAAACAGATCCGCATTCTGCAAATTCATTTCCTTGTGTTTAGCATACAGACTTTTGTTGTGGTTGTTGTTATAGCCCTAAAAAGACATTCTTGCTAAGAAAAGGGTGAACGGACCACACCTTTCTCTGTCAGCCATTAGGGAACCTGCTCCAAATTCCTCAGCTCATGTAACAGGAGTCTGTTTTCTCTAGTTGAGATTCTGGTGTCCGCTAAATTGGATGTGATTTGCCTTAACATGTCTATAACCTGCTGTCAAAGTGCATGCTCACCTGTTTGAATGCCTGGTCACATTTTGAAGATCTTTTTAACCTTTATTTGTTCTGTCAAGTTAATTATTTCTGGGGAGCTAATTGCCAAGATTGGCAGGAGTTCCAGTAGGACATGACCTGGATCCAGTGAGAAGTAAAAGAGTTGCTTTCCTCTAGAGATGAAGTGTAGTGGAAGGATTGAGTCCAGAGGAAACTTGATACAGATTTCTAACATGGAAGTCAACACCATTGATTGAATAATAGTTTGCCCTGCTGCCTTAGGTGGACTATCTTGAGCTTAGTAAAAAATAATCTTTTCCGTCATACATTAGCCTTTAGCAGAGACGGGGAACCACTTTCCACTCCTAGCTCCCTTCTGACATGAAGAATATGAAAGAAAATGAAAGCAAGGAAAAAAGCTCCCAAATCTTATTAAGGACCTTGTGTTATCCAAGGATATTTTATCATCCTTACGCTATACACGAGTTTATTTTATTCAAGGAATTCTGTGTGCACATTTGTTTTTACTTGGTTTTACATAATTGGCTGTTAGTATTTATTTTTAAAGGGTTCATGCTGATAAACATTGAAAAATGAAAATTCCCCTAGCAAAATTTGTCCATTTCAAATTTTGATTTGTTTTGTTTGCTTAAGCCACAAAGGAATTATTACATAAAACTCTAAAGGTGTACCTTTCCTGGTAGAAGGAGGAGTGTGGGAGAGGCCGGGCGCTCAGCCAGCGCTCTCTTTGCATCCTCATCTCCGGGGTAGCCTCGAAGGCAATTCTTTTCTGCGTTCTCCCCCAAAGGCCCCATAGAACACGGTTCAAAAATGATTGCCCTGGTTTCATGTATAATATGATTCAGTTTACCAAAATCATTTCAGCATCGGGTTATAAGAAAAACTTACGTTGAAGTTTGACAAATTTGTATTGTTACCTGTGAGTTGCAGTAACTCAATGAGCAACAAGGTGATTCCAGAGTTTGTCCTTTTTAAACTTTCTTAGTGTTTGCATCTGGCACACTGCAAACAACGAAAATTGCTAATACTTGGGAAGAAATAATCAATGAGGGATGTTTATGACAATGACACAATGTAAGGGACACATTAAGGCAAGCCATTCCTCGTCACATTTCCATTCTTTGAAAACGCATCGCTTTATCATGCATCCATTCTTGTTTCTACAGAAACTGATTTGTACTTGCAAAATAATAAATATTCATCTCATATGGATTTTTAAAGGTGACTGATTTGTAAAAATCAATAACTGTCTTTTGCCAGCTCGTGGACTGACATGATTGCCTTCATTTTCAAACATAAAATGACTGCATTAAAATAACATTAAGAGAGAAACATTGGCTGACACAGGAAGAGAAATTCTTAAATGAAAACTGCTCCAGCCAGCTTTAATCAGTTCCTATCATGCTTTTTATTATAGTGCAAATGGGCTCTATTAAAAGGAAAGCCAATTCCAGATGATGATGCAAATAATTATAGCTGCCTTTAGCCTCTAGTTAGTGTTATTAACTAATGGTTTCAAAATATGAGATTTATTTCAGAAAGAACATTTTCCTTCAACAAAGAAACAGAAAATTAGGCTTTGTCTAACTAATGTCAAATATGCAGATAAAAACTGAAAAAATAATCAGTCTATTTTTTGGATATTTTTAAAAAATTTGGAAAAATTGACTATATTCCTTTATATGGGTAAACTTCAAGTTTGTTAGTTCAGCAATTCCCAAACTAGTTTTGGCTCTATGTTAAACGTGAGAAATTTGGTATACTCCATTTACCTTGCCCCTTCTACCTTTTGAGATTACAATGTATATTTGCACTTTGAAGCCCCTGAGAAATTTTGCAATAAAGATCCATGTCTATCTTCTTTATCCTTTCCTCCCTAACATTAGTTTGAGCATGGAAACATTTTTAAAACATATAGGTTAATATTCTGTGTCACAGCAACCCATGGAATTTCCTTTTGAGAAATTATGAATGAATTTATAATCTCAGGGTCTGTTTTTTAACAAGACACAATATATTAAATCAAATATCCACCACTCCGTTGTAAAACTATAAATATGGAATCAGAAGTTTTAACTAAGTTTTACAAACAGCAAATTAAAAGCAAACAAATATTGTCTAATAAAATGTTGATCATTGAAACCTGCTTCTTGAAATACTTGATTTTTCACTCTTCTGAACTCTAATGAGATTCAAATGGACATGTGCTCATGTTACATCTCTTAACATTGATACATTAATTTAACTCCTTTAGTTTATATATGTTTCTGTTATTTCATATGTCACAGGAATTGTACCTTTTTTTTTTCTTTTTTTTTTTTTTTTGCCTTTATCTCATAGTGCAAACTATGGAAGCATGTTACTCAGTTGTTCCTTCAAGGAAAACTTATTCAGCTGTTAGGAATGTAGTGAGCTGACAGTCTCCAGCCATTAAACCTTTGGGATCAAGGCCAACCCTTGCCTAAGCAACACCTAGTGATTTAGTTCTATGGAGGTACTGTGTGGGGTCTGGCCATTTCTGCCCAATGCAGAACTCCTTTAACAGGCACCGGTTGCCTTGGTGCTCCCTGTGTTAACCATGATTTTGTCAGATTTGCCTCATGACTTGAGAGCTCTCCCTGCCACATCCTGCTTCCTCCTCCACTTCCTTCTTTTACTATCCACTGGCATCACTTACAATAAGCCCCTTGCACTCCTAACTCTCTCCCATCTGCTTCCAAAAGGACCCAACTGACACTCCCCTATTAATGTCTAGGATATTTAACAAGGGTTAAGCAATAAGCACGCAATAATCAAGTATATTTTCAGTATAATTTAGGTCACAAAGGAAGCAGTGATATAAGTGCACATTCTGACAATGATGCCATATTTGAATCACTTTTTTACCTGGGGTTGTGTGTTTGTAGGGGCATGAGTGAATGTTGTGTAGAAATTAGTAGAACATTTGTGTGAAAAAGTTAAATTTATTACCATGCAAGGTAACCTTTACCCCCATTTCTCAAGGGATTTCTAGTCTGGATGACCCCAGTGAAGAAGGTTTAATCCCAACACTCTCTGTAGGTTTAGATTATTAAAATATCATATTCCATCAGTACAACTGGAAATCATTTTAGGTATTTTCGTTCAGGAGACAGATTTTGAAAAAGATATCATAGGAAGATTAATTTAACATTTGTGTGCATAACAGATGAAAGAGACAAGACTAAAAGGAGAATCATTTTAGGGGACAATTACAGCAATCATGATTTTTGATTATCATCGTCAAACAGATACTGGTTGTTTCCTCTAACATGCCAGATATTTTACGTACATTTACATGTGTAATCTTCAGAAAAAGCCTGAAATATTGTAAGACTATTCGAAGCAATGCTCAGAAAAAAAAACTTTAAGTTCTTTCTTGGCAGAAAGTTGATAACCAAAGATTTGAGCCTAGTTCTATCTAACTCCAAAGCCTATAGTCTTTTGTGGGTATCAACCTGCCTCTTGTGTGGGAACGAGGATTACTTTGAGGCTAGCATTGTTTTTAAGAACTTTCTCGAAGTCAGAAGAATAAAAGGGGCTGGAGGGTGGGGATTGTTGAGCTCCAGTACAGGTAAGTTAAGAAAGATGAGGCATCATCTGATGAGTAGTGTGACCACAGGTGAGCAGGAAGTCATTGCCAGGAATTCTGGAAATCTAGGAAAATAAAAGTCCATAAAAAGAGCCAAGTCATGGTACCTGAAGAAGGCAAGAGAAGGTTAAAAAGGCCATAACAAAAGAATTGAGTTCAGAGAACAAAGCAAGAATATAATGAGAAAATCAAGCATATAGATTAAGTTCAGACAGAAGAGCAATCTCCTGGAATAGGGGAGGGGAAATTGTGATCATAGGGTCAAATCTGGCCTGCTATTTTTGTAAATAAAACTTTATTGAAACGCAGCCACACTTGTTTCTTTACTTATTATCTGTGGTTGCTTTCATATTACAACATTAGAGTTGAGTAACTACTCAACTCAAAGCCTAAGTATTTAATCTCTAACCTTTACAGAAAGCTCATCGACAGGTATTATAGAAGGCTTTTAGAGTTGGGCTTGTGATCACAGATTGAAAACAAAGGTCAGTTAAACATTTTCTGTAAAAGGCCAGAGAGAAAACATTTCAGACTTTGGCGCCACAAATGGTCTCTCCTGCGTAATCTTTGTTTTTGTTTGTCTGTTTTTTGTTTAAACTATTCCTAGCTTATGTTCAGTACAAAGGCAGGCAGATTCGTTCTGTCAGCCATAGTTCGCTGATTCCTGATCTAAAAGAAGGTTTCCATCCTCTGCCCTTATCTCTTTACTATTAACACATGGGCAAAAAATAAGTGAGGGCCTTCAATTCAAGAGGCCCTGAATTCAACTAGGGCATGTGGTTTTGGATTACAGGTGAGGCACTAGACTAAGCCATTTGTTAAACAAATTTTGCCGTAATAGCCCAAATTCTGCTTTTATTTTACTGGTCTCATGAACTTAAAAAATGGCTTTCCTCTTCATTGGATTAATCTGTGTCTCAAACTGACTTGAAGTAGGTATAAGAATTGAGATTTTTATCAACACTTCATAATGTATATCCACTCAAAGGTTCTTCCACTTGTTTCATCTCTGCGACTCTGATACTGCTTAAGCACTGTGGGTTTAGAGAACACAAGTCCCTCAAAGAGGGATGTGACTCTGCATCTTTTGGGAGTAATCAGCAACACCCTGGCTCCCATCTCATCCTTTAACTGCCTTGTAGGAATCAGGCAGAGTTAAGGGTCCTATCCTGATGTCTATCCATACCCTGCTCCTCAAACCTGCCGGGGGCACTTATTCTATCCAGCTTTATTCTATCACCTTTTCAGAATCAAGTTTCGGTAATATAATAATTGGGAAAGTACAAAGGCAAAAGAAGTCTTAATCCCCTGCCAATATCTGATCATTCTGCTCTCCTTGGTGATTCCTCTTTATGATAGTAAAACGTGTTTATTGTTGGAGGTACATATTTTGAACTGGCAGTTCATCCTCCAGTGATGATATAAATAGTTAAAACTTACTAAATACGACGTGCCAGCTACCTTGCTCTATACTTTGTATTATGTCGTTAACTCAACAGAGACTTCCTCTTACATGATCGGTATTCTTATCCCCACTTTACAGATGAATAAAGTAAGATTTAGAGAGATAAAATGATTTTCTCAAAATCTAGCAAATGACAGTGCTTGGATTTGGGCATGGCCTGTATGACCCCAGAGACTATCGACAGCCCACTACACTATACTGCATGCTTCATGAGGGATAGTGTCCTTTGTCATTCTGATGCCTTACTTAAAGGGATTTCATGACATTTTATAATGACTTTCAAATATCGTGAAATTTTAAGAATTAGACCAAAAAAATCTGGAATATTTTAATAATATTTTGATAGCTTTGAGCACATAAATTTATGAATAATCTTACTCCTGCTACATTAATGAGTATCTCTGGATGCTAATTGGTTAATTATATTTAAGAAATTAGAGAAATGTTTGAAGTATGTAATATACTACTGAATTACTATTGAATTAAAATGTCCTTTACTGTATCATTAATGTTTCTCAGATGCTTTAATTCCGAAAAAAACTGAATGTTTTCACAAAGCATTTCTACCTTGTTATATGTATTACCTTCAGAAAAGATAACAAAAATGTCAGAGACCAAGTTATTTGGAAAGAATTCAGACTCAAACTAAAAAAATTGAGAGTCTGAATTAAATGTGGTGAAATTCAGTAAGAACAAATTCAAGGTAGTGCAACTAGAACTGATTAATTCTCCTCACAAATATAAAATGAGGCTGTATTCTGAATAACAGTATATGAAAAAAGTCTTAAGAGGGACAGCAGACCATATTTTGAATCATAATGTATTGAATCTAGTCATGTAGACTTTTCCAATGAAGATACATTGATAAAAGTTGGCTGAAATATATTGCTAATCTTGGGTGTTCAATACGCCAGAGGAAGAATTCAGTAATGAGTTGATAACCATGACAATAAAGCATAAATATAGCTTTACTGGATATAAGCCATCTTGCTTCATAATTAATATACATCTATCTCATTTGATCATTATAAAAACCCTACATTATCTTCATATTTGGGAATAAGTGAACTAAAGCTTAGAGAAATGCATGAGTACCTTGGCTAAAATTCAATTATCTAAAAGAACTGCATTGAAATCATAATGGTCTTGTCTTATTTAGTGAGGCCTAAGTATAAATTTTTAACAGTTAAAGTATAACTGTGTTAAGACACATGAAAAAAGTATTCAACATCACTCGGCATCAGGGAACTACAAATTAAAACCACAATGAGATACCACTTCACACCAGTCAGAATGGCTAAAATCAACAAGTCAGAAAACCACAGATGTTGGTGAGCATGCGGGGAAAGGGGAACCCTCTGTTCCAACCCACTGTTGGTAGGAATGAAAGCTGGTGCAGCCACTCTGGAAAACAGCACGGAAGTTCCTCAAAAAGTTGAAAATAAAGCTACCCTATGACCCAGCAATTGCACTACTGGGTATTTATCCTAAAGATAACAAACATAGTGATCTGAAGGGGCATGTGCACCTGAACATTTATAACAGCAATGTCCACAGTAGCCAAACTAAGGAAAGAACCCATATGTCTATCAACAGATGAATGGATAAAGATGTGAGATATATATATATATATATATATATATATATATATATCACATATATCATATGTGATATGATGTGTGTGTGAATGGATAAAGATGTGATATATATATATCACATATATCATATATATATATATATATATATATATATATATATATACAATAGAATACTATGTAGCCATCAAAAGAAATGAAATTTTGTCATTTGCAATGCAGTGGATGGAATTAGAGGGTATTATGCTGAGTGAAACAAGTCAATCAGAGAAAGACAATTATCATATGATCTCTCTAATATGAGGAATTTGAGAGGCAGGAATGGGGGTTAGGGGAGTAGGGAAGGAGAAAATGAAACAAGAGGGGATCGGGAGGGAGACAAACCATAAGAGACTCTTAATCTCACAAAACAAACTGAGGGTTGCTGGGGGAAGGGGACATAAGGAGAGGGTGGTTTGCTTATGGACATTGGGGAAGGTATGTGCTATGGCGAGTGCTATGAAATGTGTAAGTCTGATGATTCACAAACCTGTACCCCTGGGGCAAATAATACATTATATGTTAATAAAAATAATTAATAAAAAAAATAAACTGAGGCATATTAAAATTTTTAAGAGTTTATTTGAGCAAAAATTGATTTACGTTGGTCAGTGTCAAACCAGAAGTAATTAGAAGTGCTCTGTCGATCAAAGCTAAGGGAAAGACATTTATAGAGAGGAGGTGGAAGCAAAGCAAAGAAATTATCTGATTGTCTTTCTATGTCTTAAGAGGTTGCTTTATTTGGGAAAGCTTAGTTGGCTGTTTGTGATAGGTTATCCTTGGGTTTTAATTCCTTATCCTTGAGACATTTGAGCTTCGGTTTTGGTTTGTTAACACAGGCTGCTGAGGCATTAAAGCCACCTCAGTCTAATTGTCTCCTTGTTTAAGTAATGTAACTGTTACACATATACAGAATGAACACACCAACAATTCGTTAAGTAATTAAGGTGAAAATAAAGTGATAAAACATTTTTAAAAACTAGATATTTAGGGCCACCTGGATGGCTCAGTCAGTTAGGAGTCTTCTTTTGACTCAGGTCATGATCTCAGGGTCCGGAGACCTAAGCATCAGGGTCTCTGCTCAGCAGGGAGTCTGCTTCTTCCTTCCTCTGTTCCTGTGAGCATTCTCTCTCTCTCTCTCTTTCTCAAATCAATCAATCAATCAATCTTTAAAAAAAAACAAACAAAACAAACAAAAAAAAACTTTAGGTATTGATCAGCATGCAAAAGGAATTTTAAAAGACTTCTAGGGTAGCTACAGAGAAATTTTAAAATTTAAAAACTAAAAAAAATTAAAAACCCATAACTTGGGACACGAGGGTGGCTCAGTCAGTTAAGCCTCTGACTCTTGGTTTCAGCTCCAGTCATGATCTCAAAGTCCTGAGATGGAGCCTCCACGATTCAGGCTCCAGGCTCAGCATGGAGTCAGCTTGAGACTATCTTCCTCTCCTTCCTCCCCCTCCGCCTCTCCTCCCCTTGCACGTGTGTGCACATTCTCTTTCTCAAATAAATAAAGAAAATCTTTAAAACAAAACAAAACAATAACTTTTGGAGTTATCTTTTCTGCTAGATAATTTATCTGAATTTCTATCAGATAAGATCAACAAATCAACATGTAACTTCACGAAGTCGGAGTCCTTAAAAGCAAATAACAGAATCACACAAAGGTGAATTCCTAAGATACTAAAACAATTTTGGGGTATACAGAGTGACCACCTATCTTGGTTTTCTAAGAACTGAGGGTTCTCAGACATTGGACTCTCAGAGCTAAACCAAGAATGTCCTGGGCAACCCAGGACACTTTGTTTCACCAAGAGTACCCCAGTGTAACACTGAAAGGACTTGCTGCATCCTTGACCTTATGCCAAGGTCAGGGAGATTGCAAAAATGGTATTATCTTGTTCAAACAAATCTTGTTTTACTTTACAATGACTTAAACATGTGACTTCAAGTCAAAATGGACCTCAAACCTTAAGAAAGATTAAAATAGACATTTGGGGGGTTTATCTTACTTTGCATTGTACCCCTACACATACAAAAAAAACCCTTTTAGTTATTTATTAAAATGCTACTGTTCAGGTTAGCAAGGTCTATAAGAAGTGCCATCAGAGGTTTCCTACACAGCACCTGAGCAAATTCTGAATTTAGTATCCAATGAGGTGCAATGCATATTTCCTTTTTACCTATGTGATGTCCAGTAGCTTCTCATACTTCATGTTCATCTGCAATGCAAAGTTTACATGTTTTATATTAATCGTCTATGATTACCTATGATTTACTTATTAGCCTGAGTTTAGTGGGAAAAATTGACCTAAGCTAAACTAATGAGACTATCAGGGTTTTTTCCTTTTTTTTTTTTTAAGAATAGAGGAGGAAAGGCTATGAGCAATTATCTAAAGCCACAAATTTTAGAATACCGAATACTCACGGTTATTAAACTTATGGTTGTAAGTTTACTTTATAGGCATTTTTGTCTCCAGCAATTCCACCACTCCCGACACACATTCAAATGTCCTCAGCTTTTGGCTTCTCTGAATGTCATCCTGGAGACTTGAGGCTTCATAGGGAAGTCCTGAACAATAAATGGGTGATGACAGAGGGAGGTACCAGCCAGATGGGCCCACTGAGAGTACTCAACTTCACAAACGCTGAAGACCCTAGGATGGTAGGAAACACAGCTGAGAGTTCCTGAGGCCCCTAGGGAGGTGGGACATGCTCTGTAAGAGCTAAGAGTTGGCCAGCTGGAAAAGGACCAGCTATGCTGGCTCTCACGCTCAGAAATTCTTCTCAACTCTTCAGTAAACTTGTACACAATGCTGTTCTGGTTAGTGGGCCTGTCTCTAATAGAAACCACTCCAATAGACAGCCACCTCTGCTCCTCCATCTTTATCTGTTGCCATCTCACTTCCATATCCCAAATTGCTCATCAAACATTTCTTCCAAGTCCTTGCAGCAATTTTTCTGAGTATAGGTCTGGCAATATAAATAGTGATTTCACTGCATCATACAATTTGAATCAAATTATGGTATGACACCAGTTCTTGACAGAGCTATGCAAGAAAGTAGACAAAAAATAAGGGAAAGTGGAAGGAATTCAAATAAAAAACAACAACAACAAAAACCCACCTTGCTAATATCCTTCATTTGGAGAGTGAAGATGAACAAGGGTGGACTGCAGATAGAGACAGGTATTCCTCCCGTTGTCATTGCTGAGGATCACAACTATAATGGGTACCTGTGTAGGAATAATAAACTCAAAGATAAGAATCACGAGGCATCTCTCCAATCCAAACTCTCACCAACTCATTAGTATATTCCAAATTCAGGAAAACAATTAAAAATCTGAAAAGTACCCAGATCAAGTTAAAGTGGCTGAACTGGTTCCCAGCTTTGGGGAATTTGAAGGAAAGATAATACGACGATAACGTGTCTAACCACAGACCAGAGAAGAGAACACAGATCATAGTATCTATACTATAGCCTTCAGCCCAGTGTCCAAGAGGTAGAGCCAAAGATTACCAAGTCAACATGGAAAAGAATCCTACCCAGACTGTTTTTTACCTCACAGCATTAGTTCATGTTCACCTTCCCAGTCCACCTTCTTTCTGTTCACTTGATGTTTGGATTTGCGAACTCCAGATTTAAGTAGGATGAGAGCGTAATGTCTAATCCAATCCTTACAAAGGCAATAGCAATACAGCAGAAGAAAAATAGCCTGGAACTCTGTCTGGAATCAAGCTATGATGGAGTTGGGGCTGGGGTTGGGGAAGGAGGAGCCTGAAGGACTTTCCTGCTTCTTCAAGAGTGCTAGTCACAGAACTTCATTTCTCTCATTGCAATTGCCAACCTGGTTGAAGTCGCCTTGCAGTTAAGAAGGTGGCTCCCCTAACTTAGAGCTGATTTGTCAGACCTAGCGGCTGGTGCCATTGTGACTTGTGTTTTTCTCTGCCTTTTTAGGAATGTTGAGAAATTTGAGAACAGATGCCAGGGACTACTAGACAAATGTCATTAGTTGGCTTTAAATGGCATGATATTGTCATTTGAAATCATTTGCCCATTAAATATGTTTATACAGGCCAGGAAAATTGCACATTATGCTTACATCAATTTTTTTCCTAAGACCAATGTTTTTAATTTTTGTAGCCTCTAATTAGGAGAGAGATCTATAAATAAATAGTTTTAATTAAAATTTTTAAATGCCACTTTGAAGAAAAGCATTAATTGGATAATTTTTGTCTTCATGGCTTCAGTTGCTATTTTAACAAAAACACAAATGGGAGAAAAAATATGGATCTAATGAGTAGAAATACTATGTATACTTATTTTAGAAAGTCTGGGCTTAAGTGGGGGACATTGATTTAAAATTTAAGTTTGTTCCTACTTATTTTTCACATGCGGTCCACATCTTCAGGGTCCATTGTACCTGTTAGTAGGTGTTCCAGAGAGTCCCTATGTCTTTGCTTCTTTCGGTTTTCCGCAGTTGGAATCCCATCTTCTGTCACCTGACCAGATCTAAGCCCTTCTTTAGCGCCTAAGTCCACCTTCCGAACCTCCAGAGAGCCTTCTCAACTAAATATTATCGTGCCACTATTTCTTATTTCTGTGGCGGTTATTTAATTTCTATTGCTGCGCCTCTTCCAGTTCATATTGCTTATATACATGCATATACATGCACAGCATACACGGTTTCCACCAAAAGTAGGGAAGACGTCCTAGAAAAAAGGAACGATTCTTTGATTGACTTTATATTCCTGAAAATATCCCTTAATACAATACATTATTTTTTCTGGATTTATAGAATAATGCATTCAAAATAAATAGAATTTTTTTTTAATTTTTTATTTTTTATAAACATATATTTTTATCCCCAGGGTCCTGGGATGGAGCCCCACTTCAGGCTCTCTGCTCAGCAGAGAGCCGCCTTCTTCCTCTCTCTCCGCCTGTCTCTCTACTTACTTCTGCCTATTTGTGATTTCTCTGTCAAATAAGTAAACAAACAAACAAATAAATAAATAAATAAATATTTTAAAATAAAAAAAAAAAATAAATAGAATTTCCAGATAACTTGGATTCCTATTCCTGGGAATTTCTAAGTGAGAAAAAAATGTTGAAAATAGAGAAATGATAGGCATGTCCAGGGATGGTACTTAATTGAACTAGATACTGGTTATTTGATTAATTGCCCTCCTTTCCTGGATTGAAGGTCACCTTTACCTTAAGTCATTTGCTTGAGATCACGGTTTTACTCTTAAAGCAAAGTTGAGGAGACCGGTGGGACATGAGACCAGAGAGCAATTTACAGATTTTCAATTGAGCATGTGCTTAAAGCAAAATTGAAAAAACTCAGAAGTAGAATATGGTGGTATAGGCAAGGATGGCAGTATAGATAATATAAGCTTTGCCAGGGTCTTTAAGAAGAAAGAAAAAGGCAAGAAAATCACCATGAGGAAGGGCACACAGAGGGAGGAAACAATGGCTTGGGAACTGGTTAAGGAAAAGAACAGATTTCATGTCATTTTAAAGGTGGTTTTGCTAGACAGGAAAGGAAATCAAGCTAGATAACAATTCAACCCAAGAAAGATAGGTGAATAAATTACAATAAGTCTTGTATCTATCTGAGATTTCTCCTGAGTTACCTGGTTTGGGCTTTTCTTATTTTCTTTTGCCTAGTAACTTCCAAAATCTCAGGGACAAATTCTAATCCTATGTCTCCCATACTGAGTATAAGCATAATTTAGTAGTCAGAATATTTGTGTTAGAATCCTAGCTCTCTGTAACTTATAGGCAGACAGAAGATAGAATTCAGATAATGTATTCAACCTACTTGACTTTCAGTTTCTTACTTGTAAAATAGGCCTCCTAAAATTGGGAGGATCTAGCAAAACAAAATGAGAAAATACCTTGAAAACACAATCTTTTATGCAAGTGTGAAGATTTATTTTGTACTTTTTAAAAGACTTATTTATTCATTTGAGAGAGAGAGAGAGAGACAGAGAGAGTGTGAACAGTGAGGAGGGGGCAAAGGGGGAGAGAATCTCAAGCAGACCCCAATCTGAGCATGGAGCCCATCAGGGACCTTGATCTCAGATCCTGAGATCATTATCTGAGCCAAAACCAAGAATCAGATCCTCAACCAGTTAAGCCACCCACTCCTATTATGTGTTCTTAAAATTGAATATGGATGTTTCATTGTTACCTCAGATTTAACAAGTCTGAAAGTCCATTTAATAGCTTACCATCCAGGGATTTCTGGGTGGCTCAGTTGTTAAGCATTTGCCTTTGGCTCAGGTCCTGATCCCAGGGTCCTAGGATGGAGCCCCACATTGGGCTCCCTGTTCTGCGGAAAGCCTGTTCTCCCTCTCCTAATCCCCCAGCTTCTGTTCCCCCTCTTGCTGTGTCTCTGTCAAATAATTAATTAAAATCTTTTTTTAAAAAAAATAGCTTACTATCTAGAATTGGTTATTTTTCCTTACATTTTTAATGCTATCAGTTTTCCATTGTCGTCTTACCCAAGTATCACAAAACAAAAAAACCTCAGGGTTCTATTTTAATCCTTCCCATCTTTAACTGTTCCCTAAGACCTGCCTATTTCTTCTTAACAGCACTGAAGGTATAGATCCCTTTCCATTTTTACTATTTCAGTATCCCTGTCTAGGAAATTACCTCAGTCCTTTCATATCACTGTTCAGCTCATCTACCTCAACCACTGCTCTTACCATCTTATCTCTGTTTGTAGATTCTTTAAGGAGTTCTCCCATTTAGTGTACAGTTTTCTTACCAGGTCTTATAATCAGCCACAATAATGTCCTTCCTTAACTTTTCAGAGTATTCACAGTATAGATCCTCTGGACCTCCCAATACTTTCTTTCAGTCTAGAATAACATGGAATGTGAGTCACAGTGGTAGGAGAAAGGGTTGGGCTCAGGACCTGAGGCAGTTGAAATGGCTGTGTGAGGAGCGGTAGGATGGCAGCACAAAGTATCATGGGATCAGAGCTTCCTAAGTTTACCTGTATTTTTGTTTATTTTTTCTATTTTGTTCATATTTATAGTCTATATAGTTTTAATTTCTTTAAGAACTCTTATTTCTGGGGCTCCTGGGTCGCTCATTTAGTTGGGAATCTGACTCTTGATTTCAGCTGAGGTCATGATCTCAGGCCCATGAGATTGAGCCCTGTGTTGGGCTCCTTGCTGGGTTTAGAGCCTATTTAAGATTCTCTCTTCATCTCCCTCTGCCCCTTCCCACTGTGTGCTTGCTCTCGCTCTCCTTCTGTCTCTCAAAAAAATAATAATAATAATTTTGGTTCTAATGAAACAGTAGACTTATGTCCAAAAATAATAGAGGAATTTTTATACTTGGATTAAAATTTATCTAAATTAAGTAATGGTAGTTTTCAATACAAGCATCCTTCTACAAAACCAGTCTCCAAGGACACAGACACACAGAAACACACACACACTTTTAACATGAGAATCTTATTTTACTTGAGTACTGCTGAAAATAATACTCAGCAGAATCATTGCAGCATATGAAGTTTTAATTTAGAGTGCTAACCATTACCGATTAGCACCAAAAGAAAAAGACTTATAGTTGATGAAAAAACTAAATAGATGCATATAAGTTTGATTTTATCACAAACAACATGGTTAGCCCCTCTCATGCAATGTTTCATCTTTTTGTTAAATACCTCACTGAACTCTATCTAGTTGTTGTTGTTGTTGGTGGTGGTGGTAAAGCTTATTGCCCTGCTATTTAATACAGAGAAGTCTTTGTTAAAGATACCTCAGTCCAGTCTGCCACTTGCTCTACCTTCTCTAACTGGTTCCTGGATTGTGTCAGGTCTACCTCAGAGATGGTTCCAGAATAAGGGCTCCCTGTCTAGAGATGGGCCTAAAAATGCATAGAGCATAAATGAGTTTCTTAGAAAACCACTTTTCCATTTCCAGCTTATGAAGAAGGTCTCAAAGTATTTCATAGACATGATGATTACTGCCTGAAAATTTTTCAAAGCAAGTACAATCAATAGTCCAAGGGGACCTAAAATTGTCCCCAACCCCACCATTTAGTAACAAAAAAGTACCTAATTAGGACATAATGTATTTTTACTAAGCTTGTGTAAGTTCTGCTCTAAACAACTGGGTGCCACACCTGCCACAACTAAGTGGAGGTAATAAATATAGTCGGACCCAATAGTGGACAGTGCAAAAGACGTCTCTTCCCTCAGTTGCCTTTGAGTCACAGAGGAAGACAATGAGTGCACAGTGTCAATGGGACCTGGAAAGTAGTGACAGCATACAAATGATGTGCTGCAAATCTCCAAGTGGTTGTGTTTAACTATTGAAAAAACAGATAGAAAACTGATTCAAGGGGTTTGCAGTCTGAGTCACCAGCATTGAGAAAGGGGCTCAGTCGATGTTAAAGTGACGTTCAACACTATTTGATGCCAAAATGTAATTGAACCTTGTTTATTGTAACATTATAAAACTAAACAAAATAGTATCTCCACGTTCTCCTTTGCCTTTATGAATAAAATTTAACTTGGTAAGAAAAGATAAGGTTTTTGTTGTTTTGTTTTTTCTCTTCCTTCTTCTCTCCTTCCATCTCATCTCTCCTTTCGCTTCCTTGCAAAAGTATACATAAAAAGCATTCTGGTCATGAGTTGTTGGCAAAAGTGTATTGCCTAGGAAGTGTATTACAGGTGTTCACTCAGCTTGTTCATAGTTAGCTTTAAGCATCTAGCCTTCGAGAAATGATCTAGGATGTTGATGTGACACATTTTTTTCTCCTCCATTGTTTTGTTTGTATGTGTGTGTCTGTGCGTCTGTAAGGAAAGATTACTTCTGTGTTTCAAATCCTCAGATGTGATGCTTGTAGGTATTTATATATTTTGAAACATGGGCCAATAGCCAAGGAAAGTATTCCCTGTTACGATGTTACTGCTTAGCTGTAAACCACTATTAGTCTCTCTAAATCCCTGGGTGGTACTAGGATTAAGTCAGCATACCTGAGCTGTGGGGAATACATTTAGATGGAGTTTTATTAGATTTTGGACCCTTATTTCTCACTGATTCTAAGGGGAAGCAAATACACAGAAAAGATACTGCTTTTCAGTAAATCATTTCAAATCCTCAGGGTGGGTTTCCCCTCAACTGTTTGAGAATATAAATTTGTCACAAGAGTGCCCCAAATCACTATTGGTTGGACTAGTTTCTTCTGTAGGAATCCCATACTGGCTATGGGCACCTGTTCCTGATTAAGTGGGCTGAAAACTCCTTGAGGAAGAAAAAGAGTATGTCTTTCTCAAATGCTATTATTCCTTCACTCCCACAACAGTGTTCTGCATACAGTAAGGGCTTACCAAATGCACCTGTAGGGATAACTGTGTTAGCTTTTCAGAAGACAGTAACCAGGATTAGGTGACTTAAGTCTTTCACAGTTTTTTTTCTCCGCAAACAATATTTACTAACAAAACCCTGACCAAGTAGAAGTCTGAGTACAAGTCCAGTAAACAGGGTAGTCTGTGTAGCTGCCAGTGAAAATCTGTCTCAGTGAGAAGATACTGCCACATTGTTGCTTTGCTCTCGTTGTTATCTGGTTTGTGACATGTAGAATTTCCCTTAGGGCTTCATCTGAAGTCTACTTGACAATGGTGGTAGTGCTTCTCCTGCATACTGTAAATTCCTGTAAACATTCGTTATGTGGCTAATTTTATTTTAGACCACAGCAAATCCTTGAAATAAAATAATAGTTTAAAAATAGTAGCACTTTATGCTCGAAGCCCTTCAAATATGTAGTGTATATTTGTACTAGGTTGGGAAATCAGAGAAAGCAAGAAAAGAGGTGGCTGAAACTCCAGCAGAGGCCAGCCAAGATGAAGAGTTCATTGCAACGGGAACTCATTTTGGCACAGTTTATATGGCTGCTAAGGAAGACACAGGAGTAGGTAAAAGCATGAGTTTGGAAATCAAGAGATCTCTGTCTTACTTTCAATGAGCAGTGCAATTTGGAGAAATCACAGAACTTCTCGATGCCTCCATGTTCTTCTTTTAAAAACATTTCTTAAGAAACACTCTTAGTTATAACACAACAATTTTTCAGAGTGTATTTTTCTTTCCTCACAAAGCACTGAAATAGCTAGTAAAGCTTTTTGCTGTGCAATACTTAAAACAAGAAAGTCTGGTCATGGAGGAATCTCTTTAATTTTTTTTGTTGGCTTCATCTATAGGATGACACTTCTCAGCAAACTCAAAGGCAGAAGGCAGAAAATGTAACTGGGAGGTGAGCAGGTTATTTAGTCGAGCTCACGGTAAATGCAGCGTGCCAAGGCTAGCACAGTAGAAGATTTCTAGAATGTGCCAATTGTTGTAAGCACTGAAGCTCTTTATTTGATTTTCAGTATGAAACTTTTTATTTTATTTTATTTTGGCATCCAGAAGCATTTGCACCCTAGAGAAATAAAAGAGTACTAAGTGGCCTTTTCATCGCCTGCTTGGCTGTGCTCTAGAGAGGAGAAACATGCCTTTACGTCTGTTGCGTCTGTTGTTCCGATCACCTCACACTGAAGATGATGGGACATAACATGTCTGATCATAAACAATATTATCTGGATGATTTACCCTACTTTGTTGAGCTGCATTAAGAGATATGGATATTTTCCCCATCTGTTTAAGTCTCTTTCCTTGAAAATGACAACAAATGATGTTTTTATTTAAAAAAAAAAAAAGATCTCAAAAGGTTAGTCATTTTTAACCACTCATGCAGAAGAAACATCTCAAATTGCTATCAAGGTGGAAAGTAATTTAACTTTCACTTGTTACACAAATAAAAATAATAATCACTGTACTGAGAAAAGGTATAAAAGATTCTGATAAGTTTCTCCACTGGGAAAAAAAGTGAAATTATCACTGTAATACTGATAATACCTTCTTGGACTTCAAAAATAAAATAAATTCACAAAAAACATTATTTGGGGCATGCCTGGGTGGCTTAGTGGTTAAGGTCTACCTTCAGCTCAAGTCATGATCTTGGAGTCCTGGGATGGAGTGCCACGTGGGCTCCCTACTCAGTAGGAAGTATACTTCTCCTCTCTCTGCTCCCTGCCCCACCTACTTGTGCTCTCTCTCAAATAAATAAATAAGTAAATTAAAAAAAAAAACACAAAAAAAACATTATTTTTAAGCTTTTTTTTCTAAATTTTTTGTAGATGAGTTTTTTGGTTAGATGCAGTATTTTTTTCCCAGTTTTCAGAGTGTCCATCTCTTGTGAGTTTTTCCCAAAGTTTTATTGACCCTAAAAAGATGCTCACATTTTGGCAGAAGATATTGCAGGGGCAGAAAAGTTTTTCTTTCCTCCCTTCTAGGTTCTTTGGCTGGTTGAAAATTAAATTCATGTGAGATAGAATAAGAGAAGTAAAACAAACAGAAGTTTAATACCATGTCTACCTCTTGTGTATATGGCAGAGACCCAGGAAGACTGAGTAAGTCCTTGAAATGTTTAGCATTTCAAATGTTGAGCAGAAGTCATCACCTTAAATCCCATCTTCAGCTAAAGATAAAAGCGGATGTTGGGGATGGGGAGTCCTTTATGGGAGGTTACCGCGAAAAGCAGAGCAAACAAAGGTAAGGTTATTATGCAGATTTAAATCATTGCCTTCTCCACTGGTAAGAGTTTCTAGAACTATATTGTACATCTGAAAGTAAAATAACACTGTTAAGTATAGTGGCATTTAAAAATGTAATAAAAAATAATTTCTAGAGATTGAGTTATCTCACTCTTCCTAGTATACTGAAGAAGACATCCTTGCAAATGTAGATTTCCTTTAAAGATGTAAATCTCTTACAAGAGGGTAACTTCTACTCAGTTTTTAGAACTTCTTTTACGTCTGTTGTTTTAAAAAGAAATAATAACCTTAAATAAGCTTAAAATAATCAATATACCAATGAGTTATGTTTGGGGGTGCAAAATCTATTCCCCGTCAGTCCCACCTTTGAAACTTCAAATAAGAAGTTTCACAGTCTCTAAGCTAAGTTGATAGACTGTTCCACAGCTCATTGAACCAGTCTCAGTCTTGAGAATAGGTAAGTTCAGTTAAATAATTATATCTCATTTTGGGAGGCAGGTAATGCAGGTGGGATCTCAATTAGGCCTATATTCTGTAAGCAAGCAACCAGGTATTTAATAAGAAGCATTTCTATGGAGACAAAGAAAACCAAAGGTTAAAGGTCAGTGCAAATTACAAACTCAGCATCTGAGTCCTGAGAGCCAGCAATTGAGATTTCCAGATGTCAGTCTAGAAGCATCTTCAGATGGGGAGAGAGCAGGCAGTGGCAATCTGATGGACTGTGCTGGTTTGCAGTTTGAATGTCTCTGGTGATGTCATTTGGGTGTACCAGTAAACTTTTCTGGGCAACAGGCACAGAGAAGATTGTCTAAACATAACTATTATGGTGCTTTCTTTAAAGTTTATATCAAATCATCTAGCTTCAGTGTTCAGGACTTCAGGAAAATGGACAGTGATTCCAAGTCAAAAGATGGAAGAAAATTTCAAAATTGGGACACCTGGGTGTCTTAGTGGGTTGAGCACTGCCTTCGGCTCAGGTCATGATCTGGGACTCCTCGGATGGAGCCCCACATCTGGCTCCTTGCTCAGTGGGGAGGCTGCTTCTCCCTCTACCCCTCACCCTGCTTTTGCTCTCTCTTGCTAGCTCTCTCTCTATCTCAAATAAATAAAAATCTTCAAAACAAAAAAAGTCACAAAAACTATAATCATCCTAATCAGTTCATTCAGTCCCGTGTTACTAATTTTGTACTGCTTGAATCTGCTTCTTCTATTAGTTCTGGACATTTTTTTCCCCAGTCCAGTTTTATAATCCTCAAGTTATCAGAAACCTGTATTCTAGAATACTTTCCAGGAGTCTCCTTGAAGAGGAAACACTTTAGCAAACAACTTTGCAAAAGCATCAGAGTAAAACAGTAATTCTGTGTAAGAGACAAAGAGTTAAAAAATGGCCATAGTTAAAAATCTGATGAGGGTGGGGTGCCTGGGTGGCTCCATCAGTTGAGCATCTGGCTCTTGGCTTTGGCTCCAGTAATAATCTCATGGGTCATGGGACGGAGCTCAAGCTCTGAGTTCAGAGGGAGTCTGCTGGGAAGGGGGAATTCTCTCCCTCTGCTCCTCTCCCCACTAACATGCATGTATGCACGCACTCTCTTTCTCTTTCTCTTTAAAAAAAAACTGATGAGGGCACCTGGGTGGCTCAGTGGGTTAAGCCTCTGCCTTTGACTCAGGTCCTGGGATTGAGCCCTGAATCAGGCTCTCTGTTCAGTGGGAAACCTGCTTCCTCCTCTCTCTCTGCCTGCTGCTCTGCCTACTTGTGACCTCTCTCTCTCTGTCAAATAAATAAATAAAATCTTCAAGATAAAATAAAATAAACTGACGAGAATTCATTACAATGCAGTTGACAAGAAAATTTGGTTATTTCTGTGACACACAACTCCAAGATAATTAGAATTACAAGTGATAACACTATGCCAGGATATATTAGATTTTTAGGAATTTCACATTATTTCTAGAATGCTTATATTAATAACAGTTATATTAAAACATACTAATGTTATTAATGATTAATTTACTAATAGCATATTATCTGTACAGATACAATCTAAGACGGTTTAGCATCACTTGTGACAATGCTTTCAATAGAACTTAAAATGCCAAATAAGCCTAATTAGTTCAACAAATATTTCAATATTTTCCAGGGACCTTTTGGACTACCCCAAAATTTCTTCCAGAGCAAAAAGACTTCATGGAGAATATCAAAGGGCTTTGTTCTCATGACTACATAGGATCATGGGTCACTATGAAAGAATACTTATCTATTTAACCAAAATGACAAAGATTTCATGGGCAAATATAGAAGGTTACACAGTTATGAACAAAACTTAGTTCTTTTAATATTGAGAGGAGTAGGTTTACTTAAGTAATCAAAGATGTGATGATAGAGATAACATGGAGCAGAAGGAATTATTTGATACAGTACAAAATCTTCGCTTTCTAGGCAGATTATTTTAAAAGGCAAAGAAAAACATTTTACACTCTCTTATCAAGAGCAGACTAATAGTTCAAGATAAATTATCCTTTTAACAGAAAGAAAACCAAATTCTAATTCTACACAAGCTTACTTTTGATATTAAAATTCATTTATTTAATTAAATTCATTTCAATAGTATTCAGTCTCAAATACGCATAAAATTCCCTTTTTAAAGATTCCTTTCTGGGGGCCTGTGTGGCTCAGTTAAGCATCTGCATTCAGCTCAGGTCACGATCCCAGAGTCCTGGGATCAAGCCCCACGTCAGTCTCCCTGCTCAGCATGGAGTCTGCTTCTGCTGGGCCCCTCACTCTGCTTGTGCTCACTCTCGCTCTCGCTCTCTTTCTCTCTCTCTCCCCTAAATAAATAAATAGAAACTTAAAAAAAAAAAATTAAGGATTCCTTTCCACAAACCTTCTACAACCTTCAGATTTTGTCATACATTTTTCCTCATTTTGAAATAACCAGTTTTACTTTGGTACAAATTTCCTTTTTTTTTCCTCCAACAAAAATGTATTTCCATCCCTTACACTTTCTTTTAAAAACATATATCATACTTTCCTTGCATATGGAGATATTTCCATTATCATTTGTAGTAGTTTTTGTTACAAATATTAATTAAAATTTTTAGTCCTTAGAAATTTTAACTTTTAGTGAAAATTAAAAATTAAGCTATTTTGAACAGTCTGATACACCAGTATTCCTTAGATTGGAAAATTTATGAATACATTTAATAATTTCTTTCTTTTTTACGATTTTATTTATTATTTGACAGACAGAGATCAAAAGCAGGCAGAGAGGCAGGCAGAGGTTGGGAGGGAGAAGCAGGCTCCCCACTGAGCAGAGAGCCTGATGTGGGGCTCAATCCCAGGACCCTGGGATCATGACCTGAGCCGAAGGCAGAGGCTTTAACCCACTGAGCCACCCAGGTGTCCCCCATTTTATAATTTCTAGAAGCATGTGCTACTTCGTAGTACAATCTTACAATAAAGCACAAGACATAGGGCCCCTGGTGGCTCAGTTGGTTAAGCAGCTGCCTTCTGCTCAAGTCATGATTCCCGGGTCCTGGGATTGAGCCATGCATCAGGCTCCCTGTTCAGCAGCTCCCTGCTCCCTGCCTCTCTCTCTCCCTCTGCCTACCACCCTGTTTACTTGTGCTCTCTCTCTGTCAAATAAATACATAAAAAAATCTTAAAAAAAAATAAAAAGGCACAAGACATGTTACTAACAGAATCAAATTTATCTTTAGTTACTCTGTAGTCCAAATGCCAGAAGTAGATAAACCAATATTCAGCAATCAATGTTTTACTCTTTTTCTTATTTAGAAATGATATAGATATTGAATGAATTCTCATCACCTAATTTTGCTTAGCAAAACTCTAAAGGTTCAAGTTACCAAAAAGACTTTGGCAACTATTTTTAAGAACACATACCATAAAATATAATTATAGCTAAAAAGTTCACTTAAAACCTCTTATCCCACTTACATCTCTCTAAGTCACTTCTACCCAACAATTGTGTTTAGACTACCCATGAGAATTTCATGACCCATTAGACAAAATCAGCCATCATCTTTGGCTATTTTTTTTGCTGACAATTTTTTGTAACACAGATACAAAACATGAATTTATTTGACTAGTAAACCTAGGCAAGATAAAAGTTGTATGTCTGCATTATATTCGATCTTGATAACTCTAAAGACATGTCTATTTTAACTAAACCAATGAACTTAAACTAGTTTTAATAGAGTATTTTTTCCAGGTCATGTGACCCATAAAGCATTTGGGTTAGTTTTTATTCTAATTTCTGAGAACTTTAGAAATACTTAATTTGTAAGCACTTAATTTAAAGCCAAGTAAACAGAGCTCTTTACAAATTAATTTTGGCAATACCATCTAGAAATAGAAAAATATCATTTATAATATACATATGTAGACACACATAAACCTAAAAACAGACACAGCAATCTCATAGCCATTGCCTTAAAATTTGAGCCACTAGTCAGGCATAACACAAAACTCCCTGGTTTAGGAAGAAAAACTGGATATAAATTTTGTTTTGGCAGTTGGAAAAGTTAAGTTCACCTGCTCAGATAGTTTTTCTACTAATTCTTGTGGAGAAAACACTTAAGAAGACACTTTTTATTAGTCCAACTTCCAAATACCTCCTGCTCCCATACTTTTTACTTTTTTTTTTCTTTTGATGAGAAATACCTCCTTCTAAAGTTTGCATTTCAAAGAATGGTTCTTATGTCCTAGAGAAGACAGAGACAATCTACATCACAAAAGCAATTCAAGTTTTCTCCAAGATGGAGTTTGGGATCATATTTGACTATTCTCAGAGGTCTAGGATAATTACT
Organism: Mustela nigripes; assembly: GCF_022355385.1. Taxonomy (NCBI): domain Eukaryota; kingdom Metazoa; phylum Chordata; class Mammalia; order Carnivora; family Mustelidae; genus Mustela; species Mustela nigripes. The sequence goes on from NC_081559.1 coordinate 75,116,510, forward strand.
ATTTATTTATTTTTTTCTTTCTTTAAGTACAAGACAATTCTGTTTCCAACATGCTGATCTTCTTTGATATCTACAAGCACTTTGAGATCAATAGGGGAGATTTGGGGATTGCTAAGGATAGGTGAATTTTGGGTGGCTTCTAGAGCCACATTTTTGGTTTTGTAAGAGATTTCTAAGACAAAGACTGTTATGGGTTACAGTCTGTTACGGAATAACTGGGTTGCAGCTAGACTATCAAGGAACTACCCACCTTTCCAAATACACTCGCTTCTCTATAGCAGGGAGATATCTAAGATAGGGATCAAAAGATTTGTGTCTTTGTAAAGTTTGTGTAAAGTGTTTCAACAAAGCCTTCTTCCTGTGTGTACAATTCAAACTTCGCTTCTATCAGCTGAACATGTCTTCAGCTGATAATTCATAGGAGAGCCTAGGAACAATTTTGGTCATCTCTTTCCTCTGTGAGGGGTATTGTCAATGGCCACTAATCATTCTAATTTATCTGTACATTTAGCAGGATCTTCTGAAAGAGAAAGTTAAAGACATTTATCATTTAAAAGATCTGTTGCAGGTTGCCTGCATTGTTTAGATTGTTAAGCATCTGCTTTCAGCTCAGTTCAGGGCCCCAGGGTCCTGGGATTGAGCTCCTCATCGGGCTCCCTACTTAGTGGGTAGTCTGCTTCTGCCTGTCCCTCTGCCCCTTCCCATCCTCCAACTTGTGCTCTCTTTCTCACGCTGTTTCTCAAATAAGTAAAGGAAAACAGTCATTTTAAGCATCTGCCTTTGGCTTAGGTCACGATCCTAAGGTCCAAGATCGAATCACACATTGGGGGGGCGGCGGACTACTCAGCAGGGACTCTGCTCCTTCCTCTCTCTCTCTGTCAAAAAAATAAACAAAATCCTAAATAAATAAATAAAAATAAAAAATAAGTTAATTTTAAAAAATTAAAAATCTTCTGCTGTCCAGGGAACATGAATTCTTTGTGATGGAAGTCTAATATACATCCTTAAAGTACATGCATAGTAAAGTCTGAAACTGGCAGAGCCTGATTACAGAGCCCTGCTTATAGGAAGTATTGTAAAGGGCAGCAAAGTGAGCCCTACCACACATCTAGGGTGTTTCTACTAAATGCACTCTCTGGCTTTCAGCATTTACATGTGTAACCTGTATACTTTCTGCCTAGATATTAGGCTGAGTGCTCCCTGTAAAATCTTGCAGAAAAGAGGAAGCTTAAATAGATAGATGGGGTCGATTTTGAGAAGGGGAATTCACATAAGATGTGGATACTGATTTTTGTCTTAAGTCTAATTCCTATTCTTTTTTCTCCTCAAGAGAGTCCCTAAAACCAGCCATTACACTTCTCTATGTCCACTTTTCTTTTTAAAGATTTTATTATTTATTTATTTATTTATTTGAGAGAGATAGAGAGAGAGCATGAGCCAGGAGAGGAGCAGAGGGAGAGGTACAAGCAGACTTCATCCTGAGTGCAGAGCCTGATGCAGGGCTTTACCCCAAGATCATGACCTGAGCCAATATCAAGAGTCAGACACTCAACTGATTGAGCCACCCAGGTGCCTGTGTGGCTGATAGGGTGAGAATTCTTACCTACTTTTTAAATTTGGTCTTTCTATAGGTACCAATAAGACAATTGCTTAGGACTAGTGTTCTAAAGAAGGAGGAGGAAAAAAGGAGAAGGAAGGAGAGGTGGAGGAGAAGAGAGGAGAAGGAGAGAAGGAAGGAAGGAAGGGAAATTTTCAAATTATCAAAGTTTGTCCAATTCAAAGAATCCATCATATGGCCATTGACGAGTTGGATCTTATTTTAATCTCAATACCGAGTCAAACCAATGAGCCTTTTTATGGCATCCCAAAGATGCAAGAGTCATCTCCAAAGGAAAATGCAAAGTTGTAGGCCTCACAAGATCTAGAAACTTCACTCTCAGAGTCAGCCTAAGAAAGCAAAGGTCTTCCTTTATAGATGGTAAGAATGGTACAGTGTAAGTAAGTGTAAGCCAGTATCTCTGGCTTCCCATGAGAACATGAGATACCTCCAGTTACAGACCTGTTAATCTATGGCACTGAATAGGTGTTAATAGACTGGGACTTTTCTAGCTCTAACAAGGCAGTGAAGGTTGAGATGAATAAAGCGCCATATGGACCAAGACCCCTATGACAAATTCCCCTGATTGCTGGCAGAGCTGGAAAGAGAGGACTCTGCTTATTCGATCCACAGAAGCATAGCCATACGTGTACCCTCCGGCTGACAGAGACTAAGGAGAATATTCTCCCTGGTCGCAAAACCAAGTTCTTGAGACAGAACAAGATGAAAGAGACAAAAAGAAAACAATGACTATCTCTGGGAGGAAAGGGATTAATAGGAAGCAAAAGTACCCAATACAGATTTTTTACCAAAGCCACTATACCTAATGAACTAGTTCACCCAAACATTTTTTCCTGATAACATAAATTTAGACAAAGAAACGAACTAAATCCCTTTTGCTTCCTTTAGACTTTGCGGGCAGAGATCCAGAACTGATAGGGTGAGAATTCTTACCTTCTGCTAGCTTTTTGTCAGATGCCCCAAGATTTCTCAGCTGCCATGGCTCTAGGGTGAGCAGTATCCATGCTACAAAGGTCCCGTCTGGGTCACCAAAATAGGCGCAGAGAAGTTTCCTCTTCTTTCCTTTTAGTTTCCTTGACTGGTCTAATAATTAAATTGATATGAGATAAACAGGAGAAAAACAAACGGAAGTGTAGTAACATGCCTGTCTCCTGTATACATGAGATAGACCTAGGAAAACGGAGTAAGTCTCCATAATGGATGAAGCCGTCACCTTAAGTTTATCATTGTCAGTTAAAGACAGAGTTTATCGCAGACGGGGAGTCCACCATGGAAGGTTACTGGGAATAACACAACAAGCAAGGGTAAGGTTGTTGCACAGATTTAAGTTGTTGCTCTCTCCATTGATAAGAGTTTCTAGAGATTGAGATATCCTCCCCCCTTTCCCAGTACAGGGACGGGAACATCCTTACAAGTGGAGATTTCCCTTATTAATATAAATGTCCTTTACAAAAGGGTAACTTCTACTCAGCTTTTAGAGCTTTTTCTTTGCTTCATTTTTAATGTCTGTTGCTTCTTTGAAAAAAAACAAAACAAAACAAACAAAAAACCAAAATAAAACAAAAACAAAACAAATTTAGAATAAAATGCATGCCAAAGAGGCAAATTTGGGGGTTGCAAACTCTGCTCCCCTTCACTGTTGAGATTAAAGTTTGCGACTTTTTAACATATACAGTGTTGGCATTTTTCTTTGTTCCTTGCACATCCGCAGCTTTCCTTGTGACAGGCTGTCAAGAAACATGTCTCCGGAAAGACAGGTTAGCTCCTCAGAGACAATCAGTGATGCAATTCTCTGTGATGTGGTACATCCCGCCAGAGTGCCCCTTAACAGTTCCCGTGTGCAGTGATGTGATGTCGGAACTATTTGTTGTGCTCTGCCATAAGATAGCATTAGCAGATGTAATGGGAACAGATCACTCATTTGTGGAAATATTTATGGTCGTGCTTTGAAAGGAACATTCAATCCACAGTTGCAACTGATGAAGCATGTAGCAGGGACTATTTCTAAAACCATGTGGGCTAAAATGTCATCCTACAAGGCAGTTAAAATGTGTTAACTTAATATGTGTCTGACCAGAGATTAGAAAACACTAGCTGTCATATTTGAGCAGATTCAATGCATGTGCATTTTCAGTAAAATAGAAGTAAGTAATCATCTTATGTTGAAAAGGCCAGGTTAAATTGCTTTAATTTAAGGGGAAGGCTTCACTATCACACATTTCATGCTGCCCAGCAGAGAACCATTTCGGATCCAAAATGCACCTTCTTTTACCTGACAAAGCTTTTTTTTTTTTTTTTTAACATTATAGATATTGTTTTCTGAGCAGTACTTAAAATCACACTTCACAGCTTTTGAATGCAACACATTGAAATGTGAAACTGAACCAGTCTTACTCTTTTAGGCTGCTGATAAATTTTCTATCAAAATGAGAAAAGCCATAGAAGATGAATTAATTTAACAGATGCACATAAGTGTGATGTTGGCCACACACAATAGCTTTCATCGCTTGTAGGGAGCATGGCATTCTTCTGCTGAGCCCCTCGCTGTGCTCTAATTATTGAATGTCTTTTAGTCCAAAAGCTCCCTAGAAGCAGGTCATAAAATATTATGCCCAGTCAATGGATGCTGGCAAATCTTTGTTGAAATTTGCCAAAGGTATTGAGAAATCCCTGAAAGGATAAGGAGAGAAGGCTAAATGCATTCAGCTGAAAGCTCAGGAATACCACAGGAATGTAACTTTTGGACACTTTTTAATACTTTCATTACTTTGGGCTACTTAGAGCAGTAATAATTTACTAAATAGGAGCAATTTAATAGAGAATCCAGAAATGTAAAAGAATTATTGCATCTCTGAAAAAAGTACATAGCATTCGCTCTGAAAAGATGAGACCTAGCATTTCCAATAAAGTTGATTTACTACTTAATGCACATCTGAAGCAGCATGGTGTTGGTTCAGAGAGCAGTTTGTAGCGATTTGATTTACACTAATCAAATGAAATGGTGCATTTTCCTGACACATAAATGAAGTACACATTTTAAAAAATTACTTAAGAAAATAGCTATTCAAAATGTTTAGTCATCATGATGGCAGCTAGTGGACATTTCACACTTACATTAAATGGATGTTTAGTTGTCTCTAAAGATACATCTTTGTAATCATCCATCTTGCAAGTACGTTTTAAGAAATAAGGAGTTCATCCTTCTAATTTTATTTAACTTTATATCAAAAATATTTTTAAGATATGGAAGAGACATGGAAGGTAGAATGAGAAACTACAGTCAAATAGTAGGAGTTCTAAAAGGTGAGAAAATATTATATAAGAATTGCTGCCATTAAATGTTTTTCTTAAAAGATGGATTGAGTGTTTGTGTGAGGGCAGGAATTCTATAAGGTTTGCATTCCCTACTTAGGTACTGAGCACCTGCTTTATGCTGGGCACTGTGTTAGGTGCTTGAAATATGAAATTGTATACAATGTGGACCTTTTATTTAACAAACTCAAGTTTATTACTGTAGGTAATTTGGTGTTAATGGAATCACCTAAGAGGGCATCCAGAGCATATCTGGCAGGCTGAAGAGATCTCTCAAAGCTTGAGCTGAACTGAGCTAGAAGAATACATACTTGGTTATTTTTTAGGTAAGTAGTAGTAGAACAGTGTCTCTGTTTGGGAACAAGGGGCAATGATCCTGCAGGTATCCTAGGCAAAAAATGTGGCTTGCACAAAAACATGGGTCTGTGAGTGGGTACAAAGATGTCATACCAGGAAGAATTCACAGGCTTTGCCAAAGAACACAGGACTAATTCTGAGGGTCCTGGAGGAGCCAGAGGAGCTAGAGAAAGCTTTCAGTCCAGGAAGTGACGTAGTCATGTTTGTTTTTTGGAAGTGGATTGAGGAATAATTGAGAAGGGCGAAAACAGAGTCAGGGAAGTACATATAGAAGGCTGCTGAAGTAAAGACGAGGACATGAGCTAAATCATTCACAGGAGGACAAAGATTTGACGGATGCCAAAATGGTGGACTGAAATTCAAATCAAGACAAATTCTATGTGAGAAATGAATGCAGAGAAGACAAAAGTACAAAATTCAGTTTGGCTCTCACTCTTCACAGATGACATGATACTCGATGTAGAAAATCCAAAAGACTCCACCCCAAAATTGCCAGAACTGATAGAGGAATTCAGCAAAGTCGCAGGATATAAAATCAATGCACAGAAGTCAGTTGCATTTCTATACACTAAGAATGAGGCAGAAGGAAAACAAGGAAATCCATGTGGTTTATAATTGCACCAAAAAACATAAGATACCTAGAAATAAACCCAACCACAGAGGTATAAGATCTGTACTCTGAAAACTATAGAATACCTATGAAAGAAATTGAGGAAGACACAAAGAATTGGAAAAATATTCTATACTCATGGTTTGAAAGAATAAATATTTTAAAATGTCTATGCTACCCAAAGCAATCTGCTCATTCATTGCAATCCCTATCAAAATATGATCAGTATTTTTCATAGAGCTGAAACAAATGATCCTAAAATTTGTATGGAACCCGAAATTACCCCAAATAGCCAAAGTAATGTTGAAAAAGAAAACCAAAGGTGGTGGCATCACAATTTCAGACTTCAAGCTGTATTGCAAAGCTGTGATTATCAAGACAGCATGGTCTAACATAAAAACAGACATACAGAGGCACCTGGGTGGCTCCATCGGTTAAGAGGCTACCTTCGGCTCAAGTCAGGATCCCAGGGTCCTAGGATCAAGCCCGGTATTGGGCTCCCTGCTCAGTTGGGGAGCCTGCTTCTCCCTGTCCCTCTGCCTGCCAGTCTGCCTACTGTGTTCACTATATTTCTATCAAGTACATAAATAATATCTTTAAAAGGAAAAAAAAAACAGATACACAGATTAATGGAACAGAATAGAGAACCCAGAAATGGACCTCTGACTATGGTCAACTAATCTTCAACAAAGCAGAAAAGAATATCCAATGGGAAAAAGACCATCTCTTCAACAAATAGTGTTGGGGAAATTGGACAACCACATGCAAAAGAATGAAACTGGACTATTTCCTTACACCATACACAAAAATAAACTCAAAATGAATGAAATACCTAAATGTGAGATAGAAATCTATCAAAATCCTAGAAGAGAACACAGGCAGTAACCTTTTTGACCTCAGACACAGTAACTTCTTGCTAGACACGTCTCCAAAGGCAAGAGAAACAAAAGCAAAAATGCACTTTTGGGACTTTATCAAGATAAAAAGCTTTTGCACAGCAAAGGAAACTCAACAAAACTAAAAGATAACTGACAGAATGGGAGAAGATATTTGCAAATGTCTTATCAGATAAAAGGCTAGTATCCAAAATCTATTAAGAACTATCAAACTCAACACCAAAAAAACAAATAATCCAATCAAGAAATGGCCGAAGTGGCGCCTGGGTGGCTCAGTCATTAAGCATCTGTGTTCAACTCAGGTCATGATCCCAGAGTCCTGGGATCAAGCCCTGCATCAGGCTCCCTGCTCAGCGGTGAGCTAGCTTCTCCCTCTCACACTCCCGTTGCTTCTGTTCCCTCTCTTGCTCTGTCTCTCTCTGTCAAATAAATAAGTAACATCTTAAAAAAAAAATTCTTCTTTCAAAGAAAGAAAGAAATGGGCAGAAGACATAAACAGACATGGCTCCAAAGAAGATATACAAATGGCCAAGAGACACATGAAAAAATGCTCAATATTACTCAGCATCAGGGAAATACAAGTCAAAACCACAGATTGTTGGTGAGGATGCAGAGAAACAGGAACCCTCTTGCACTCTTGGTCGGAATGCAAGTTGGTGCAGCCGCTCTGGAAAAAGTATGGAGGTTCCTCAAAAAGCTAAAAATAGAGGTACTCTGTGACCCAGCAATTGCACTACTAGGTATTTATTCAAGAGATAAAAACACAGTGACTCGAAAGAGCACATTCACCATGGTGTTTATAGCAGCAATGTCCCCAACAGCCAAATTACGCAAAGAGCCCAGATGTCCATGACAGATGAATGGATAAAGAAGAAGTGGTGTATATATATATATACAGTGAAATATTACTCAGCAATCAAAAAGAATGAAATCTTGCCATTTGCAAAGACATGGATGGAACTGGAGGGTATTATGCTAAGTGAAATAAATCAGTCAGAAAAAAAATAAATACCATATGATTTCACTCATAAGTGGAATTTAAGAAATAAAACAGATGAATTTAGGGAATAGGAAGGAAAAATAAAATGAGATGAAAATTGAGAGGGAGGCAAACCAAAAAAGACACTGAACAAACTGAGGGGATGTGGGTGGGAAGATGGGGGTACATCAGGGAGGGCACTTGTAACGAGCACTGAGTGTTATATACAACTGATGAATCACTAAATTCTACCTCTGAAACTAATTTTTTTAAAAATCCAGTTTGGGGATTATTCATTTTTTTTTTTTTTTCAAAAAGAAACTAGAGAGATAATGTTGACCCTAACCAAAAAAAGAGAAGGAAGAAGAGGTTTAGAGGAAGGTGGTCATTAGCTTGTGTTTAATACAGATCTGGAGGTTATCAAAGAGATTTGTGATGTGATAAAGATTTTAAAGTCACTGGAATGAAGAAGATTATTGAATTTACAGACGTGGAAGATATCTAGGAGAAATATGTAGAGAAGAGAAACAGCTCAAGGCAAGAATATGAGTACTATTAGAGCTAACTTTAAAGCCATCCAGGAAAAAAAAACAAAAACAAAAACAAAAACAAAAAAAACAGGAAAAAGAGGATACTTTAAAGAGGACAAGGAGAAAGAATTTCAAGAAAGTCAGTCATTTAAGATATTCAAAGTCTCCAGAAAAAAATAAATGAACATAAAGATTGAAGATAGTCTTTTGTAATAAAAAAAAAGGACTTTCAAGAAAGGATGGGTCAGGGAGACCTGATGGCCATGGACTGGAGAAGGAAAAGGAGAGGAGAAAGTGATACTGTAGGAATAACCAAGCAAGGTGGGAAATGAGGTGGGAGGGGGAGGGGGAAAAGATAGCAGTTAAAGAAGGAGGTAGAATCAAGAATGTTTTTATTTTGGGGGCACCTGGGTGGCTCAGTCAGTTTAGCATCCGACTCTTGATTTTAGTTCAGGTCATGATCTCAGGGTCAAGAGATCGAACCTCATGGTGAGCTTGGCACTGGGCATGGAGCCTGCTTGGGATTCTCTCCCTCCTTCTGCCCCTCCCTGCCCCTGCTTGCTCTCTCTCTCTCTCTCTCTCTCTCTCTCTCAAAAATAAATAAACAAATAAGTAAAAAGAATATTTCTATTTTTAAGAGAAGAGGGGTTTGAACAAGTTCGTATTTGGGGATGATAATGAAATAAAATGAAAACATGACAAAGAGGTAGAAGAAAGAAGGAAAAGAGAAGCCGGCGATGGCTATCTCGGAGTGAGCCGATGTCCGGTCCAGTAAAGGAAGAGGCACAACAACCAATGTGGGGGAACAAGGGAGGAAGAAGAGACTTGGGCGTAGACAAATTTGAAGAATTAAAGTATAAAGGCTTTGGTTGGGGGTCATATGGGGCAGTCACACAGAAGTGAATAGGTTGGTGTTATTACCAATGAATAGTCCCCAATTCCAGCCAGATCTCAGCACTATCTAAAAATCCATTTATATGCCTCTGGCTACATACTTTAACTCCTGAGTAGCATAACTCTGAGGATGGCATTGTACACTGACCCTGAGATTTCCCATTTTACCCAGATTTTACCAAAAGTGGTAACTTCCTTGATAACATATGCTTTACGGGGTATTTTCCCTTTCCTGTGCTTCTTTGCCCACTCCCCATAGAATCAACTCCCCAAACAACAATTTTTATTTAAATCTTTTTTTCAGGATTGGCTTCTGGGGAAACTCAGAATAAATAAAGTACCTAAGGGACGCCTGGGTGGCTCAGTTGGTTAAGCGACTGCCTTTGGCTCAGGTCATGATCCCAGCGTCCTGGGATCGAGTCCCACATTGGGCTCCTTGCTCAGCCGGGAGCCTGCTTCTCCCTCTGCCTCTGCTGCCATTCTGTCTGCCTGTGCGTGCTCTCTCTCCCTCTCTCTCTCTGACAAATAAATAAAATCTTTAAAAAAATAAAATAAAATAAAGTACCTAAAATAATATTTTCCATATAGGAAGCACTCAATGATGCTTTTTGGTGTATAAATCAGGGATGAAAGGAGGAATAAATATTATCTACATAAGGTGCTTTCTTTAGTGCCTGGTGCATAGACTGTGCTGCATAAATAGCCATACCAGTGTTGGGAGCTAGAAAAGACCATTTAGTTTCAAGGAACTGTGCTGTATTGGGTTTAAAATGAACTACTTTTTCTCTGGGTTGAATGAAGAGAAGCAGGGATATCCAGGAAGAGCCACACAGAGAGCTGGAGGCAGCATTCTTTGAGTGGGTTGAGGAATGAGGGGAAGTTACACCTTAGAGTGCCATGGACAAGTTTGTGAGGCCAGTAGCATAAGCGCAGAGCATGTCCGTGAGCTGGGGAAGATGTAGAGAAATAATCAGAGGTTTGCATTTCGGATGGGTAACCAAGGATGACTGAAATGTGAGGCAGAGTTTCTGACCCCCATGGTGCCCTATCAAGTCACTTCACTGTGTTCCAGGCTAGGATGGCAAACCTAAGGGAGCTAGTGTTTGACAGAGGAGCCGGCATTCTCAAGCAGAGCCTGTAGGTCAGACATAGCAATATACACAGGAAGACGGTGTCTGCAGGTTAAACCAGGGCAAATGGTGATAACATAATGGAAGAGAAACACAGCCTGTTCATTAACCTGTGTCTTCTTATGGTTCTGTTGTGCATAATAACCATACTAGGCTCACGTGACAGCATAAACCTGAAGAGCAGATAGCCTATAATTACAAGTAAATATGGACAGAGTTCCTACTATTGCAAAATGAACTGTGTGCTGTGATTCCTTAAAAACGCCACTAGAGGAGCACCTGGGTGGTGCAGTCAGTTAAGCATTGGACTCCTGATTTGGGCTCAGGTCATGATCTTGGGCTTGTAAGATCGAACCCCATGTTTGGTTCCGCACTGGGCTCCACGCTGAACATGGAGCCTGCTTAAGATTCTCCCACTCCCTCTGACTCTTTCTCTCCCTCTCTAAGAAAGAAAACTAACCAAACAAACAAAAAACACCACTAGAGAAATCTGAACATAGAAATAGAGGTACAGGGGAGAATTTAGTCCCTACCATTAGAATATAAATCCAAGTCAATAAAATAAGCCGACTTGCTTCCTCAGAGGGCTGCAGGGAAATGATGATCAAGCAAGCATTTATTTTGCATCTACTATGTGCTGGGAACTTATACTGTTGCATTTATGAAAGATCTTCAGGGAGGAAACATGGTGGGAAGAAAAGGTGAAGCCCCACGGCTTCTTCAAGACAGTGACAATTTGAGGATATTGCTACCTCTGTCAACTGTGACAGCCTCCTGTCCACCCCACCCCCCAGGCCTCTCAACAACTCCCTCCCCACCTGTTGCATTCCTCTCAAGTGACAAATTGCAGAAATAAGGGAAGGTAGAAGGAGAACGGCTGAAATAAGATTTCAAAGAGAAAAAAGGTGAGACAAGAAAGGAAAAAGTAAAATAAAAACGAAGACCAAGGAGTGACCAAAAAAAGAAAAAGACTGTGTTCGAAAACAAGCCTTTTGCTTATGAGGATACATATTTCTGCACCGAAAATGCATACTCAACCTCGATGACAAAATAGCATGTAATCTAGTCACATGGGAGAAGGGAACTTGCAGTATTGTTCCAAAGCCATTAAGGAAAACATGGCCAGCAGAGGCCTTCTATTTCTTATCCTGTTCCTGGTAATCTTTTGAGTCAGAAAAGGTGGAAACAATGTTTAATATTTCTAAACCTATGTGGGTGAAGAGAGCTAGGTTCTGGTTACAGAACCTAAATCACAAGCTCTTTGCATTTAATTGTGGCAAACATGAAAGGTTTTTATTAGGTAGGTGTTTATAAAGGAAAATTCAAATAAGCATTAGGGGATTTTAAACCCCTGATGAGGTAGTTACCTGCTGCATTATTCAGAACACTTGGGACTCAAACTGCTGCCCTTTTGTGTGCCAAGCTGCCACTGACTGATGTAAGGGCCTCAGAATTTCTCCCTTAGGAGGTATAATCAATGAAAATCTTTTACCAACACTAGTCCCTGCTAGGCATCTAAGGGACAAGTTTTCCTAAATATTAACTCACGGGCACAGTAACAGTAGCGCTCATTATAAGTTGCTAAATTTTGCAAATTAATGAGTGACAAGTGGATGGCGTAGGTCAGTAAGACATATTATGCTTAATTTTCATTAAGTGTTAGATTTGCATGTTACACCTCTGCCTGTCTGAACAAAAAGGTGATGAGTGTAGAGGCACCAAACCTCATTAGCCCTCCATGATTATTTTACATTTTTGCATAAAATGAAATGAAACTTTCTGATGTTTTATAATTACTGCAGTGTGTTAGCAAAATTTTATTATGCAATTAAAACATTAGCTACAACAAATATAAATATGTGTATGTGTTCTTAATTAGAACACTTTAATAATTACTGTTCACTTGTGTATAAGTAGTTTACATATGATTAGAAGCACTTAAATTAATATAAAAGTGGGATTTCAGATTTTAAATCTGCCTTTTCTATAAATGGAGATGATTATGTGATGGAAATCTATAGTCGAAGCAGTAAAACTGACACCGAAGGGAAGTATAACCTAGTGGCTTTAAGTGTTCCTACCCTGGGTTCAAATCCTAGCTCTGCCACCATGATGCCTGCAAAAAGTTGCTTTGCCACTCTGTACCTCAGTTTTCATATTAGTAAAATAGAAATGCCAATTATAATTAAAACACTTCCTAGATTCGTTGTAAAGATTAAATGCACTGATATATCATGGCATTTAGAATGGCACCTGACACATAATTAGCGCTGCATGAGTGAGTGTGATTAATAACATTATTATTGCTTGATTGTCAGAGGAGCTATTATTCTGAATTATCAAGATAGGGGTCTTTAATAAGCTTTCTCAAAAGATCTCAAAGAACTCTTTAGGTAGGCAAAGCAAGCAATCAACAGGACATTTTTTTTTTCTCTTAGAGATGCAAAGTAGAAGACTGCTAAAGCGCCTGCCAGACTAACAGTAAAGGTCTCAGACTTCCATGCGGATGGCATAACGGAACTATAGTTAAGAGTAGAAGTGGGAGCTGAGGAAGGGCAACTCTTCATTCCTTCCCTCCCTGAGGAAGTCTTCCACCCCTTCCTCACTCTTCCTCTGGAGGGAGGCCAGTGAGTTAGAGTCCATCCTCATGGGCAAAGGGGAAATGCTGCCACTATGCATTGGGTTCCTCTCACAGCACAAGGAAGTGCCTTGACCTAGAGCCTGTTTTCTTAAGCAAAACTATCATTTGCACTATCTTCTCCAGTCCGTGCTGTAGCCAACCAGTGTGTGGTAAGAGATTGCTTCGGGCTTTCAGGTAAGAAGAAAAAAACTCCCTTGGACAAGGTGCTCCCACTCAGCTTACCAGTGCATCCGTTGGACTTGGGGACCGGAGCCCAGCTAAAAGAGAAGTCGGTGATAAATTTGCTTCCTTGGGCTATCATTTCTTGCCTGTATCTCTCTGTCCCACCTGGCTGTTGCCTGGGGGTAGGACTTGGACATTCCTGAGTCCCTTTCACCAAGTTCCGCCTAAAAACATCCCAATCCCAACACAATTTCTGACATCTAATGGGGAAACTGAGGCCCATGGAGAAAAACTAACCTACCCAAGATCGCATAGTAGTCAGTGGTAGTGCTGTGGCTTGAAGTTAAGATTCTTAATTCCCAGATATATTTATTAAAAATTAGGCATAACAGTTATGATAATATGGACAAAATACAAACAACAACAACAAACTCCTAACATCTAGAAATACAATGTTTCAAGTGCACAAGCATACACTATGCTTTTGTATAGAACTGAGGTCTTAGCCATGCTTTATTCTTTCCAAAGCCTCATTTTCCTAGCCAGATTCCCACTTAGGCAATTACATCCCGCTCATATAAACTGTTTTTATATCTCAATTGGACAGAGCACACTTCCATCTAATTTATCTTGCTCCCCTAATTGGCTTTGCAGGATTGCTGTGTGAGCTTTGAATTGCTGCACTTCCTCTCTGCATTCAGGATGTCCCTAGGGAGCCATTATGTAAATTACTTTTTTCAGTGTGCTAAGTGGTACCCTAGTGCCCTGAAAGAGTTAATTCACCTCAGAGAGGTGAGCAGTTATTCACCCAAGAACCAGGACTGTTAACTGACCCAAAGTGGGGCCTTAACAATCTGGGCATATGGCCAATTAGCCACATGCTGGCTCAGTAGACATTCAGTGGGTAGGTGCTCAACCCTCGTTCATGCCCCATTGGAAATGACTTGTTCAAATGAATCCCAAGTCCCCCTGGAAGTAGAAGTTAGAAGTAGTTTTGCCTAAGAACACCTATTTTTTTTTTTTTTTAATAAGCAGTTTTGTTGTTGTTGTTGTTGTTGTTTTAAGATTTTATCTGTTTATTTGACAGAGAGAGACACAGCATGAGAGGAAACACAAGCAGGAAGAGTAGGAGAAGCAGGCTTCCTGCTGAACTGAGAGCCTGAAGAGGGCTCCTTCCCAGGTCCCTGGGATCAGGACCTGAGCCAAAGGCAGAGAGACTTAACCAACTGAGCCACCCAGGTGCCCCGCTAGGAACACCTATTTAGATTAATGCCTGATTTCTAGGGGGGCAGATATGTTTTGTTCACAGATGGTCCTACGAATGCCTGAGAATACAAGTTGGTTCTGCAGGGCCTGTCCCAGACAGGCTATCATATTCCCCAAAGGAATATCTCAGGGGTTCCAACTGAAGGAAAAAATAATTACAGAGGGTATTCCCTCTACTGGGACTGTTCAATAGGTGGACCACATATATAATTTTATGTTTCCTGGTATCCATATTAAGAAAGGTTTAAAAAAAAGGTGAAATTAATTTTAATCATATATTCTGTTTAACCCAACATACCTAAAATCTTGTCATTTCAACATGTAGTTAATATCAAAATATTATTGAGATACTATACATTCTTTGTGTTCGTATGAAGTCTTTGGAATATGGTATGTATTTTACAGTTAAAGCACAGCTCATTTGGGTACTAGCCGCATTTCTGGTCATCAGGAACCACGTGGTTAGTGACTGTCATATTGGACAGCAGAGCTCTAAAAGTTGTCTGACTTGGTCTAGACTTAAAAGAGGGCTATACCTTCCTTCTTTCCACCTGTTTGTTTTGTTTTGTTGCCAGGCAAATTTAAATCCCATGAGCTTGCTCAATTCATTTTAAGTTTGGTCCAGCATCTCCAGAATGTTCTGGAGACTTGACCAGTTTCTTTTGTTTGTTTTTAACAAGCATTTGTATTATAGGACATTTGTATACTTTTTGTACCCCAGATTCTTAATGCCTGAAATAGAATGGAACTAGACTGGAAAATGATGGAAATAGAGCTATATATATAGCCTTTCCAGAAATACAAAACTAGAAGAGGCAGAGGATTTCTTTCTTTTTTTTTTTTTTCCTGTAGGTAGAAGGGAAATGAGAGATACTGGGGAAAATTAACAAAAATAAAACATTAAGAATCTACTAGAAGCTAGGCTCTACAGCACAAAGATGAGCAAACCATAACCATAGCAGAAAGCTCATAGTTTAGCGGAGGAGACCATCCCAAGAGTGATTTGCTATGATAGAGAGAAGTGATCAATGAAGGTAAGAATACTCTGAGCAGACTGTGTGGCATTTCACATCATAGTCTAGGATACAAAGGCACCTTCCTGGAGAAAAAGGAGTAAAACTTGAATGCCCCAAATGAGAATAACTAGAGGTAATAACACACTTGAGACTTAAAGTTATAAATCATGGTAGGAGCTTTGACTTCTTTATTGTGATGGGAAGCCACTGGAAGTTTCTTTCTTTTTCTTTCTTTTTTTTCTTTCTCTCTTTCTTTCTTTTTCTTCTTTTTTTAAAATATTTTCTTTATTTGAGAAAGAAAAAAAGTGGTAGGGAGGGGCAAGGGGGAGAGAGAGAGAGAAGCAGACTCCCTGCTGCCAGGGAGCCTGACATGGGGCTCCATCCCAGGACCCAGAGATTTTGACCTGAGCCGCCGGCAGAAGTTTAATGGACTGAGCCATCCAGGCACCCCTCCAGTGGGAGTTTCTAAAGGAGTCACCCTCTTGGGTTTTAGATGGGTTAGATGGGTGACTCTGATGGCCCATGGAGAATGGATTCAAGGGATAGAAGAGGGAGCCTAATAGGAGGAGCACTGGGATAGATCAAAGGAGACAAATTAAGGGGCTGATATAAGAGAACAGGGCACTGACCAAGGGACTCACCAAAGAGGAGTCATTATAGACATACGTGAGATAAAATCAGTGGGTCTGGGTGATTGGTTAGATCCAGGAGATAACATTGAAAGCAGTTAAGCAGAAATTACAGACAAAGTCAATTTAGAGGTCAAGATGGTGAGTTCTGTTTTTGAAGAGAGCCTGAATGTGTCACATCTTGGCAACACCCCCCAGACTTTGCCAACAGCAGGTTCCTTACACAGGTTTGAAGCTCACATTTGTAGGGAGTAAATAGCACTTTTTTTTTTTTAAAGATTTTATTTATTTATTTGTCAGAGAGAGAGTGAGTGAGAGCGAGCACAGGTGACAGAGTGGAAGGAAGAGTCAGAGGGAGAAGCAGGCTCCCTGCGGAGCAAGGAGCCCGATGTGGGACTCGATCCCAGGACGCTGGGATCATGACCTGAGCCGAAGGCAGCTGCTTAACCAACTGAGCCACCCAGGCGTCCTGTAAATAGCACTTATTATTTGTAGATCATTTAATGAGGTCAAGGACTTTACATTTGTAACTTTAGTAGTGGCAAGAATGAACTTACGAGACAATTTAGTATGATTCCTTTTACAGACATAGAAGATCAAGTGTAAGTGTTATCAGGAGCCAGGATTGAAACTCCAGGTTCCCTGAACCCATGACCTCAAATTGTCCTCAGAATGTCATCCTGTGTCAGCTAGTTATAACCTCATTAAGTAAAATTCATAAGTGAAGATGAGATCACCCAAAATAAAGATGAAAAGAGACCACTCATAATAAATCTGAAAAGTACCTCACTTTTCATAAACACTTAAATATATGAAAATAATGTATTTGTTCACAAATTTACTGCTTAGTTTAAAAGCCTGAAAGAATAGATTGTTCATATATTTTAACTTTATCAATTAAATACATTTCCTTCTAATACTTTTAGTTATAAGAAGATATAATTGTGAATATTATTTCATTTTAAATATCGTACATCCTTTTTCTAACACATGGTTCCTTTTGTTTTATAATATTTATAATATTTATAATACCTAGAATCTCTTTGTTTTTGCTAATTTGTGAAGAAGCCAAATTTTAAGAAGAAAAGAAACTGGTGATACGCAACTAAAAAAGTAAAACAAGACAATTTAAGGCTTGATAACTTCCATAATGTCAAGTGGTCACAGAAGACTGTCAGCCAGCAAACAAACCTCTTCTGCTACCCGTCACCAATCCTTTCAACAGTCTCCCACCACTCTTGCCTTTTCAGTGGTAAAAAAACAAATCATTATAAACAATTTATTCAATGTAGCTTTCTCATGAGATAATTAGCTATGTCTATTTTCATTTCTGACTGTCACTATCAGCTTTTTGCTCAGTGTCTCTCACTTGGTATTGGGTTCTGAAACCTTGTACTTTACCGAGCTCAAGGTCCCCAATCTACCTTCTCAGTCTCCGTTTCTATTTTCTGTCCTAGAAGTCTGTTTAGCTACTGTTATATGGTTGCTATCTAGATAAATACCGAGATAGCCCTTGGGACCTCAACCCTGTCACTCACCTTCCGAATCGTTGATTATCACCACCTTACGCTAATACTACCCTCAACCATTTTAGATATTCTGGCTAGGACCCATTTAACATGATCTTTGGGTGTTGTAATTGGATGACTCTCAAGGTCCAGCTCAGCCTGATTAGCTTCTCTTTTGGCACCAGCCTGCAGCCTGCAATGGAATTCCCAACATAGTTCTTGGTAGAAAATGTTCATACTTCCATTATAATTGATTTTGGTGTGTAGGGACTATAATCACACAGTGATATATCTGTTATATAAAAACTTCCTTTTTGCAGGTATTTCAGAAAGTATTTTTGGAGAGGTAAATTTCAGATGACAAAATAAATGAAGCTTTTCTTTTTGCTCAGAAGTCATAAAGAAAAGGGAAAAAAAGGACTTAAAATGTGAAACGATGTTAGCAATTCACAGCCAGAATCTCTCCTAAAATTCAACTAAGTTACAGTTAAGTACAAGACTGATAACTCAAGAGGCATGATCGGTTTAATCAGCTAAGCCTTATTTAACACAACTCTCAAGGCTCAGTTTGGCTCTTTCTCTCTTCCTTTAAGTTGTGCCAAATAGTTCCCTCAATAACTCATATCTAGTCTTAAGCAGATTTGGAGCCTTTCTTTTGATGAAGATGGTCAGGTAGCTGCCCAAGTGACATTTTCTGAAAGAGCCCAGATCTAGCTAAAATCATCTTGCATGTCAGCCTTCCAATGTATCTGCAACACCACTGAGTACTATTGGGAACAAAAACATATGATTAGCTAATAGAGCTGTGATTCATTTGCATGAGTAACTGCCTTTGTTTACTCCATTATAACCTACTATCTCCATAACCAGAAGTAAATCCTTTCTTTAATTGTTGGAATTAAAAAATGTTTATAGATTATTGCCCATACTCTAGGCACTGGAAAGGCACTGACAAAACCCATGGCAACATATACTCTGTCCTCAAGAAGTCTATGTTTTCCTGTATACTGATGAGAGGAAGAAGTACTGGATGGTGTATCAGTCATAGACAAGCTAGGTTATGCTACAGAAAAATATATCTCCCAAAGTCACTGGGTTCTGAAAACAATAGTTTATCTTTTATTTTCACTTCATCCCTTTTGTAATTGAGCTGGGACTCTGCTCCACATCTCTTCACTCTGGAATTCAGGTTAATAGAGTAATCACTATCTCAAATATTACTGGTCACTAGAGTCTGGCCAAAAAGCACTCTGAAGGGTCTTACATTAGTAATTCAATGCCTAGGCCTGAAAGAGATACTTCTTGCTTCTACTCCCAGCCTAATAACCAGAACTAGTCATGTGAACTTGCTTAACTGCAAGGAGACAGATAATGCCTGGGAGGCAGAGA
Source organism: Mustela nigripes (assembly GCF_022355385.1). Lineage (NCBI taxonomy): Eukaryota > Metazoa > Chordata > Mammalia > Carnivora > Mustelidae > Mustela > Mustela nigripes. Next base: position 75,135,447 of record NC_081559.1, read on the forward strand.
GCTGGAATATCTGAAATGCTTTAATGACTTCCAGAGACATGCAAGTTCTGAAGCTGAGGAGGAGATGGGTAGAGGCTTTTCAGTGTGGCACGCTTCTGTAGGCCCCACAGAACAGCAACCCTGGAGCTCAGGCATCCAAGATGAAGACTGAAAGTGCGAGGCACTGGAAAAGGGGATCAAAGAGCAGAGAAAGAAGGAATTCTATTTATTGATTACATATACTGTCTTAGTCACTTTAATTTCATTAAATCGTTTAAACATTTAAATTTAAGGGATTGAAGAAGAAAACAAAGTGTTTAGCCATGAACAAGGAGCTAGAGTATTCCAAAGGTAAACTTGGCTCACTGAATTATCTGATAGATTTTTTTTTTGAAAGATTTATTTATTTATTTGAGAGAGAGAAAGAGAGGGAGTGGGAGCAGAGAGGGCAAAGGGAGAGAGAGAATCTTAAGCAAACTCCCCACTGAGTGAGGACCCCGACTCAGGGTTCTATCCCAGGGCCCTGAGATCCGGACTCGAGCTGAAATCAGAAGTTAGATGCTGCCACCCAGGCGCCCCTGAGCTATCTGATTTAACAACATGGTACGTGCAAACTGACAGCTTTGACAATAGCTTCTCCAAGATTCACCTGAATGGATATACCCAAGATCTAAGGAGAAATGGTTAAAACCTAACTCATTTTGGAAATACCTAGAAGAAAAAAGTTTACTCTGTTTTCAGACCCACAGCTTTAATTCAGAAACATATGAGTGCTTTGTGTGACTCTGTATGGCTTGCCTCCAGCCTTCCTACAGATATCAGTACTTTCTACTTACACTATACAAAATATGAAATATGAAAAAAAGAGGGAGACAGCTTGGAATGAAGCCAGCAAGAGCACTAAGTTTTCTTTTTTTCTTCTTTCACTTACTTTCTTCTATACTTGGATTCCTATATTGCTTCTTCCCTAGGTCTTTCTTTTTTTTAAGACTTCATTTAATTATTTGAGAGAAAAGAGAGAGAAGCAGGAGGAGGGGCAGAGGAGAGGGAGAAGTAGACTACCCCCTGAGTGGGGAGCCTGATGTGGGCCTGGAGCCCAGGACTCTGGGATCATGACCAGAGCCAAAGGCAGATGCTTAACTAACTAAGCCACCCAGGCATCCCTCCCTAAGTCTTTCTGATACTTCCTTTTCACTAACCCATTCTGTTCATTCTTCTTCAGATATTGATAGGATAAAGCACATGTGGGTTTCAGCTTATAGTTACAGATCTCTTTATTCGGTGTTGTTGTTGTTTTTTTTTTTTTTTTTAACTTTTCTTAAGCTCTTTTATATGTATTGCCTTATTGTATTTTGGAACTAAAGAATGCAGTAAAAAGCTAAAAGACATGGAAGATGTTATAAAGTGAACTCATTCCGGAGTTAAGAATTGGCATACTAATATTCAGGTAGCTCTAAGAATTTGGAAACCTTTCTCTAAGTGAAGATCTAAATTTCAGCCCAGTTTTTTTGGAGTTGAATATTAAAAACACAGACTTGTGAATTGGACAGTTTCACATTGTTACAGGAGTATCAGATTGAAAACAAATGAAACTATATCATAGGATCCCTGAAATGAAATGAATATTTTGGAAGATAAAACAGAACTGGTCAGAATGCTGTGAAGTTTGTATTTTTAAAGAAATTTGAGAGATGACATATAATGTCAATACTTGATTATCAGAGATTATCTTGGAGGGGAGGTGGAAATAAAGTACGTTATAGATAATCCAAAAGCACACAAGTTTAGATACATCAACCCTTCACTACCTCAAAGTAGATAAGCTAGTTTACAGATAGGCCAAACACTGGATAAAGCACAACTGGCATCTGGGAAGATCTCATTTTCCAGTGAGGCTAAACAATTACATATTTTATGAAACTGGGAGTTGTAGGACAGCCCTCCTAAGTGCAGGAGCTAAGGAGCCAAACTTTGGGGAGGGCTGCTAAGAGAGTAGACCAAGTGTGATTGCAGGACCCCAGGCCTGGAATCCTGTCCTCTAACCTCTGGGGAACTGATCATCAGGACTAATTCCCCAGGGCTTTATTATATGCCTCTGTAGGGAAACTGATCTAATCCCAAATCTCTGCTGTACCTTAACCATCTCCACCTGGAAACAAGCTAATCCATAAACCCATTACTCCATAAACCACTTAATCCACATTCAAATAAACAGGAATTATTAATGCTATGTGCCCCAGGTGTGTGCTCATTCTAATAATAATTAAAAAGAAAAGGAGCGGTTTTCTATAAATGAAGGCCTGGAAATTATATTTAGGATATAATAAAAAACATTTCTTGGTCCTCATCTTTTAATCCAAATGTAAAAATTCAAATAGTATTGAAAAGCATTCCTACTAACTGATTTACATACTCCCAAAGTTTGAAGAGTTTTAAGCCTCGTGAAACTAGTGATTATATCCCATATGAACAGATATTTACCTTAGATGGATATTTTATCATTATCATTAATTCACTCAAATAACGTATTGAGAACCTACTGTGCATCAAGCCAAAAAGCATCTACTAGTGAAGAATATGATGGGTTATGGCTTTATAATAAGAGACCTGTATTCTTTTTTTTTTCTTACTTTTTATTTTCTTACTTTTTATTTTGAACTCGTTTTAAACTTACAGAAAAGTTACAAGGGTAACATTAGATTTTTCTAATGTAAACATTTTACATAACTATAGCACAATTACCCAAGCCAGAAAATTCGCTTTGATACAATCGCACTAACCGTACACCTTTGTGAATTTCACCAGTTTTTAAACAAATATCCTTTCTGTGTGTACGTTGCAAGAACCTATCCAGGATCTCACATTGCATTTACTTCTTTATTATAATCATTGTTATTATTACTTTCACCTTTATTTCTCTGGAATACAAGTATCCAAAAAAAAAAAAAAAAAAAAACAAGCAACATGAACAATGACAAAGGAAAGCTGGATCTTTTATTTAAAAGATAAATTTGACATGTAATATTGTATAATTTTAGTAGTACTATTTATTGTATAAATAGTAAATTTATTGTATAAATTTAGTAGTATTGTATAAATTTAAGATGTAGAGTGTTACCTTTATACATTGTAATATGGTTCCTGTTATTTATGTTTTGGTATGCAGCACATTACGTACTTAGAATATGATTGTCTATATTCAGTATACCATACATTAGATTTCTGTGGCTTGTTTAGTACTTGTTATAAATTTGTACCCTTAAATACCATCAATCTTATTCCCTCACCCACCCATTCCTTGGAAACCACCATTTTATTCTGTTTTATTTTGTTCTGTTTTATTTTCAGGTTTGGCTTTTTTAGATTCCACATGTACATGACATCATACAGTATTTGTCTTTCTTTAACTTATCTCATTAATATAATGTTCAGAGCCAATTTAAGTGTCACAAATGGCAGGATATCCTCCTTTCTCATGGCTGAATAACATCCCATTGTGTATATACTCTACATAATATCCATAAGTAGAGTTGTTAGATCATATGGTAGATCTATTTTGAATTTTTAGAGGAAGCTCCATATTGTTTTCCATAGAAATTGGACTAATTTACATTCCCACAACAACGTATGTGGATTTCCTTTTTACTACATCTTCACCAGCACCTGTTGCCTCTTGTCTTCTTGATAATAGCCATTCTAACAGGTGTGAGATGATAGTTAATTGTGATTTTGATTTGCATTTCCCTTTTGATTAAGGATATTGAGCATCTTGTCATGTGCCTGTTGGCCATTTTGATGTTTTCTTTGGGAAAATGTCTATTCTGTTTTTCTGCCCATTTTAAGTTTTTTAGTCTTCTAATTTTTTTTTTAAGTTTTATTTATTTATTTAACGGGTGTGGGAGAGCACAAGCAGGGGGAGCAGCAGGCAGAGGGGAGAGGGAGAAGCAGACTCCTCACTGAGCAGAGAGCTGAGGTGCAGCTCAATCCCAGGACCCTGGGATCGTGACTTGAGCCAAAAGCAGATGCCTAACAAACTGAGCCACCCAGATGCCCTTTTCTGTTCATTTTTTAATCGTCATTTTTGTCATTAGGTTATATAAATTCTTTATATATTTTGGATATTAACCCCTTATCCAATATATGTTTGGACCATAGGCTATCTTTTAGTTGTGTTGTTTCTTTTGCTATGCAGAAGCCTTTGAGCTTCATGCAGTCCTATTTGTTGATTTTTGCTTTTGTTGTTCGTACTTTTGGTGTCATTTCCAAAAAAAAATCATTGCCAAGACCAAATCAATGAGTGCTTTCCCTAAATATTCTTCTGGGGTTTTATGGTATTAGGTCTTATGTTTAAGTCTCTGCTCCATTTGAAGTTAATTTTTGTGACTGGTGTAAGACAGGAGTCCAATGTCACTGATTTACATGGATTTTTCCAGTTTTCCCAGCACCATTAGTTGAAAAGCTTATCCTTTCCCCATTGGATGTTTTTTGGCTCTTATCTAGGATTAATTAACCATATATGCTGGGATTTAACTTCGGACTCTCTATTCTATTTTATTAATATATGCATCTATTTTTGTGCGGGTACCATACTGTTTTTATTACTATGACTTTTGTAGTAAAGTTTGAAATCCAGAAGGGTGATACCTCCAGCTTTGTTCTCTTTTCTCAGGATTGCTTGGCTATTCAAGGTCTTTTGTGGTTCTACACAAATGTTATGATTGAAGAAACCTATATTCTGAATTCTAAGTACTGAGGACATTACAACCAAAAACTGACAAGTACATGTACTGGGCAAATACGACTTAAAAAAAAAAAAATTAAAGCACTACAGGTGTACTTAATCAAAGGTATATTTTTTAAAACAAAGAACATGTTGTAAAAGCAGATTTTATAATAAAGGGAAATTCAATAAGTATGTCAAAACTTCAAAATTATTGAAAATTATTGAAAGAACTTTTCTATTTATGACAAAACAGTCAACTGGTTAGTAGTATTAGCCCTAGTTAGTAATATTAGTTAGTAGTATTAGTATTAGAAACAAATTTAAAAAAAAAAAAAAGAAACTGAAATTTTCAGTTTCCTTTCAGGTTGACTCTTCTCTCCTATTATCTAACTCAAGATATCCCCCTTGGGATATCCTAACCTAGAATGTGTGTTGACAAAAACTATGGCCTATGAGCAAATCCATACCTCAAACAAGGAATGGCCTTTACATTTCTAAAAGATTACACTTTTAAAAGATTAATAAAGACTGTAAAAACAAAGACTCTATAACAGAGGCTGTATATGACTCACAGAGTCTAAAATATTTACCAGCTTGCCCATTGCAGACAAAATTCACTGACTCTTTGTCTAGAATATTCTTAAACACTTCCATCTTCTTTACTCCTCAAATCCAAATTAGTGTCTACTTCTTAATATCTCTGACACAAATCTTCTTTCCACCATTCCTCTTGCTAGCTGTTCTAGTTTATGAATCCCTTGCCTCTTGCCTAATGTGCCTCTCTGCCTCTAATCTCCCCCTTCCCCAAGAATTCACTAGAATGTCTCCAGCAAAAGTCTTTTAAAGAGCAAAAGTCAGATGAGTCTGGGTGGTGCAGTTGATTGAACATCCAACTCTTGATTTAAGCTCAGCTCTGATCTCAGTGTTGTGGAATCGAGCCCCAGGTTGGGCTACACGCTCTGCATGGGGTCTGCTTGGGACTCTTTCTCCCTCTTCTTCTGCTCATCCCCCACTGTGCTCACTTGCTTTCTCTCTCTCTTTCTCTTTCTATAGGATAAATAAATAAATCTTAAAAAAAAAAATAGTGAAGTCAACACATCTTTCTCAGTGAATCTTTTCTTGACATCCCAAGATCTTCACATCATATGGGCTTGCTTCTAATTCCTGCTCTTCTGTCTATACCACACACTTCCCTTTGCAGGGGACTTATTTGCAGGTTAGCCTCCCTGATAACCTGGGAGTCCCTTGAGGGTAGATACAGACACAACACATGTCATACACAAGATGGGCCGAAGACTAAGTGAGTGAATGAGTTTAATACAGTGTTTTCTGAGTGTTGATTTTAACAAGGTAGAAAAAATTTCTAGGATATCTTTGGAAGAGAAGTGGCGATAGGTATGAGCTATCAAGAAAATGTTTGGCAAAGAACAGCAAGACTAGGAGAACTAAAAACCAACTTCTCATCTGCTTTTCATGCTAATGTCTCCTTTCATGAATGCATTTGAATACATAAAATTTTTTAAATGTTTAAATTATGCACAAGACTAAGCTGTGTACTTTATGTGTTTTCCCAGTTATTTTCATTTTATAAAGTTGGCATATGTGTGAATATAGAACTGAAAATTGACAGCATGCGTGCATTTTTTTGTGTGTAGCGAACAAGGATTAAAGGAAGGCACGAAGATAGAAGGAAGACAGGAGAGCTTACGACTAGCTGCCTTCCCTGCTTCTAATTTCTTTCTCCTAGGCTCCAGAGATAAGGCAATCTCCTTGCCTACTTGGCATTTTTAGTCAGGGTAGGCTATGCTATGCTGCAGTAAACATTCATTCTGAAATCCCATGGCCTTAACATAACTAAAGCTTATTCTTTGTCCATGTTACATGCTTAGTTTTGGTCAACATGGGCTCTCCTCTATATGGTCAATGAGACTCCAGGCTGATGACAGCTCCACCAACCAAACCTGTATCATCTGGGATATGTGGTCTTGTTGTTTTGTTTTGTTTGTTAAGAGAAAAAAGTTTATAAAGATCTCCTACCCACCTCTTCTATGCTTCTTTCCATTGTTCAGAGCTAGTCACACAACCCTACCTAACACTAAGAATTGTAGTCTTTAAGGTAGTAGGAATAGAAAAGAACTAGTTATTTGTAAGTGTTAGTAATATTTACCACATTCTTTCACATGAACTAGTTATCCTGAATAAGACAAAACTACCCAAGTTGTTGTATAGAATTAGAACTTCTGTTTATTTAGTTTGGGAGATGTCCTACTCAGCAACTAATGATTTTATACATTTTTGGCCAGCAAACCAATAAATTCTTGGTTGGGTTCTGGTCCCATCTTCTTTGCACCTTCAGTCTATGTTGATATTTTTTTCCTAAACATCCCACTAGCTAGTCAAGAAGATTGCAAATATTTACTCCTGGAAAGATACCTTCCCTGATCATATAAGAAATAGTTCTCTATTAGTTCCCTTACTTCTCCCAATTTCCCTGAGATAAATGGAATTAGAACAACAGTCCAGAAATTAGGAAATAATTAGAAATTAATAGCTCAGGACCCTGAATACTTGGTGTTTGTGATAAGGACTGAGATGGTAGATAGGGTAGAATTGGACTATTGGGACCTGGGCAACCATGAGATATGGCTCTGCACTTCCTCATTAATATGAGAGCAATTATATCACCCCTTCATACCCCAAAGGCTTTATGTTAACCTTCTTGGACTCTTTATTTTCTTTCTTGACTGTCTTGGATGTTCATTTTAGCATGTTCCTACCTACAAATGTCTAGGCAGAGAAGACCATGTGTTAGGAATTTTCATGAGCTTCTCAATCTTGAAGGATTGAATTAGAAAGACTTTTTTTTGTTTGTATCATTAATTCCTGCCAGCTATCTGGAAATCTAAGAAGTGGAATGAATATTTGTTGAGTAAGAGACTACCACTGTTTAGATAAGCCTATGTTAAAAGCATATATAAATGCAATTTATTAATCAGATGTACTCAAATTACTGTTTCTCCTTAAAATTGTAAAGTCAATTCAGTACTTGACTGGAGCTGGACTTCCAGCTAATCATGCCTTCTGGAGAGAAGGAAACCAGAAGACCCTTCCAGCTTTAAAAAGGGAAAAATAAGAAACAAGTGCATAGACTCTGTTAGCAACACAACCTTAATTCTGGGGGTGGGGGGGGTGGGGGAATGAAGTCTTCCTACCCCCCTGAGAGGAAGAAGATCTTATATGAGTTAAGAACATAATACACTCCTAAGAAGCCATGCTTGCTATATTTTGTTATAAATCTTTTTCTTCTTTCCCATGTGTTTGTAGGTGGACTTGGGGTTATGTCCTATTTGTGAAAGTCTACCCAATAACTCTGTCCTCTGCCACCTCTTGAAAGGTCTACAAGAGGAGATAATAGAGTGCCTCATGGGTACATGTAGTTTGGCCCTCATTGTGTCAGCTTGTACAGTTATGTGCCAGAAATCTCAATTAGCTGCTAATGTTTAAAATTCAGAAGATTTCATATAAAATTCAGGATGCTTCACTCTTCTGGTAATACTGGAAATGCATCTCCCCCACTGCAACTTCAAGCAGCTAAGTAGCTCCTTTTAAAAGAGGCAAGACCCCCAAAAGCTTTAGTCTCCCTATTCCCTGTTGTTGTGTTAACAATGAGGCTGGCCATTTAATATCAGATTTGCCTTGAATTTTTCCATGGACTTCAGCCTATTTTGCTTAGTCATTTTTCTTCTCTGGCTCCTTTAGACATTTGAATATATACCTCTGGCTAGTAGGATCAAGTTTCAGTCAAAGCATCAGCATTGGTGTATTCTAGATGTATTTTACTTGTCTTGGAAGGCCAAGATCCAGGTATCAGCTTAAAGGAGAAATCTAGAAGGCCATTTACCTTGCTTCAAACCTAAGCAAAAAGAATTCTGATGGCCCGCATATGACCCAGCCCAATATCTGAAGGTATACAGTGGTGTGGAATTAAGACCTAGCTAGTGAGCATTTGACAAAAGAGTTGCATGTATACTATTTGATTTGTTATGTCCTTTGGTAGCCTTAACAAAAATAAACATAAACCAAAATAATGTAACCAAAGAAGGAATCTGTTGGCTCTGTAATTGAAAAGTATAGGAGTTAATCTGACTTTGGGTATAGCTATAACAGAGGTTTAAATGACACCATGAATTTGAGTGTTTAGTCTCTATCTTGGCTCTGCTTCCTCTGACTTCATTCTATGATAGCCACCCTGCCTTATGGTCACAAGATGGCTGCCAACATTCCCAGTACTACATCCTTTCAGATCTATATACAAGAGGGGAGGGAGAGTGCTCATATTTGTCCTAGTATTCTAGCAAAATCCTAAATATATCACATTATCCATAATTGGGATAGATGGGTCCCAGTCTCTGCAGCCACGGGAATAATGGTCAGGCACTAGTGACAGGTCAGATACTCCATCAGAAATAAAAATGGCAGGGAGGGAGGTGTGCCAAGGAATGGGAAGGTGTAGTTCCCGGGATGGAAATTGGGCTATGGTTATCAGGAAAAGAATGAATGAAGGATGGATAGCATCAGGGTCAGAAATTGACTATATCTGGGCAACTTATAAAATAGCAAATTCTCACTGCCCAAATATTCTGATTCATGAGCTAGGCCCAGAAACCTTCTTATTTAACAAGATCCTCGGGGAATCTGGTGCAAGAAGTTATTAATTCAAACTTCATGAAACACTTTGAGACAGCAGTATCTTATTACAACTAAAAATAAATTCATTATTATATGCCAGGAACTGTCTTAAGTATTTTACAGGCATTATTTCAAATAATCTCTTTTTCTTAAGATTTTATTTATTTATCTGACAGAGAGAGAAACAGTGAGAGAGGGAACACAAGCAGGAGGAGTGGGAGAGAGAGAAGCAGGCTTCCTATGGAGCAGGGAGCCTTATGCAGGGCTCGATCCTGAGCTGAAGGCAGATGCTTAACAACTGAGCCAGTCAGGCACTCCTCAAATAATCTTTAAACAACTCTCTGAAGTAGGTAACATTATTATCCTTATTTTTGAATGAAGAAATGAAGCTTAAGAAGTTTAATAATTTTCCAGTGACACACAGATAATTAGTGGCAGAGTCAGGATTGAAACCCAGAGCTCTCAGACTCTGAAGTTCATGTTATTATATTACTCTGTTATAGTATCAGTATTCCTTCAGATATCTGGGCTTGCCATAGACTGAAGGATGATTTATGAATCAGTTTTATCTTGTTATTCTTTGACGTAAAGAACAGACAGCTTACTGATATCCATCAGTGTGAGTCACTGTGTTAAGCAAAGTTATATCAAGCAGTGTATTGTTTCTACACTGCTATATAGGATATGTGACCTTAGGCAAGTTCCATCAGCCTTCTAAACCTCAGTTTCCTTTTCAGTAAAGAATTATTTATTTCACTTCCTAAGACTGATACAGGAATTCAGTAAATAAGTGTAAGTACCAAAACTATACTGGCTCTCAGTAAATACTGGGTATTTTTTTTTTCCATCTGTGTGTTAAATCATAAATGATCACAGTGATTTACTTTCCTACCACTTTGTTGCTGTTGCTGATCCACTGAGAAGTTCCACTGTGGGCCCCTCATCACCTTCAGTATAGGCTCCAGTAAATTCTAACCAGCTTGAGTTTTCAGAACGTTTGTGATGCCCTTGACAGCTGGTGTTTCCGTTTGGCAGAGGTGGTCAGGGATTGGAAAGAGGGGAAGGAACAAATATTTATTAAGTGAATACTTTGTGTAGCAGGCATAGTTCCAAAAATACTTTATTCAGTTTTATCAACAATACTATATCCTGTAGATGGGAACTCTAAGCGTGGAGAAGTTATTTGCTTAAGATCTCTCTGTGAAGCAGGTGGGGACCCCAGAATTCAGCCCATGTTTCATGCTAATGACTTCACAACCTGTGGACTTTTCTGAGTGTATTATTCTTTGTGAAGCCCTTGTCACAATTAACTATTCTAGTTAACTATTCACCTGGTAATGACTCTACTTGAATGAAAACCTTGTTATGCTTGTCATATTAATGCTCAAAACCAGAACAGAATGAAACTGTCAAATGTGAAGAATCATGGGCAGTTCTAATGATGAGATTTACAATATTGATTATGACAATAATAAATACATCTTCTTTTAAATATAGTCCTAGTTGACCCTTTTTTACTCTAGAGTAGAAATTAGACATTCCAACTAATCAAATGCTAATGTAGTAAGTTTCCTAATAAGGAAGACATCACATAGTTTTGAATAGATGCAAGGTTTTTCTTTTCTCTGAGAAGAGAAATCCTCAGTTGAGTTAAAACAGGTTTTTATTAGAGAACTGTAACAAATTTATGACAAAGATAGGGCTTCGTAAAGTTGCCTTTCTCATTTACTTTGCACTCAATTCTGTTAGAAGAATGCTAGAAAAATTCAATTAAATAGAAAAAAAAAATTACCACAGTTCCAAAACTTGATCAAATATCTAACAATATTAAGAAACTGAATATATTTTCTTATGCATTCCATTTTATCTTTCCAAGTCAGTTTTTATTCTTTCTGAGGCTCAGGAAAGGTGTTCTCTGGGCTTTTCTAAAACTTCCTGGACCTTAGATAGTCTACCCCTTTTCTCCATTGGCCATCAGTATTTTGAAAATGACAGTAATTTTATTTTTGACCCATAGAAGCCACCTGGAAGGAATACCAACATCCTTTTCAAATAATGGGTTTCAAATACTGACTCAAAATATATTGCTATTGTTATCAAAATATATTGCCATTGCTATGAAACACTGAGTGCCTAACAGTAAGTTATACATCCTCAAAGAAGCTAATTCTAAAATTGTAGCAAAGACATTAGAGGATGGTACAGACAACATGAATGTTACACTCTTTTCTTCACAGCCCATTCTCAGATTTTGAGGAGTGTATACCCTCTACTTCTTTATTCTACTCCCTCTACACACAAATTCTACTTTTTTTTTTTTTTAAGATTTATCTACTCTTGAGGGCTATTGTATTTGACAGTGAAATAAGGTATTCTAGAGTTTGAAAAAAGCAATTTAAATGATGTTAAAGATTGTGTTTAAAAAATTATGTTTAAAAGATATTCAGCATTGTCTATGTTTTTGTAACAGTGTTTGTAAACTGTAGTATGCATTAGACCACATTTTTCACAACCTACCTATACTGGGTTGAATAGTTACCAGCACCAACCCCCTCCTAAATTTCTACCTACCTGGAATCTCAGAATAAGACTTCATTGGGACGTAAGGTCCTTAAAGATACAATTCATTAAAATGAGGTCCTGGATCTTACCATATTAGAGTGGACTCTAATACAATGACTAGTGAACTTCTAAGAAGAGAAAATAGAGAAACAGAGTCACAAAGGGAGAAGGCCATGTGATGATGGAGGCAGCTATTAGTGATGCATCTACAGGACAAGGACTGACAAGAATTGCCAGAATTCTTTGAAGCTAGGAGAGAGACATGGGATAGACTCACCCTCAGTCTCCATGATGAACTGACCATGCAGACTTTGACTTTGGATTTCTGGCCTCTCGAACTGTGAAAGAATCAATTTCTATTTTAAGCCACACAGTTTGTGGTAATTTGTTGTGATAGCCCTAGAAAACAATATACTACATTTCCAGTCTTACTTTATACTCCTTTTTCCTTACTATCTCCTGGGGAAGCAGCCTCTGATGAAGGATAGTTAGAAGAAAGGCAGGCAGGGACAACCCCTTCCCCCACAAGAGGAAACCACCCCTAAAAGGATTTTACACCACCCTGGAAGGAGCCCTCCACCCTTTCCCACGTGGCTAACAAAAACCTGATTGGATGACAGGCACATGGAGGGTTAATCAGATTAAAGCAGCCCACCAAAGCCCAACTACTTTTATAAGTCCATAAAAAAACTTAGAACCCCTTGTGGTGACCCTCTTGGATCCTCTCCTGTCTTGAGAACTTTGTGCTATCTCTTTGCTATCACTCAATAAAACTTGCTTTGCTGCCCACCATACTATCTGGTCTGCCTCTTCATTCTTCAAAGTGGCCTGACCAAGAACTGTGAGCACCAATAGAGAAAAAAATCCTGCAATACCTCCATATCTCCCCTTCTTTTGTTCAGTCTTTCTTTTTCAGCCAGTTCAAATCCAGGTAATCTTTCAAGGTCTACTTCAAATGGGACTTTTCTATAAAACCTTCCCTATCACTCAGCTCAAATTCTATCTTTCTCTGAATATCTACAGTAAGTACTATTTGTTATGTAAACATATCTCAGCATTGTGACACTCTACAGTTGATGTGAACTCTTCTTAAATTGTGTTGTCTTTTATATGCTTTCCTTTTATATATTACCTCATCAACTAGGTGATAAATTGTGCCATAAGAATTAACTTTGCCAAAGAGAAGTTTGGTCTTTGCCTTGGTTCTGAGGATGTAATTTCTAAATCATTGGAATATCCTGCCTCACTGGAGTGTTTTGGGGCCATAATGTAATCTCTACTAACAATGTGATGTGTGGTGAAGGGCCTTGGGCTCCATGGTACTGGCTTAGCCTCTGGAGGAAGTGGAGACTAAGTTAGCCACATGGGTGATGAGGAAGCCAGAATAAAAGTTCGTGGCACTAAATCTCAGGAGAGGTTTCCTGATTTGGCAATATTCCATGTATATTTTCACAGATTGTTGCTGGGAGAAGTAGGTACTGTGCACAGGACTCCACTGAGAAAGGACTATTGGAAGCTTCACAGCCTTTGTGTCTCCTGAGTCCTCCCTGCATGCTTTTTTCCTCTGCTGATTTAATCTCTATTTTTTGGCTGTAATTAACAGTGTAGACTAGTATAATTGCTGAGTTCTGTGAGTCCTTCTAGGAAATTATTTAACTTAAAGATGGTCTTGGGGACCCTGAACTTATGGTTGGCATGAGAAGTAGGGTAATTTGGGACTCAAACGGTCTGCATACACTAATAAAGGGAAGGGAATGGACTACGTCATGTTTATTCTTATACATAACCATAACACCTAGTACAGAGTTCAGTATCCATTGTTGAATAATTCCTTAATTTCATTAACACTTTACTGTTTAATTTCTTTCCCAAAATCTACTTCCCGAGCACAAGATATAAAGATAATTGCTTAAATATGGGACAGTGAAGACTGAAAAGGAAAAATTAAGTAAATGTGCTGAGTGTAAGGAATGCTACATGATGGTAACAACAACCATTCACTGAGAATATATGGGGCACCACGTATGCTGCTAGTCCCTTGCTTGCAGTACCTTCTAATTCTCTTAGCAACCATTGGAGGTATTATTGCTAACTTTCCCTCCTTCACAAGATGCAAAATGTTTAATCCACTGATACTTTTAAAAATCCTCTAACCTCCCAACATTGGTGGCATCACAATTCCGGACTTCAAGCTCTATTACAAAGCTGTCATCATCAAGACAGCATGGTACTGGCACAAAACCAGACACATAGATTAGTGGAACAGAATAGAGAGCCCAGAAATAGACCCTCAACTCTACAGTCAACTAATCTTCGACAAAGCAGGAAAGAATGTCCAATGGAAAAAAGACAGCCTCTTCAATAAATGGTGCTGGAAAAATTGGACAGCCACATGCAGAAAAATGAAATTGGACCATTTCCTTACACCACACACAAAAATAGACTCAAAATGGATGAAGGACATCAATGTGAGAAAGGAATCCATCAAAATCCTTGAGGAGAACACAAGCAGCAACTTCTTCGACCTCAGCCGCAGCAACATCTTCCTAGGAACAACGCCAAAGGCAAGGGAAGCAAGGGCAAAAATGAACTATTGGGATTTCATCAAGATCAAAAGCTTTTGCACAGCAAAGGAAACAGTTAACAAAATCAAAAGACAACTGACAGAATGGGAGAAGATATTTGCAAACGACATATCAGATAAAGGACTAGTGTCCAGAATCTATAAAGAACTTAGCAAACTCAACACCCAAAGAACAAATAATCCAATCAAGAAATGGGCAGAGGACATGAACAGACATTTCTGCAAAGAAGACATCCAGATGGCCAACAGACACATGAAAAAGTGCTCCATATCACTCAGCATCAGGGAAATACAAATCAAAACCACAATGAGATATCACCTCACACCAGTCAGAATGGCTAAAATCAACAAGTCAGGAAATGACAGATGCTGGCGAGGATGCGGAGAAAGGGGAACCCTCCTACACTGTTGGTGGGAATGCAAGCTGGTGCAGCCATTCTGGAAAACAGCATGGAGGTTCCTCAAAATGTTGAAAATAGAACTGCCCTATGACCCAGCAATTGCACTATTGGGTATTTACCCTAAAGATACAAACGTAGTGATCCAAAGGGGCACGTGCACCCAAATGTTTATAGCAGCAATGTCCACAATAGCCAAACTATGGAAAGAACCTAGATGTCCATCAACAGATGAATGGATCAAGAAGATGTGGTATATATACACAATGGAATACTATGCAGCCAACAAAAGAAATGAAATCTTGCCATTTGCGACAACATGGATGGAACTAGAGCGTATCATGCTTAGCAAAATAAGTCAAGCAGAGAAAGACAACTATCATATGATCTCCCTGATATGAGGAAATGGTGATGCAACATGGGGGCTTAAGTGGGTAGGAGAAGAATAAATGAAAGAAGATGGGATTGGGAGGGAGACAAACCATAAGTGACTCTTAATCTCACAAAACAAACTGAGGATTGCTGGGGGGAGGGGGTTTGGGAGAAGGGGGTGGGATTATGGACATTGGGGAGGGTATGTGCTTTGGTGAGTGCTGTGAAGTGTGTAAACCTGGTGATTCACAGACCTGTACCCCTGGGGATAAAAATATATGTTTATAAAAAATAAAAAAAAATAAAGACTGCTAGACTGCTGGGAAATGCAAAAAAAAAAAAAAAAAAATCCTCTAACCTCTAATTTTTTTCTTGCCACCATCCTCTTCCTCCATGCTGCCTCACAGCATTTCACTGAAAAATTTCTCCAGCAAGTTGATTGCCTCCCTCTTTCCTGCTTCCTTACATCTCACACATTCCTTCACTTACTGTAACTTACTTATTTCTTCCTATCAGAATGGTTCTTGTCAAGGTCTACAAGTATCTTCACATTGTCAAATCCATCAAAAGTGCCTCTGTTTTCTTAATACTCTATCTCACAGTTTACCATGTCTTCCTCCTATAAATAGTTTCAGTGTTACTTGCTGATCCCAATTAGTCTCTTCTGATGACACCCTGCTCCTTTACCTAAACTTATTTTTAAATGCTAGCATGACACCCAGGACTTCCTTTGAGGCCCCATTCTATCTTTATGGTCTTCTTAGGTGATCTCATTCCACTGATTAGCAAACATCTATACTCTGATGATGCCCAACTTTGTAATACCAGCCTAATCTGCTCCAGGCCCAGAAATCCGTTTCCTCACTTATCCCTCTTGTTGACACCATTGTATACAAGAGTCTACAGACATGGAAGAGGCAGAAGCTCACTGTGCTGGTGCGTTTATGACTTGGTGTAGCATCCAAGGGGTATTTTCTTTCCTCATTCTAAACATCACCCAGAATATTGTGTTCAACTGGAGTCGGTAAGAAAACAATGCGTCAAAATAAATTTTTTAATAATTAGGCAAGTGTTCATGTATAGCGATATATATACATGCATAATGTACAAAGATTTTTTGCATGGGGCGCCTGGGTGGCTCAGTGAGTTAAAGCCTCTGCCTTCAGCTCAGGTCATGATCCCAGGGTCTTGGGATTGAGCCCCGCATCAGGCTCTCTGCTCCGCGTGGAGTCTGCTTCCACCTCTCTCTGCCTGCCTCTCTGCCTACTTATGATCTCTGTCTGTCAAATAAATGAAATCTTTAAAAATTAAAAAAAAGATTTTTTGCAGAATTTCATAATTTTTAAATATTTAGATCCAATTCATCTTTCTAAAAATCTATGTGACAAGCAAAGTCACCATATTTGATCTAAAACTTAGAATAAAATTCAAACTCCTTTTAATAGTTTTTGTTGTTTTCAAGTTCAGCCCTTTCTCTGCCCCTCCCCCAATCTATATTCTGTCCAAACTGTCCTCTCTATTTTTTTAATGTTACAGCCTACTCAGGATGGTACTTGCTTTTCCACTGACTGGAATATACTTTTTTCGCTGATCTTGCACAGCTAACTTCTTCTCAATCTTCAGGTCTCAACTCAAGTCTTTTCCTGACCCTTGCCGCCACCTTAAGCAGGAGACTCCACTGACCCTGTATCACATGACTTTACTTTCTTCCTTTATAACGCTCTATACAGTCTCTATTTTTTTTTTTTTTTTAAAGATTTTACTTACCCATTTGACAGACAGAAATCACAAGTAGGATGAGAGGCAGGGAGAGAAAGCAGGCTCCCTGCTGAGCAGAGAGCCAGATGCGGGGCTTGATCCCAGGACCCTGAGATCATTACCTGAGCCGAAGGCAGAGGCTTTAACCCACTGAGCCACCCAGGCACCCCTACAGTCTCTGTTTTTGATTGTCTGCCCATGTCCCACTCTATTCTAGAGAATGGGGTTTTTTTGGTCTGCCTTACTCAGTGCTGTAAGAATAGTTTTTTTTGTTTCTTTCTTTCTTTGTTTTTTGTCTGCCTTACTCACTGCTGTACTTTAGCACTTATAACAGTGTCTGGCCCATTCATAATTACTTTATCCAATTTATTTGTTTTACCTAGCACCTGTGCTAGGATTTGAACTTGAGCTAAACTTGACTCCAGAATTCAAGCTCTTAAATACTCTGCTTGACTAATAACTTCATCTAAAGCAAATGACAATAGATAGTGAATGATGACTGGTTGGCATCCATCATGGAAGTATTCTTGGAGAATTATGTGAGTGACTTGGCAAAAACTTAAAGAACATTTCAGAACAGGTGGACACACAGAGGAAATAAACTGGATAAATTATGAGGGGGATGACAAGGAAATCTTAATTTTAAGCTTAAATTGTATTGTATGTATTATAATGGAACCAATATTGAACAGACATAACATAACCCTCTGGTAGAAGGGATTAATTCAACCCTAGTTTCTCCCAGTTTCCGTGCCAAATTTAAGTTTCCTTTGGAGCTGATGAATGCATTTATATATTTGTATGTGTATAGGAGACAAAGCTACAGCTTTGAGAATCAGGTTGGGATTAATAGCAGGAAGTGAGAAAGGATCTGCTAGTTGCCACCATTAGTACTCAAAAGCTGTTAAAACCAAAAGCCAGTCACTGGGAATCCTTCTCTTTATTCATGCTTGCTTTGAGCTACTCCAATAATATCCAGCATGATTGACACCTGATAGAAAGAGCAATGGGAGTTGGTGACAAGGGTGGGGGCAAGGATTGAGCAAATAAAGTGTTTTTACTTTGCAAATAAATTTAAGCAGTCTCCAAAATGTTTAAGTTTATATATGTTCATCTTGTTTCCAAGAATATGCCACTTTCATTTTGCAGTCTAGTGTTGTTAAATAGGAAAGCCTGAAAAATATAAAAGAAAAAGTATTATTTACTTCACTCAAATGCTTAGAGAAATATACTTAGCTGTACCACCCATGATTCACAAATGAAGCTGAGGTCCAACTACAAACTACAACTCCCACTCAGAGATAATGAAGCATGAAATGGCACTTAGAATTACATTGAGAGAAAGTGCCTTTCCAAAAACTCCAGTTAAAAAGAAAAGGTATTAAAATGTTGAATACACAGCCAGTAAATATAGTATGTTGTTTATTGGGGTTATTCACCTTTATTTTATGCAAATTTTTGCTTTACCTAAATGCTACAATATTTCCTGATAATTTCTTATGGGAACATTTTATTGATAGATTTGATTTAAAACCATTTTCAGAAAGAAATGCATCTGGGTCTGGAGTTTTATTATATCAGGTAACTATTGTGGTCAAATTCTAAACACAGATTCCTTTGGTTTATTTGAGTTATCCTCACAAAACATTTTAGACCTTTCTGCTTCTTGAATGTCATGTGTTTTTATGTTGTTTGAATGTGTTTGTTTACTGTTCTATCAATAGTAAAACTTCAGCTTTTCTTTAGTTTTTTCCCAATATAATATAAATTTAATCATGATCCATAGATAAACAATTCCTATATACAAGCCCAAAGAAACTATTCATGGCTCTCTGATCTTAAGTGTTAACCAAGAAAGAAAGAAAGAAAGAAAGAAAGAAAGAAAGAAAGAAAGAAAGGAAAGAAGAAATAAAGAAGAAAAATATCTTTATCAAATACTTTATTTTACTCTTAGGTATATCATATTATGCCTAAAAACTAATTTTATTCTTCTTGATTTTGCTGTTAACAATGATATACAAATGACATACACCCATTCATGAATTTTGCTGATTTAAAGAAATATTTGCATGAGAATAATGCATTTTATATAGTAGAATATAAAAAATTAATAGCGATTTTATTTTTTTCCACTAAATAACAGGAAATGTTTCCAATTATTTTTTAGAGCAGGACATTTGGTACAGATAATGTTGCTATAGCAACTTTAGAACAGACTTAATTTGGGCCACAGTGAGTGCACCCACTTGTTTTAAATTCATCATTCAGTCTAATCTAGCATTTACATGAAGAGCTGCATTTACAAACACTGTAGCAGGAGTGGCTATGTGGAAAGTTGTTTAGGGATACTTTGCCTCAAATTTCTACTTGTATTCATGGAATTTATTAGGAACCTACATCACAGGGTTACCAAGAGCTATAGTGTTTATTAAGAAAAAATAAAATCTTACTCCAATTTTACACAGGATTAAAAGCTTTGAAAACTAATTTAACCTTAACGGATCTCTGAAAATATTTTGTCATTGAGATATACTTTACTATCTAGTATTAAGCCTTACAAAATCTTGGAAAGGAGATATTTACTGCGTTTGCCTGAAGAAAGATATTTTAACTTGGTCTGCATTAACTTATTTCTACAGTAATGCATCTATTAGAATTTTGCCAGTATTGACACACATTTAGGATCAAGATGGTTTCAGATGGGAATACATGGGGTTTCCCAATTCAAGGAAAACATGCTAAATGTTTTCAGGTTTCAATCTCATGAAGAATAAATCTTTAAGTTATGATTTCAGGTAAGATTTAATCTCTGTTACAACTGAGGTATTACTTTAGAGGTAGCAATATCTTCACACCTTTTTATCTATACCTAGAATTTGTTTCCTAGCCCCTTATGTTACAGGATTCAACTTTCCTCCAGAACACTGGGTCTAGACTGGGCCTTGCTACTTCACATTCTTACTTGCGTATTTCTCGCTATTAGACAGAGGGTACCATGAAGAATACTTTCTTAAACTTTGTGTTTTCGTTCCCCCAAACTGAAACAGCATGTGATATAGAACAGGTGCTATATGCCAATTCAACAAACATTTGTTTAAATTAATCAACATACAGCTCTCAACCACTTATCAGGAGTTACAAAAGTGTTATGGACTGACTATTTTTATCTGGCCCTTGATCATATATATACCATATGGCATATGTACAACTGAAATGGCACCTGAGAGTACAAGAAAATAAATGTCATCTGTAAAATGACTAAAACCAGGAAGAGCAATAAGTAATGTAAGAGTTTAAGAGACAGCAAGGAAGGTCAGAGAAGGTTTTAAGGAAATGGGAAGATCTGAGCTAACCTTGAAGTATAACTGAGAATTAGGGAAGTAGCCAAGAGTGTGGAAGTTTTCTTCAGAGAAGAGCCAAGAACAAAAAACTCACAAAACAAACTGAGGATTGCTGGGGGGAGGGGGTTTGGGAGAAGGGGGTGGGATTATGGACATTGGGGAGGGTATGTGCTTTAGTGAGTGCTGTGAAGTGTGTAAACCTGGTGATTCACAGACCTGTACCCCTGGGGATAAAAATATATGTTTATAAAAAATAAAAAATTATAAAAACATGAAAAAAAAATCAATGGAAATAGGATAATTGATGAAGGAACAGCAAATATACAAATGTGGCTGGATCTAAAGCTATCTGAAGTAGAAGAGATTCCTTGAGAATGTTTAAGATCCAGAGGGTGGTAAGATCAGGTGTCTTTTAAAAATTGACTGTGTTATAGTTAAAAATCATATATAGTTATAGTTAAAATATAACTATAATAAACTATATATATATAATAATAAACTATATATAATATATATAACATATATATTATATATAATAAACTATATATATAAAATAAACTATATATATAGTTATAGTTAAAAATTGACTGTGTTAAATAATAAAAATTGACTGTGTATAGAAATGTTTTAAATTACATACTATAGAGTTCTTGTGTCCTGACTTAAAATTGTTTCTAGTATTTATTATTAATTTACCCTCAGAACATTTTTAGAACAACAATAAGTAAGGGTCATGACAGAGTAAAATATGAAATATCCAATTCCCTCTCAAATCCACTATCTCCTGAGTAGACTGTATTTAATAGACATTTCATTAAGACAGGAAAGCAATGAAACAATGTATTTTAAGAAAAAGTAAATTTAGTTGATATCTCATCTGCCCTGACTTACAATAGTAAGTTATTAGCTCCATATCTTTAATCATATTCTTTAATCTCTTCATTGACATGGCAGAAGTATCTAAAACAGCAACAAAAAAGTAACTATTTTATATAAATGAGAATTGAACTAATGATAAAGAAAAGATTTAAAGATCATCCTCATGGTTCAAAAAACATGACAAAAGGAAGCCCTTAAACTTTGTATTATATAACTCTTAGAGCCAAAAAAAAAAAAAATAATGTCAGGCTACTGACATTTTGAAAAGTCCAAAGTAATCATATATGCTTAAATGTTTAATAAACAGGGAGAATTTTAAAGAAATAATGAAGAAGAAAAATAAAGAAAGGCTATAAATCTAATTTAATGAGAGGTCAAGATATACAAATTTGTATAAAAGACTATTTCCAAGTAGAAATACTAAATAAACACAGTGTGGGAGTCAACTATTACAACAAAAGAAGACTGGATTTAGAAAACAGTCAAGAATAGATATGTAGATGTGACAAATGAAATAAATACAAAACCCTAATGTTTAACCTTTAAATCAGTGATCTGGGATGCTAGAATACTATAGTGAAGAATAAAAGCATAAATAAAAAAAGCATAAAAAACCATGCACCAAATTAACAAAATAGTATGGTTCAGAATAAAAAATTGCTAATCTTTTGCTAACAGTAAGAGAAATAAAACAGGAAACTCATTTTTAATAACATATTAACTCAATTATGAGAACTAAAGGTGATATAAAACGGCATAGGTAATCCCATACTCTTGCTTCCCAAGAGCACTGAGAATTAATGAGAGAGCAGACAGTTCTATCTGATACAAAAGGAAGATGATAAAGCTTCAACGGGAAAGTGTCTTTATTAATGAAGAAATATGTTTTGTTTAAACGTTAAAAACCCTAAGCTTGAGTGTGCCTGGTTGGCTCAGTGGGTTGTGTCTGACTCTCGGTTTCGGCCCAGATCCTGATTTCAGGATGGTGAGACTGAGCCTCCCATCAGGCTCTATGCTCAGTGGGGGGGTCTGCTTGAGACTCTCTCTCTCCCCCTCTCCTTCTGCCCCTCCCCTTCACTTGTGCTCTCTCTCTCTCTCAAATAAATTCATCTTAAAAACAAAACATTAAACTAGAATGAGATATATAGAAAATGTAATAATGTAATATATAGATATATAGATTTATATCGACATAGAGATATATAGAAAAGGTAATAATGGTGTGACATACATTAACTACTTACCGTATTCTAGACACTGTGCTCCATATGTTTAATGTTAACATATTAAACATGGTTACTGCGATACCTCATATGATCATTCGTGTGCTCGTGCTGTTTATCAATTCATTGCCTCTCAACTCCCAAATCTACACTTCATTCTCCATTGTGAAAAAATAGAGCTGAACCCCTCAAATATTTTTCCTTTACAAAATAACACAAGTTGAACTTTGTCAGCAGCAGGGCTGGGGGCCACTGAAGGGGAGGAAGGAATGCTTCTCTTGCTGGGTCTGGAGAGCTCTCCTTGCTGGGAGTGCCTCACCGTGAGCGTGCCTCCCCTAGCTCCTGGCTCCTGCTGGTGCTGCCGCTGCCACCCTGGTAGCCACTACCTTTACCCAGCACCCAGTCAGTCAGACAGCTTCACAGCCAAGCCCTAAGGGAGAAACACTTCCTTATGGACAGCTTTCTCTGGTACCCCCTCTATCCACTTGGCAGCCATTCCACTGTTCTTCCTTGGGTGCCCTATCTCAGCCCTCAGGCGGTGGCTGCTCCTTCTGACTGCTGTCACTGGGCTCTGTAGAGTTCTGTTTTAGTCACTAACTGATCTTGTCTTAACTCCAATCCCCAGTGTCCCTGTATATATATATATATATATATATATATATTTATATATTTTTTTAATGTTAAACTCACTCTGTTCAAGTAACTGTGAGGTTTCTGTCTTCTGCTTGGAACCTGACTGATACTGCTTTTATGAGATAGCAATTAGTAAGCCCACTGTATTGATAGAAAAGAGCATAACTGTTCCAATGTCATATGGCTAATAAGTGGAAAGATTGGGATTTGAACCTTCTTTTTTCTAATTTCACAATTCAAGTTCCTGTTTACAACCATGTGTAATTAAAAATAGCTCCCCCTTTTATTCTTAGAAGTGTCCCAGTTTATGTGAGAAGTTAGCTGGCCACCCTAATTATACTAGTCTATTTCTCCTTTGGTTTAAACCAACAATTCTCAAGCCTTTTTACCTTGTGACACAAATGAGAAGAGTCACATGTGTGTCGCACTCTGTCCAGTTCCTTTAACTCCTTTTCTCACACTCCAGAAAACACATGCCAACACTTGACTCAAGAGATGTCAATTGGGAGATAATCTTGAGCCACCTCTAAGTTATTATAAAGGCAAGTCTTCCACATGTTTTGGTACTTTGTCTACTACATCAGTGAGTAATTATTTATGACACCTTGCAGCTGATCAAGACACTATATGTGCTGAAAAAAAATTCTTCTAATTCGTTCACTAAGGAAACATTCTGCTATGTAAGCTAAAGTTTCTCAGTTGACTTATGTACTACAGTTCATTATATACAATATAATAGACAAGTGTTAAAATTCAATGTATGCATATTAATATACAAAGCATATTTCTTTACTAAGATACTTTAAAAAGTTGATTGTTCTAAGGGTACCAACTTACATCTCAAGCTGGACAATTGTTTTGATGCTTTATCACTACCCTTATTATTAACTTTTTCAGGTAAATAGCTCAGAATAGGGATCTAGATAGCAAACACACACACACAAACCTGAGAAATAAATTTCTAAAAATACAATTGGAATTTGCCTTTGCATCTTCGGATAAACTATCAAGCATTTCTCCCAATAAGCCAGGAAGAAAGATTCCTTATTAAATATGCTAAGAATTTCCAAAGCTTTTCTAGGATTATAAATTTTGATTCCTTCTAGCTTTATATCTGATGACGAGCATGTGAAGACCATTGGCATTATACTTCTCTCCAAAGTTTGGAAACCAGGAGGTTCAGAGAAGGATCACGGTCGTTTGAGAATGAGATAGCACGTCCCGTGATCGATGTTCAGGAGCGACATAACAAATAAATGTGCTGAGTGGGTAGATGAGTAGTGTTTCTTCCTACGAGTGTCAACTGCAGTTATCCAATATGCTCACCTCAGTGTCTTGCTTAGGCTTAAGGGTCTAAAATGTGCAAGTCATTGGCAATTTCAGACTCCCATCTGGAGTGAGGAGAAGCACTTTGAGCATCCAGCCTTATCTTAAGGATTGTGTGGCTCATGTGTTTGAGTGGGGATAACACACTGGCACTGGGCCTCGCTTCACCAACAGTCTAGCCTTGAACTAGCAGCTGGGACGTATCAGTCTTTGAGGTTTTGCCTACAGGCTTCTTTGGCTTACATGAGCCTCTGCATCTGCTTGCTGCATACTAGTGAGATTTGCCTGCCTTAAGATATTTAATATCTATCACAGAGGCACCAGATGCCCGACAGAAAAGGAATACTAATGAATGCCGTAGAAGCAGGTTCAGGAAAGATTACGGAAATTGTTTACAGAAGGCTTAAAATAGATGTGATACTAAGTCCTGGCATAGGCTTCATTTGATTGTTTCTAGAAATAAGATACTGTTGTCCGTGTGATGATTTGGTATCATGTGGCAATTTGGAACCTCTCCAGGTATTACAAGTATTCCAGATATCCTACTCTTTCCTAGAATCATAAAACAGTTAGTTGATAGGATTGACTATTACTTGAATGGTTAGCAGGGTACTTCTAGTTCTCAACTCCACTTCAGAAGGAATATTCACTTGAAAAATGTTTTGCGTGTTTGGCCTCGGTGAATGTTTGTGCTGACTACGGTGTAAGAGTTTACTTCTATGGTTATGCCACCCCATTTTACTAATATGTGTTTTTGAACACTGGGCCATAATATAATAAAAATAAATATGTGTGCAGTTAATAATATACTGGACGTGTCTTTTAGAGATACTTGCTTCCAATGGAGTGTTTATTTATAAAGATCTTTGCATATATAGAGCCATTATTCCTGCAAATTACACTCAATACTTTTTAACTGAGATATAATTGATATGTAACATGTTAATATCAGGTATGCAGCATAATGATTCGATATTTGCATATGTTACAAAATGATCACCGCATTGAGTCTTGTTAACATCAGTTATCATACAAGCGACAAAATTTTGTGTGCGTGATGAGAACTTTTAAGACAATCAACAATTTTAAGAGGAAATTGGAAACCCATGCCATGGACTGTGTAGAGAATAATAAATTTAACATCGTAACAAGAGCTAATGAATTTATCCAAGGCAGTTGGAAGGTACGAAAATAAAATCTTAGTTGGATTTGATTTTTTTTAATAGCTTTATAAATCCTTTTCTTTCTCTGTAAATTAATGGGTATGTTCTTGACTACAGACAAAATAGCACGAGGGAAACCAGCTGTAAATGCTTCTATTCTGCCACACTTCCACTGAGGTGACAAGAAAGAAACCCTCAGCCCATTTGTGACCCCTCAGCCTGAGGCTCAGGCAGTACTGGTTTGTGCTTGTTCAGTTACGTCAGTGTCAAAGCTAGGCCTGGATGCTCTAATCTTTTCAGCTAGTAAAAATGTTCAGGGAGAGGATGAAGGGAAATTTTTAGAATGCCTAATACCAATAGCACTGGCGTGGAGTTGCGAGCTCCCAGCTGTCAGTACTTAAACTGTTGAAGGGGCTGAAAAAGATCAACAAGCAATTGAGAAGTAATAAAACAAAAAACAAACAAACAAACAAAAACCTTTCAGTAATTACTAGTCTCACTGCTTTGGTTGTAACAGATAAAATATCCTGCATCCCTTTACATACCCTCTGCTCTGTCCCACCCCCCATGAGACAGAGATTAATGCTGCAATACCAAAGAAGGAAAATGTGATTACACCAGATTTTATTGTAATACCATTATCGATTTGTTGCCATAATAATGTAAGATGCACATAGCTTTACTTCAGTA
This sequence comes from Mustela nigripes, assembly GCF_022355385.1. Lineage (NCBI taxonomy): Eukaryota > Metazoa > Chordata > Mammalia > Carnivora > Mustelidae > Mustela > Mustela nigripes. Next base: position 75,161,767 of record NC_081559.1, read on the forward strand.
AGTTTTTATTTTTCTACATTTCTCCCTAGAGATTTGAGAGTCTGTGTGTCTATAAAATTGCAACCTTGGGCCTGCAATTGGAAATCCCATCTATTGTTCTCACATTACCTTTAATCTGTCTATCCAGGTAGCCATAAACTATCAGGTAATAGAATGTATATTCCTAGTACTATAAATTTTTTATCACCTTGCTACTGTCTTAAGAGTATCTTAATATTTAAGTTGTATCTAGACACACCAAGATTGTTGCTCCATCGTAGTCACTTTTATTTGTGGGATGAAATGAGTTCTGCCATATTACAGATTTCAAATTTAAACATCCAAAAAGTAATGATGCCAGCCTTCTTCACACTACTGTCTTTAAAATAGAAACATATTTCAGTTAGTCTTGTTAAAACAAAACAAAAAAGCTTTTGAGCTGGTTAGAGCTTTCTATCTTCCCATCACGGATTGCCATTGAAGAGAGACACTTTCTTCTAACATTTTCTGCTTATTCCTTTGCTGATGCTAATATATTGTAAATGCAATAAAATTTCCTTACAAACTATTACTTAATATGTGGTAAATCCTCCTGAAATATTTCATTTTATGCAATAGGAAACATTTGTAACACGAATACTATTCCTTGTCTGCTGTTCTGCTCCCTACCTTCACACTCTCCCTAGCTGCTTCATCTGTTCTTACAGCTTTATCTGCTACCTACATGGGGATAGCTTCAAATTTATATTTCTGGCTCACATTTCTTCTTGAGTTCAGACTCGTGTGGTCAACCGTCCAGTTAACATTAGGTGTGTCCCAGAGGCATCTCACTCCTCACTCATCCAAAGTGAAGTGCATGGTTTCCTTTCAAACCTGCTCTTCCTCCTCTTCCTCATCTCAATAAATGTCATCACTTTCCATGAAGCAATTTTTGCCATAAGGCTAAGGACCATCCTCCTCATTCCCTTCATCCAATCTGTCAGCAAGTTCTGAGGGTTCCATTCCTCAGGGATATTCCAAATCCATCCACACCTGTCCAGGTTACCACTTGGAGCCTCCTGACTATTCTTCTGGTGTCCACTGATGGTGTCCTCCTAGCCATTCCCCATGTAGGAAACAAAGTAGTTTCTTAAAATATTTTAGGTCATGTCATATCCTAATTTCACTTAAAATAAAATGGAGAACTCTAGGTATTATATTTAAAATCAAATCTGGGGGCACCTGGGTAGCTCAGTCGTTTAACTGTCTACCTTCAGCTCAGGTCACAATCGCAGGATCCTGGGACCAAGCCCTGTGATGGGGTCCCTGCTCACTGGGAAGCCTGCTTCCTCTTCTTCTGCCTGCTACTCCTCCTGCTTGTGCATGTTCTCTCTCTCTCTGTGAAATAAATAAATAAAATCTATTAAAAAATAAAATAATAAATATTTCAAAGCTATTTCAAGGTCTATTACCTTATCTCTGTTCCTTTAGAATTCAAAAATCACCTTAAAGATGTTATTATTTTACTAATCTTTTAAGTGTTTTCTTCTGTAACATAACTCATTTCTTCATACACCAAGTTTGTGGACCACAAACTTCTAATTGGCGTATGAAGAAATGAGCTATATTATAGAAACTTCCCACAAAACCACAAAACTTCAGTGGTTTAATACAAAAAGAAGTTGTTTCTCCTCTTGTTCCATATCCTAGGCACGTCAGTATGTTTCCCTGCTCCACATAGTCATTCAGGATGCAAATGGACAGAGATCTCACTACCCTATACATGCATAGTGTCACAATGCCTCCCCAGTTTCCATAGAAGGAAAAGAGGGAAGTAAGAAATTACTCATACTCTTCCCATAATCTAGAAATAGTGTTCCATATTTCTGCTCACTTGCCATTGTCCAGAATTAGCACAGCCCTGCCTAACTGTGGAGGGGCCAATAGTTGAACAACACAGCAAATATTTCTCTCTCCGCCACTCCTTCTACACCATCCAAATGGTATAACTAGCAATCTTAAAGTGTCTAGAACTTTTGTGTTTTTCAATAATTTATTAAGGATGTATGTATATATGGATCAGAAGAATAAACATCGTTAAAATGTCTTTACTTCCTGGAGCCATCTATACTTTTAGTGGCATCCTGATCAAAATTCCACCAGCATTTTTCAAAAAGCTGGAACAAACAATCCTAAAGTTTATATGGAACCAGAAAAGACCCCAAATTGCTAAAGAAATGTTGAAAAAGAAACAAAGTAGGGGACATCACGTTGCCAGATTTCAAGCTTTACTACAAAGCTGTGATCACCAAGACAGCATAGTACTAGCACAAAAACAGACACATAGACCAATGGAACAGAGTAGAGAGCCCAGGTATGGACCCTCAACACTATGGTCAAATAATCTTTGACAAAGCAGGAAAAAATATACAGTGGGGAAAAGTCTCTTCAATAAATGGTGCTAGGAAAATTGGACAGCTATGTGTGAAAGAATGAAACTCAACCATTCTCTTACACCATATACAAAGATAAACTCAAAATGGAAAAAAGACCTCAATGTGAGGGAATCCATCAGAATCCTAGAGGAGAGCATGGGCAGTGACCTCTTCAACATTGCCACAGCAACTTCTTTCAAGATATGTCTCCAAAGGCAAAGGAAACAAAAGCAGAAATGAACTTTTGGAACTTCATCAAGATTAAAAGCTTCTTCACAGCAAAGGAAACAATCAACAAAACAAAGAGGCAACCCATGGAATGGGAGAAGATATCCGCAAATGACTCTACCAACAAAGGACTGATATATCCAAGATCTATAAAGAACTCCTCAAACTCAACCTACACAAAACAATCACATCAAGAAATGGGCAGAAGACATGAACAGACACTTCTCCAAAGAAGACTTACAAATGGCTAACAGACACATGTAAAAATGTTCATCATTAGCCATCAGGGAGATTCAAATCAAAACCACCTTGAGGAGCACCTGGGTGGCTCAGTGGGTTAAAGCCTCTACCTTCGACTCGGGTCATGATCTCAGGGTCTTGGGATCGAGCCCCACATCCAGCTCTCTGCTCAGCAGGGGGCCTGTTTCCCCCTCTCTCTCTCTGCCTGCCTCTCCGCCTACTTGTGATCTCTGTCTGTCAAATAAATAAATAAAATTAAAAAAAAACAAACACCTTGAGATACCACCCTATACCAGTTAGAATGGCCAAAATCAACAAGACAGGAACAACAAGTGTTGGAGAGGATGTGGAGAAAGGGGACCCCTCTTACACTGTTGGTGGGAGTGCAAGCTGGTGCAGCCACTTTGGAAAACAGTGTGAAGATTCCTTATGAAATTAATAATAGAGCTTCCCTAGGACCCTGCAATTGCACTACTGGGTATTTACCCAAAGATACAGATGTAGTGAAAAGAAGGGCCATATGCACCCCAATGTTCATAGCACCAATGGCCATGGTCACCAAACTGTGGAAAGAAACAAGATGCCCTTCAACAGATGGATGGATAAAGAAGCTATGGTCCATATATACAATGAAGTATTATGCCTCCATCAGAAAGGATGAATACCCAACTTTAGTATCAACATGGACAGGACTGGAAGAGATTATGCTGAGTGAAATAAGTCAAGCAGAGAGTGTCAATTATCACATGATTTCACTTACTTGTGGAGAATAAGGAATAACACGGAGGACATTGGGAGATGGAGAGGAGAAGTGAGATATGGGAAATCGGAGTGGGAGACAAACCATGAGAGACTGTGGACTCTGAAAAACAAACTGAGGGTTTGGGGGGGGAGGGGGGTTGGGTAAGCCTGGTGGTGGGTATTATGGAGAGCACGTATTGCATGGAACACTGGGTGTGGTGCATGAACAATGAATTTTGGAACATTGAAAAAAATTAAATTAAATTAAAAATAAAGGATACATGTATATATTTGTGTGCACATAGATATTGCCAAGCTTATGTATATGGCACTTAGTTGTAATATAATTTAGTTTAGGAGTGAGTGTATTTTGCAGACATGAGCAGTTAATATGCATAACACACATAGAATAAAACCTTGAAAGAGTGTATGTTTTATAACATACTGTGTAAATTAATATAATAAAAGCAATAATGGGATCACAGGTGGGAAAAATAGAAAAAAGTGAAAAGAATATTTTATTCAGATATAAAAATAAATACTATCTCAAGTATAATTTGTTCTTTTTTTAAGATTTATTAAGTTCATTGGGCGCCTGGGTGGCTCAGTGGGTTAAGCCGCTGCTTTCGGGTCAGGTCATGATCTCAGGGTCCTGGGATCGAGTCCCACATCGGGCTCTCTGCTCAGCAGGGAGCCTGCTTCCCTCTCTCTCTTTCTCTCTGCCTGCCTCTCTCTCCATCTACTTGTGATCTCTCTCTGTCAAATAAATAAATAAAATCTTTTTAAAAAAAAAAAAAGAAAAGATTTATTAAGCTCATTAGGTACAGAGCAAAGTGAAAAGTGCTCTAAAAGAGAGCACAGCATGTACAAAGTCACAGTGAAATTAAAGAACACGGTGTGAGGGTACCTGGGTGATTCAGTCAGTTGAGCGTCCAACTCTAGATTTTGGCTCAGGTCATGAGATCAGGCTCTGTACTCAGCATGGAGTCTGTTTGAGACTCTCTCTCCCACTCCCTCAGCTTATTAGGTCTCTAAAATAAATAAATAAAATTTTTAAAAAGAAATAAAGAATATGGTGTATATAAAATTAGCAAATGCCTAGTTTGACCTCATACCTACTGGCAAGGCTGTGAGTGTATAGACCTCTCACACATTACTAGTGTGCAAAGGCAAAAAGTACAATCTCTGCAAAGAAGGATTTGGCAACTCCTAGCAAAACTGCATACACATTATTGATTGTATGCAATTCCTTTTCTAGCAATCTATCCCAAAATTGACACTGGCAAAAATGTGAAAAAACATTATTATGTACAAGGCTATTAACTCCAGCACTATTTTGTATTTTTTATTTGTTTTTTCCATCACTATTTTTAAAACCAAAAATATGTAAATAACTGTCAACCAAGAGTGCATAAACTATGACTGACTGAATAAACTATGGTCCATTTATACAACATAGACTGTGCCCCTATAAGAGCAATGGATACTGTCTTTATCTACTACTAAGGAATATCTCCAGTATATATTAAGTGAAAAAGTGAAGTGAGGAAGAGTGAGTATAATACACCACCATTTACTTTAGGAGAGTAAGGATATGAATATTTACATTATATAGATTGAACACAAAATTTCCATTTGTAGATTAAAAAGCAGTCATATAATCAGTGTGATATGGTTCTATTTAATGTATATGCCTTTTTTAATTTTTTTAAGATTTTATTTATTTATTTGATAGAGAGAGATCACAGATAGGCAGAAAGGAAGGCAGAGAGAGAGGGAGAAGCAGGCTCCCTGCCGAGCAGAGAGCCCGATGCGGGGTTCGATCCCAGGACCCTGAGATCATGACCTGAGCCAAAGGCAGCGGCTTAACCCACTGAGCCATCCAGGTGCCCTTATTTTTTTAAATGAAAGGAAAACGAATGTAAATGGTGTCTTCAAGATACAATGACACATATCCCCATTTCTGCTCAGATAGTCCCCATTTATATTTGTTTCCAAGGTGTAACTGTTACTATAACCCCTTTCACTCTTGAAAGTGTTCCAGTTGAGACTAAAATTTTATTTTCATATAGGGGAATTAAGGAAAAAGCGGTAGAGAGGACAGGTAGGAAAGAAAAAAATAAGGATAGGAAGGGCAGAGATAGAAGTTTGACTTCATTGAACATATTTTTTTCTCAGTTTAACTTTGAAAGGTAAATATTTTAAATCAAAAGTTAAATAAAATAAATCTAAATGTGTATTCAGTTGGTAGTGTAACTATACAGAAACGATTTAAAGTGACATAAAAATGCAATAATAGTTCCCTACTGGGGGGAAAAAAGATCTACAAACATGTCTTTTATGAATTATGCTATTGTCGATTCTGTTGGTATTATTCTGAGATAGCTTTGTGTGTAGTGCAGAATAAAGCAAATGAATAATTGTACTGAGGTCATTAAGAACCAGGATTTTCAGTATGAGAGAAAAGATGTAAAGATACAAAATCAATAGGTTCAGTAAGTATCCAGTGGCTCTCAATTTGAATTAAAAGTATCAGTGTTAACTGAGGATGTATCTTTAAAAAAAATTTTTTTTAGAGCAACTACAGGTTTGTAGTAAAATGGAGTGGAAAGTACAGAGATTTCCCATATACTCTGTCCCCACACATGGATGATATACTTGGTATCACTCACAAGAGTAGTATACAGTTGAGACTTGAACAGCACCAATTAGAACTGCATGGGTCCACTTATACACAGATTTTTTTCAATAAATACAGGACTTTATTTTCCTTAGGATTTTATTAATAAATTTTCTAGCTTACTGTATAATAAGAATAAGTATACAACATGTGTAAAATACCAAATATGTGTCAATCAACTGTTCATGTCATTGGTATAGCTTCCAGTCAACAGTAGGCTATTAGTAATTGAGTTTTGGGGGAGCCAAAAGTTATATATGAAGAAAAAAAAAAAAAAACCTCTTAGAACCAATACAGAAACTCAAAAATGTTATAGGATACAAAATCTGTTGTATTTCTATACTCTTATAACAAACTACCAGAAAGAGAAATTAAGAAATATTCCTACTTATAATTGCATCAAAAAGGATAAAATACATATGAATAAGTTTAACCAAGGAGGTGAAGACCTGTATACTAAAAACTACAAAATATTAACAAAAGCAACAATTCCAAATAAATGGAATGATATTTCATGCTCATGGATTGAAGGAATTAATATTGTTAAAATGTCCATACTACTCAAAGCAGTCCATAAATTCAGTGCAACCCATATCAAAATTGCAAAGTCATTTTTTACAGCAATAGAACAAACAATGCTAAAATTTTTGTGGAAGCACAAAAGATCCCAAATGGCCAAAGTGAACTTGAAAAAGAAGAGCAATAGTCCCCTCACATCAAACTTTATTACATAGCTTTAATAACTAAAACACTATGGTATTGACATAAAAACAGACACAGAGATCAATGGAACAGATAGAGAGCCCAGAAATAAACTACACATATATGATGAATTAACTTACAACAAAGGAGCCAAGAATAGGCAGGCAGCAAAATACAGTCTTCAGTAAATGTTATTGGGAAAACTGGACAGTCACGTGCAAAAGAATGAAACTGGATCACTATTTTATACCATATACAAAAATTACTCCAAATGGATTAAAGAACATAAGGTCTGATACCATAAAATTCCTGTAAGAAAACATAGGTGGGGAGCTCCTTGACATAGTTCTTGGGGAATCTATTGAATCTGACACAAAAGCAAAGGCAACAAAAGGAAAAATAAAGTAGGACTACATCAAAGCAAAAAGCTTCTGCACAGCAAAGAAGCCATCAGCAAAATGGAAAGGCAACCTACAGAATGGGAGAAAATATTTGCAAATCATATATCTGATAAGAGATTAATATCCAAAATATGTAAAGAAGACATACAGCTCAAGGGGGGAAAATCCAGTTAAAAAATGGGCATAAGATCTGAATAGACATTTTTCCAAAGTTGTACAGGTGGCTAACAAGTAAATGAAAAGATGCTTAATAGCACTAATCATCAAGGAAATACAAATCCAAACCATGATGAGCTAACATCTCACACATGTCAGAACAGCTATTACCAAAATTAACAGCGACGACAACAACAACAACACATGTTGGCAAGGATGTAGAGAAAAAAGAACACTTGAGCACTGCTAATGGGAATGTAAATTGGTGCAGTCACTATGGAAAACAGTATGGAAGATTCTTAAAAAATGAAAAACAGAATTACCATATGACCCAACAATTTTGCTTGTGGGTATTTATCCAAGGAAACAAAATCACTAACTTGAAACTAACTTGAAAAGATAATTACACCAAGTTTATTACAACATTATTTACAATATCCAAGATATGGAAACAACTTAAATGTTCATTGATAAATGAATGGAAAAGACATGGAATGTATACACAATGGAATATTATTCACCAATAAAAATGAATGAAATTTTACTATTTGCTACAATATGGTTGGACCTCAAGGGCATAATGCTAAGTAAAGTAAGACAGAGAAAGACAGACCATATGCTCTCTTTTATACATGAACTCAAAAACAAACAAACAAACAACAAGGTCATAGATAGAACAGACTTGTGGCTGCCAGAGGCAGAGGGTCAAGGAAGGGAGGAATGTGTGGAGAAGGTCAAGAAAAAAATAATAAATTTAAAGAAAAAGAATAAACCATGTAATTCATGATATTAACAAAATAAATATCTATGATCCACTTAATGGATGTGGACAAAAGACTTAACAAAATTTAATATCCATCAATGTTAATAAAAAAGTCTGCCATCAACGAGAAAAACCTTAAATCTAATCAAAGGAATTTGTATAAAAAAATCAAAAGTTAACTTCTGACCTAGTTGTAGAACATTATGTATAAGTTCTTAGCACAGTACCTGGTACAAAGTAATTACTACAAAAGGGTTTGCAAAAATTAATTACACAAATCTTTAATTTACTGTGTCATAACTGCTATAAGCAATTACCTATCATGAAGATTTATTATATGATATGCAGTATTTAACTTTTATCTTGGCCAAAATTGCAAGTTCAGTAAATGGTCTTTCTTTTTTCCAGTAAATGTTTCTTTTCCCCACTTTGGGAATAAAGTAATAGGTGTCTTATAAAACTAACCTCTACCTCATCCTCATAAATCCTACAACATTAGTAACACAAAGAATATACTATGCATATTTTATCCCTTGGTATTTAATACTGGTCTCATGGCATGATTTAGAAATTATTCTCTCTCAACTTCTATTTTCTGAAGGAGATTGTATAGAACTGGTATAATTTCTTCCTTAAATGTTTGGTAGATTTCACCAGAGAACCCATCTGGGCCTGGTGCCTTCTCTTTTGGAAGATCATTAATCAATTATTCAGTTTATAATATAGGCCTTTTTAAATGGGTCTACTTCTTCTTGTGTGAGTTTTGACAGATTGTGTCTTTCAAAGAATTGGTCTATTTCATCTAGGTATCAAATTTATAGGCATAGTGTTATAGCTATTCATAGTATTCCTTAAGCATCTTATTAATGTTGATGGTGTAAGTAGGGATTTCCATTTTTTCATATCTGTTATTAGTAATTCATGTCCTCTTTCTTTTTCCTTTGTCTCACTAAAGGCTTATCAGTTTTACTAATCTCATCAGAGAACCAGTTATTGGTTTTCAGCCTCATTGATTTTCTCTATTGATTTCCTGCTTTTCAATTTCATTAATTTCTATTCCAATTCTTATTTTTTCTTCTCTTCTGCTTATTTTGAGTTTAATTTGCTCTTCTTTTTCTAGTTTCTTGATATGTTATATCTTCAAAACCATCAAACAAAACTTATTATTTCCTAATTCTATACACTGAAAAGATCTAGAGACAATGACCAATTCAGTAACTCTGAACATCTTTAGTGTCACTACAGTGGTCACTATTATAAGTTTTTCCAAAAAGGAGCCAAGGAATTTTGGAGAAAAAGCCTCCAGGTTTAGTGTTGAAAGATCCAGAGTAAGACCAGATTTCTTGTTATACCAGAATGTAAAGAAGCTACTATCAGTGACTACAAGGGCCTTGTTGAGGATTCAGGAAATAAGCTGAATAAGCTCCCTCTAGCTCTGCCTTTCTTTTAAGTAATTATACTTCAGGATAATTAGTTTATGATGGGAAACTTATCTTTATGAAACTGTCCCTACTATTAAATAAAATGGTTTTTAGAATTAGAGTACTATTTTGTAAGCCCTAATTAGTTAATGAATCTGAAAAAAAATGATCATCAATAGCTAAAATTATACAAGGACTTGCAATCAGATATAACTCCTGTGGATGTACACAACACCATCTCTGAAGTAATCTGATAATGCATTTAGATCTAACAATCGATACACAGGAAAAACAGGGGACACCATAGGAATGCAACCAGCACAATCCAGATAGTGGGAAAGTCTACAAGAAAACTACCTTGGAATAGCCAGTTCCTGGCTGGCTTCGTCAGGAGAGGATGAGACTCTTGATCTTGGGGTCATGAGTTTGAGCCCCACTTTGGGTATAGAGATTACGTTAAAAATAAATAAATAAATAAACAAATAAATAAAATTTTTTTAAAAAGAAAACTACCTTGTTTTTAAAATGAACAAATATAAGGGAAAAAGAGAGAGAAAGGGGGAATCTATAGACTTGAAGAGATGTTAAGAGACAGGTCAAACAATTGCAAAATGTGGGCTTATGTGGATCTTGATTCCAGTACACAAAGTGTATAGAACAAAAAATGTAATCACCTTATAAGTTGATAACCAGAGAAACAGGAATACTAACTAGGTATTTGATTATTAAATTATTGTTTATTTATTTATTTGTGATAGTGATGTTTTGGTAACATTTTTTAAGAGCCTACACATTTTCTATTGCCAAAAGAAAGCAAGTATTCTGAGTAACCTTCCTTTGATCGCTATCTGAGGAAGTGGCTACTTTTCTTAAATTGCTATATAAAGACATTGTTTCTGGAAGCCTGTCTCTAAGTAACACTATCACTTCAAACATTCACCATAATCTGATCTCAGTAATATAGTTCATAGTTATAACATATAATTATGATTAATGTACTTTGCAAACAAACAAACAAAACATTCAGATACTTTACTGGCAATTCCTAGAAATCAAAAGAAACAATTTTTTTTCTTCTATAGAGCATGTGCCTCTCGGTCTTGCTCCATTTTCTCCTCTGGTAGTATCCTCCCTCTAGTGAATGACCCAGAAAAGTAAATGCCAAAAACCGAAGGTTTAACCCTGGGACAACTATGAGCAGTAGAGTTGTGGTATCACCTTGCAAATAATAACCAAAGAAAAATCCCAAATATCTGAGGTAGTTGAACGAGATTGCCAATGGAATATAGGAAACTAAGTTTACATACCAGAACGAGGAGGTTACAAACAGGACAAAAGCTGGAACAGGTGTTGAGTAACTCAGTTTGGCTGAGTAGTAAGAATGGAATCTAGGTTAAAGATAGAGTCAGGAGAAACAGATGGAACAAAAGTTGAGCAGTAAGCAGTGTTGAATAATCTGAACAAGAACAGTGTCAGAACCAGAACCAAAAAAATACAGAAGTTAATTCTCTGAAGAAGCAACAGAGACCAGAATCTCTTGGGCTTGCTATGGAAAACAAAAGAAAACAAAACAAAACTTCCCTGAAGGTATAGGGAAGCACCGGCCAACAGCTTTTATTCAAAACTTCACTTGCTTAAAAGAACTCCAGTTCTGGTCTGCCAGGAAAGTATACACTGTTCACTACACACAATTATACAACATTCATTACACATATTGGCTATGGAAAAAATTTATAATACCATATAATAAGGTTTAGGTAAAGATTAAATAAAATTAAGTATTTCAAGCACTTAACACTGTATTCCTTAAAGGTTAAGCTTTAAAACAGTAACTATGCTAATGGGAGGTTGTGTTTGTAAGTTATATCTTATGGAAGGAGGACACTAAATCTTGTCATTTCTATTCCTGTAAGGTCTTTTAATTATTTTTACTTGATATCTCTGCTGATATGACCTTAGTGCAAGTCACTGTTTTTCAAAGTGTATTCCAGGGAACGCTGGTGGTTCCCTGGAAGAGTCTCCAAGACTCTTTCAAGGGGTCATGAGGTCAAAATTATTTCATAATAATATTAAGATATTATTTGCCTCTTTTATTCTCACTGTCTTCCAAACGTTCAGCAGAATTTTCCAGAAGCTACATGACATGTGGTGACAACATTAGTCTAATGACTAAGCACATGTGTTTGTATACTCTTGTGCTTGAAAATTTCCTCACTTTTTGTTTCTAATATGGTAAAGATCGGTAGATATAACCCAGATAACCCTAAGTTCTTTGAGGTCATCAATGATTTTTAAGAGTGTAAAGGGGTCTTAAAACCCAAAAGATTGAGAACTATTGCTTTAAGCCATCACTGGTTGCCTTAACTTCTTAATGTATCCCTACATCTTTCTAATTTCTTCAAAGTGCTCATTCAAAAATACAAATATAACTATATTAGATCTCTGTTTAAGATTTTTATATCTTCTATAAGCTATCACAATAGCATGATAGAACAAACAAGCCTTTGGTTTCACCTAGGGCTGAATTCAAACTCCATGTCTGTCAGACCCTGCAGATAGTCCCCCCAGGAACAATTGCTCTTTCTTCACGTTTGTAATAAAATCTCTGAATCTGAGCTTAGCACATGACACTACGTTTTGAAACAACTTTCTTAAGTTTTTAAGATGAGTGTGGTCATATGACAGTGGCCACTGGGAGATGAGCAGAAGTGGTATATATATATGAAACTCCCAGGTCAAGCTATCTAAAAAAGAAAGCTGGTTTCCTTCCATTTTTCCACCTCTCCTGCAAGCTTCAAAAAGGAGCGTAGAGTATGCTCAGCCAGCTTTAGCCATATGGGTGAAGACGATACATACTACTTCACATTGTCTGCCCAAGTCTGTATTTTTTCATGGAAAAAAAAGAAATTAACCTCTATCTTGAGGTAGTTTTAACCAAGGAGGCAAAGACTTGGGCTCAACCTCAATCAATCGCCCGCATGAACTAAATCCCTGCGGTAAATGTGTTTAAAAGGCTCTATCTAGATATGTTTAGGTTCCTACACCAGTTTCCCATTAACCTGGGCCTTCTCTGAAGAGTCTTTCATTTTTTTTCATTTAGTATTTCATTTAATATTAATGAAGTATGCTCAGCACTGTGCACAATAGTATAGCAATCTTTCGTCACCATTCAATATGTCCAGCAACAATGTGAAATCCAATATGGAAAAAAAAAAAAAGAATAAAATGGTGTCCTGATAGGCAGAGCAAAGTGACAGGGACTCAGAGGATCAATACTGAACCCAGTTACATGGTTTCTGGGTTTGTCCACAAGTAGCCAGGACCTCAATAAATGGCAGGGTTTTAGATTTATTAGAAAAGGACAATTAAGAAGAAAATAGCTCAGTTGGTGAAATAAGGAGTGTGAGCTGTGCAGAAGGGTACCCATGTGTGACTCAAGTAACATAAGCACATTTGTCATCAAGCCTGGGCTATTCTAGAATCCAAGGCAAGACTGAAGTATGCAAATAGGAGGTAAGTGATCCAAGCTTCATTAAGAGCTGTGGAGGCCAATTACAGAAGAAAGCTTCTACCATAATAGAAGATATGTATAGGATGTTAGAATTATACCTTTTGTAGACATGCTTTCCCACGTGAAAGAAATACATGTTTTCCATGCCTTTTGTTTAAAATGGAAATATGGCCCATTTGGAGAAGGGCAGTGTTATTATTACATTTTTACTAAAAATAATTTCTCATTTTATATTCTTTTTAGGCCAAACCGAATGAAATTGCTGCTTTTGTGGATCAAACATGGAATTAAAGGTTCACACAACTGCAGAAAGGTAGGAGTGAAGGCCAGGAAGGCCTCTTTGGGGAAATCTGAATATGCAATAATTGTAGGAAAACCGCCACCAAAGGTCTCAGATATCCATAGCATCAAAGTGGCTGATACGCAGGATATCAAAAACCTTACCTCTCATCTACCTAGGGTCTATCTAAAGCTAAAGGATAATGGCTTTTGCTTTTCTTCTTCCTTACAAATCTCATGCAAGTACTTCTCACTGGTATTTCTGCCTAGAATCCTGCTGGCAGGAGAGTCTGCAGAATGTAGTGTATAGGTTTTATCCCTCTCCAGGGCGTGGGAAACCCAGAAGAGTGTGAGCTTATGATGATGTCATTTTTATCAATTAGAGTAGGGGCAGAATTTCTAGGGCAGAATAAAATAACAGTTCAAAGCAGGCAGAGAAGGTATCAACTCTGTTTTTCTTTCAGGTGGTTCTTTTCCCTTTGCTCTTCAGCTTCTATGATGGATGAATGGAGATATCCTTGATGTGTGTGTATACTTACTGTATGATCCACAAAAGAAAGACTCTTAGAATTATGTTTCTATTAGCCTCTTTACCTTCCTTCATTCAAGGAATCAAAGTCACTTTTACAGTTTTTAAAGGGGAGAGTTGGAATTGTTTGAAAATATGAAACACATTTAGCAGGAGGGAGAGTTATCCAGGATTCTATGGCATTACCCTAAATACATGCTTTATTCATTAACATCCATTTAAAATAGAAATCAATGTGTAATTGTTAATTAATTTCCATTTGGTAAAGATGCCCCAAACTCACTAGTTCAGCTTCTCAGATTGGTTATTTAAGAAACCAATAGCACAGCTAAGCCATGGGGCTTTCACTGTAATTGCATCTGATTCTTGGACATTATATTAATCCTGGATATTAGTGTAATAATAGCCACCGACATACTTTTCATCTGTATTTTTGTAATAGCATGTATCCATGGAAGACACCAAATATGTCATAATAAAAAGTTGGTGTTTTTAAAGTACATTTTAAAGTGGCAATTCCTTATGACTGGACGGCAATAGTTGTTACTGTAAAATTGTATCATTTTTTTCAATAAGTCAGTGTTAATCCATCTGGCAATCTGTTTAAGTCTGGTAAGGCGGTCGGTCATTAGAGCTGTTAATAGTCAAGTGTCTCACATGTTGTTCTTTCAAATATACCTATAGAGACATAAATTTTAGGGGAATTATCTGTGAAATAGTTTAGTGTTTTTTGAAATTATAAAATTAGTCATAGAGGTATTTGATACAATGTTCAAGATTTTTTAAAATGAGTAAAATTACTTAGGAGAAATACCAATGCACCTCTCTTCCGATTACTTTCTTTACTTTTTTCCTGACTGTAAATATTTAGGCCCAATGTAGGAAACATATTTTAAAAATGGAAAATTCAAACCATATATATTCTACTATCTAGAAACATCACCATTTTAGAAATATATCCTCCCTTTTTTTCATTTATCTGTGTGTAAGAGTAGATATTTGTGTCAAGTGTGCACATGTGAGTAAAGATATGTAAGGACATGTGAGTAAGTATATGTTTTCTGTAAGAATTCAAGTTAGGAACATATTGTATTTTATTTACCATTTAAACATAAGCGAGATCACCAGCATTTAGTGTTGGAAAATGAAATCTGAGGGCAAATTGATTTTTTACTGCTTTGGGAGTTGTTGAGATGGTAGATTACAAAAATAGATTTTCAGATGTTAAATCAGCCTTGCATCCTTGGAAAAAACCCTACTTGATCATGGTGTAATACTTTTTAGATATTTCTGAGTTCTATTCACTAATATTTTGTTAAAGATTTTTGTGCTTGTATGAGGAACATTGGTCTATAGTTTTGCTTTGTTTGGTTTTATACTATCTTTGCCTGATTTTGGTGTGATGTAATTACTGGCCTCATGAAACAAATTAAGCAGTGTTTCCTCCTCTTCTGTATTCTGAAAACGGTTGTGTAGAATTCATGTTAATTTTTCTTTAAATATTTAGTAGAATTCTCTGGTGATACCATTTTATCTTGGCAATACCTTTGTCAGGAGCTTTTAAATTATGAATTAAATTTATTTAATGGTTATATGGCTATTTGGATTATTTCATATTTGTTGAATTTTAGCAGTTTTTTGGTTTTTATTTTTTAAGATTTTATTTATTTATTTGACAGACAGAGATCACAGGCAGGCAGAGAGGCAGGCAGAGAGAGAGGGGGAAGCAGGCCCCTGCTGAGCAGAGAGCCTGACTCCGGGCTCAATCCCAGGACCCTGAGATCATGACCGGAGCTGAAGGCAGAGGCTTAACTCACTGAGCCACCCAGACACCCCTAGTTTGTGGTTTTCAAGGAATTGATCTATTTCTTCTAGGTTGTTGAGTTAATGGGCATAAAATTGTTCACAGTATTCCTTTTATCTTTTTAATAGCTGTAGGAATCTGTAGTGATTTTTTTTTTAATTTTTTGTATCAGGTAAATTTTATGAAAGTACAATGCACAGCATAGTTTGATGAGTTTTGACAAATACATACACCCATATAATGATCACCCAAATCAAGAGGAAGAATATTTCCACCAGTCTGGAAAGTTCCCTTGACCTCCATGTCAGTCAATCAGCTGTACTCCTGAGATAACAATTGCTACTGTTTCTATCATTCTAGAACAGGGGTTAGCAAACTACAGCTCACACTAGTTAAATATGTTCTACCACTTGTTTGTGCAAATAGGTTTTATTGGAATAAAGTCACACACACACACACACACACACACAAACTTTTTTCTTTTCTTTTCTTTTTTTTTTTTTTGTATTTTATACTACTGCTTTCATGGCTCAAGTGAAGAACTGAGTAGTTGAGACACAGACATTGTGGCCCATACTTGGGCAGTCCGTCTTTTTTTGGATTTTTTCAGTGATCCTGCAGAGACCCAGCCTCCAGAGCAATGAAAAATGGCATGGCAGTAAAGATAGAGAACACCTTCTTTTGTTCCCTAGGAATATTTGCTGGTCACATTTGAAGGGTATATATTTACATTGCAAAGGGAAACGAAATTGAGAGCTGTTTGTTTTCATTTCAAAGGATTGTAAACTAGAAACATCCCTCTTTTATTCCTAGTCAAGATTTATGTACCTTAGGGAGGTAAGATTTATGTCCTTCAGCAGTGGAGGGTGGCTGTGTAGCAGTTTCTGTATAAACTCTCGGATTCATAATTATAGGATTCCTCTCCTGTGATACGAAAACCTTCTTTTTGTATTACAGGCCTAAACTTTTGGCATTCATCTCATTGCTCTAAAAGAAACAGGATTGGGGGGGGGGGGGGTATGCATTTATTGCTGCTGTAAGTAATAGTAGTTTCCCTTGATCCAGAAACTTCTTGTTTGCTTTCTGGGCAAAAACAAATGAATATACGTACTAAAAATTTATCAGCGCAAAGCCTTAGATATTTAATATTAGGCCCTTTACAGAAAAAAATATAGGCCCTTGTAGATATAGACAAGCTGATTCTAAAACTCACATGGAAATGTGGAAGAACTGGAATAGCCAAGAAAATAATGAAGAAGAAAAACAGTTGGAAGAAACTTGATTTTGAGATATACCATAAATCCACAAATATTAAATGAGTGTACTATTAGCATAAGAAAAGACAAATCGGCAGAAAAAATATTAGGCCCTTTACAACCTCTGTTGTAGGGTAGTATTACTGTCCTTGAACTGAAATACATGAAATTATAAGTATATATTCTGCCTTGTTTCTTTTGCTCAACATAATATTTTAGAGATATATCCAAATTGTTGTGTGTATCAATAGCTATTTTAATTTCTAAGTAAATTCCATTAGGTGACTGACTATTCCACAGTTAGATTAATGATTTCCTGTTGATGAACATTTGAGTCATTTTGAGTTTTTAGTTATTATGAATAAAGTTTTTATGAACATTCTTATAGAAGTCTTTGTGGGCATATGCTTTGATTATAGGAGGTATAATTTCTGAGTCACAGTAATGATGTATGTTTAACTTTATTAAAAATTCTCATTTGCCAAAAGTGGTTGTATCATTTAATGCTGTCAATGTATTAGATTTCCAGTTGATCCAAATTGTCATCAGTACTTAATACAATCAACCTTTTTAATTTAAACCATTCTATGGACGTAAAGTAGTACCTTCTTGAGGTTTTCATTACATTATTCTGTTTACGAATGATGTTGGAATCCTTCTTATGTGCTTGTTAGCCAATCATATATCTTTTGTGAATTGTCTGTTGAAGTGACTTACTATTTTAAATTTTATATTTATATTATTATATATGTGTTGTATATATAATAATATTTATATTATATTTTTTATATTTTGGATGAAAGTCATTTATCAGATATATGTATTGTGACTATCTCCCCCCAATCTTGCCTTTTCATTTTCTTATGAGTACTTTTTGATGAGAAGTTTTTCATTTTGGTGAAGTCTTATTTATCTTGTGGTTAATGATTTCTGTGCCCAAAGACATCTTTGCCTATTCTTCAGTTAAGAAGATATTCTTATGTTTTCTTTCAGAGCTGTATCCTTTTAAATGTCACATTTAGGTCTCTGAGCTACTTTGAATGAACTTTTATATATGGTGGAAGAATGTCAAGGTTTTGTTTGTTTTGTTTTGCTTTGTTTTTCAATAGACTGTCCCATTTTTCCAGCAACATTTGCTGAATATATTTTCCTGCTTAATTTCGTGGTACCTTTATCAGAATAGAATTTACCACATGTAGGTGAAGCGATCACTGAACTGTGTTCTGTCTGCGGATTTGTCTTTTCTTATGCTAATAGTACACTCATTTAATATTTGTGGATTTATGGTATATCTCAAAATCAAGTTTCTTCCAACTGTTTTTCTTCTTCATTATTTTCTTGGATATTCCAGTTCTTCCACATTTCCATGTGAATTTTAGAATCAGCTTGTCTATATCTACAAAATAGTGTGCTGGGATTTTGACTGAATCTATGGATAAATTTGGAGATTCTTAAAATCTAGGAATTCTGAGATTTTTCAATCTATGAACATAATACGTCTATTTATATAGGCCTTCTTTAGTATCTATAGTAATAGTAGTTTTCATTATGCAAGTATCTGATGGGGGACTCAATCCAGGATCCTGGGATCATGACCTGAGCTGAAAGCAAACACTTAATGGAATGAGCCACCCAGGCACCCCTATTGTTCCTAATTTCTAATGTTTTCTAATATCTTTTATTAGATTTTATTTTTAAGTTGCTGGAAATGAATATCTCATTATTCAAACCAGTTATCTTTCTTGAACTGTTTTGGAATGTAAAGTTTGTTTGTTTGGTTGGTTGGTTTTTTGTTTAAATAATCCACTCTTCTTTAACTATGACTATCAATATTTCTAATTTAAAAACACAGAAAATTACTCTGTGATGGGAAATAGCTTAAACTAAGAAAATTATTGGCAGAAGAGGTTATAAAAGTCAGAAGTATTTATACAGAGTCACTTGGCATTGGATTTTCTGCTAATTCTCTTTAGTAGAGTACTTATTTCCTGTTGGTAAGTTTTATACTCTTATTTTTTTTTAATTACAAAATAATTTCTGCTTCTACAGATAGGTTTGAACTCTAGGTGAAAATGTTTTGTGCATCAGTTTCAAGTCTTTTTGGCAGGATTCTCTTCATTTTAGTACTAAAACAGATATATTATTTGCAAAAGAATTACATGCAGATTACTGTATGTAGTCCATTTATTCTTTTTCAGATTACATATTTCTCCCTTGGTTCTGGAATCATTAATGTGATAAAAGATATGTACAGGAAGAAATAATTAATTTCCTTTTATTCTAAGTACCAGAATCTTCTGCTCTAATGCCGTTACTGCTTTAATCCATTAGTAGCTCACCATCAACGATGGTAAGGTGAAAGAAACCTCCTCTGTCAAAGAAGTCTGATCTAAAGTTCTACATTATCTAGGAAAAGTAGAGCATTATCTTGAATTTTGGTTAACAGGAGAAAAAAAATGAGAGAGAGAAAGAGAATAATTTGATGTAGTTTGATGCTAAAGATGACTGTGTCTGAGAATCTGCTCACAGTGGAAGAACAGATCACGTATTTCCGCATTTAAAGAAAGAATTTATTAATTACACACATACACACACAACCAAAAAACCCCTCTAGTTTCTCTAATTTCTCATATCTTTCTGGTGACTGGTTTCTGATTTACCTGAAGAAAGGGAGCATAATCTAAGGTACCGCTCTTTAACCAATGAGTTTGGATATTTGTGTATGTAAAGAAAAAAATGAAGTCTCAAAGTATTCCTAGATTTTTTTTTCTTTTTTTGAGATTTTATTTATTTATTTGACAGAGAGATATCACAAGTAGGCAGAGAGGCAGGCAGAGTGAGAGGGGGGGAAGCAGGCTCTCTGCTGAGAGCCCAATGCGGGGCTCGATCCCAGGATCCCTGGATCACGACCTGAGCCAAAGGCAGAGGCTTTAACCCACTGAGCCACCCAGGTGCCCCAGTATTCCTAGATTTTTCATTTCTCCTTGTTTAGTTACTTCAGGGTTTTCTTTCTTTTTCTTTCTTTCTTTCTTTCTCTTTCTTTCTTTCTTTCTTTCTTTTTTAAGATTTTTTATTCATTTAGGCGCACCTGGGTGGCTCAGGAGTAAGCCTCTGACTTCAGCTCAGGTCATGGTCTCAGGGTCCTGAGATCAAGCCCTGCTTTGGCCTCTGTGCTCAGCAGGGAGCCTGCTTCCCTCTATCTCTCCACCTGCCCCTCTGCCTACTTGTGATCTCTCTCTCTCTCTGTCAAATAAATAAATACATAATCTTTTTAAAAAAAGAAAGATTTTGTATTCATTTATTAAGAGAGAGAGAGAATGGGATGAGGGAGGGCCAGAGGGAGAAGCAGACTCCCCATTGAGCGGAGAGCCTGATGTGGGACCAGATCCTGGGACTCCAGGATCATCACCTGAGCTGAAGGCAGACGTCTAACCAACTGAGCCACCGTGGTGCTCCAGGATTTCAAACTTATATTCTTATAGGGCCTAGGCAGATAATGAAAAGTGTTTATTTCGGCTTGGCTTAAAACACGAAGGACTGGCCAGTCGTAGAGAGTATGAGCTCCACCTAAAGGCCCTCAAACCCTGCACATTGTTTTTAGACAAACTCCACCCTTTGGAGAGGGTGAAGGGCTATAAGCAAAATTCAGTCATGAAGATACTAGTTTCTTGCCCTTCTCCAGGTGTCTGACACCAAATATCTTCTCTTTAATTCTTTAAATAGCTTTGGGAATGAAGTATCACTGTCCCCATTTCATCAAGACAGACCAAGAACATGGGTATGCATTTAAAGATTTTATTTATTTATTTGACAGAGAGAGATCACAAGTAGACAGAGAGGTAGGCAGAGAGAGAGGGAAGCAGGCTCTTCACTGAGCAGAGAGCCTGATGCGGGACTCAATCCCAGGATCCCGAGATCATGACCCAAGCCGAAGGCAGCGGCTTAACCCACTGAGCCACCCAGGCGCCCCGGGTATGCGTTTAAATAAAGGCGTCCATTTGTACTTGTATGGATTATTATTATACGTGTAGCTACATGGAAGGTGTTACATAGCAAAAATGACATCAAATCTAAAGACAGTCAAATTGGACTTCAATATTAGCTCTGCCACCAATGCATACATAATATGACAAAGTCACTTAACCCCTCTTTGCCTCATTTTTCATCAGTAGAATTGGGGTTTGTCATACTTTTTAAGAATTTAGAGAGCCACAGTGTATGAAAATATTCGATAAACATAAAAGAGCAAGAGTAAGCGAAAGTAGGCATTAACTTCCACATGGTAGAAACCCAAGACTATACAGAGACAACATGGGAGGGGATGGGGAGATGGGTCGCTATAGAACTATATTAGGCAGAAGGAAGATTCTCCAAAGATGTCCCCATCCAAATCCCCAGAACCTGAACACATTGTAGTACAAGGCAGAGGAATTAAGGTCACACATGGAATGACAGTCGCTAATTAGCTGTCCTCCAGATGGGGAGATTTATCCTATAATCATATGGTCTTTAAAAGGGGAAGGGAGGGACAAACCCATTCAGAGTCAGAAAAGATGTAGAGATAGGAGATTGGAGTAATGCAGTGTGAGAAGAACTCAATTTGACTCCACTGCCAAGAAATGCAGGCAGTCTCCAGAAGGTGGAAGGGTCAGGGAAACACATTCTCCCCTAGAGCCTCCAGAAAGTAATGCAGCCTTGCTGGTACCTTGATTTCAGTGTGGCTCATTTCAGGACTTTGGCCTCCAGGAATGAAGGAGATAATAAATAAATGCTTTTAAGCCACCAAGATTGTAATAACTTGTTACAGCAGCAATAAGAAACTAATACAAGAACTGACAGGCAGACAAGGGCAGCCGGATGTTCTCCATTATGAATGTCAGTGACTCTGAGCTGTTCACAGGAATGTCAGAAACTGAATACAGTTGGACGAAGCCTTTTCCTTCCTACCTGGTAGCTTTCTGGTGATTTGCTTGAGCTATCTCACCGCTCAGAGAGATGCACTATAGAAATCAGAGAGAATTCTCAGACAGGAGCTCCTGTAATGGGGACACTTTTGAGGGTGAAAAATGAATTAAGAGAGGTGCCCCTCTCTTAATATGCTGATGGGCTTCATGGATATATACAAATGTTAAAATTTATCTGTACACTTTAAATATTTGCAGTTTGTTATGCATCAGTTATACCTCAATAATGCCATTTTTTAAAAAATGAAATATGGATTCTTCTGATTTTTAAGTGTCTCTCTCTCTGTGCCAAATCTAGCAGTGGGCTCAGAGGTATCTCTGGTGCTGTCCTGTGATGAGGCCCATGAATGTCACAAGATTCATAGCTTGCTTCCCAACATGAGTCCTGAACTGCAACTTCTTGGTGGCTATAAAAATGGGATTTGGAGTTTCACTTGGCACCTCATTTTCTTAATTCTCTCTTTTCCCTTTATAGCTTTCCAGGGGTACAGAGAAGCAGAAAACCATGTGTGTGCCTCCTCCTGAGTTGTCCGTTGTCCTAGACTGCCATGACCAGGAGGGAAAAGCTGCCCTTATTTAGGAGGAGTGTGTGGGAAACAAATCAACTTGGGTTAATTCCATTCATTGACTGTCACTCCTTGTGGGCTCTCCTTCATTTCCAAAATTCCTGGTTTAAGATATGCACAGGGACTACCTCATTGCATGAAAGGTCTACAATATCAGAAGGAACTGACTCCTTACTTTCCCCTTTTCTGCCTCTAACCCTTTAGGACCCATCACTGGCTTATTTTCCAGCTTCCAGGCTCTACAGGTGCAGTAGTGAGCTTTGGGCTCATCAAGGCATGGGATTTATTTACCTGCAACCACTCCAAGTCCTCTCCATGAACTCAAGCAAATCAGTTTTTATTCTCTTGTTTATAAGATGGGAATGATATGACTGCTCCCTTCTTCACACTAATAAATGTGATTAATATTGGAGACTGGAAATAGCCACACAGTTCTAAGTTCCTCGGAGATGTGACTAAATAGAAATTATGTAATACATATAAGGGTTCATCATAGACATGCCTAATGAAAAGGGGAAAAAAGGAGAAGAAGAAGAAAGCTATTAGATGGAGAAACAAAGTGCTCTCTGGACATTAGGAAGAGTTATTACAAATTCCAAAAGTCCCTTTTAAAGCTGAGATTAAGCCTGACTCCCATTAGTGAAAGTGCCTAATTCACTCAATCACTTAACCTCTGTGAGAGCCTGATAAAGTGGTGCTCTTTTAGTTTCTTTTGCTTACTCTGGATAACCCCAAATTTCGTTTAGGATTTCCCCAAAAATAGTTGTATGCAGCTTGATGTTTCTCTCTTGATATTTTCTCAAATATAAACTGTCTTACTAGTCTTAACAGTAGTCTGAGTACTGTTAGACTCACTGTGATGATTCAAAATTGGGTTTTGTATTAGTATATTACAAAATTGTATGCCTAGTCTCTATTTAGAGGCACGAAAACAGCATTTGAAACAAGGCTGCGCGACACACTTTCCCTCTCAGTCTCCCTCTGATAGACACACACACATGCACATGCATACAAACATGCACACACATGGACACACACACCCCTCCCAGTGTAGTTGGTTATCTCTTGAACTTGAGAAAACCCTCAGCTACTACTCAATGTTTGAAATCTTTTATGTTTGCTTATGCCTTTAGAGTTCTGTGTTGTTTTTATCTGTTCTCCTCCCAGATAATGAAAGGGATACACACAACATTCTGTATATTAATGCCATAAGCGTCTGCCTCTGGCAAAGTCTTAATATATGAACAAAGAAAGGAATTGTTCACACAGCAAAACATACAATGAGAAATGAATATCAGTGGCGGAAACCTCTCTGTTAGAGGGAATTTCAGATCATTTCAATGTTTACATTTGCAACTCAAGCATATTGACAGAGCAATGCAAATAGATGTACACGAGGAAATGCAGGAAGAAAATTATTTGCACAGATACTGCAAAGATTTTCTAGCTATGTGAGAAATGAAAATGCATTTTTGCCATAAATGGTAAACTGAATGTTATTAACAGGACAAACCTCATGTAAAAGGGAGATAAGCAGAAATTGATTTGAATATTATTGCAGGGCAAAGTAAATAACCGCGATGCATTCAACCTTTATAAATGTGCAAAACCAGATTAATTTTCCCAATTACAAACCTTAATAATATTAAATGACTTTTAAAACATGAAATAGGATAAGAGGTTGATGGTAATGATAATCCACAAATGTGTTCTAAGGGATATTAATAAATATTTGGTTAAACAAGGTGGGGAAGTAATGGGGAAGAGCGAGAAAATATTGTGTTAAATAAAGTTAAGGAGATATCCTCAAGAATTCTCAACTCCGAATCTCTAACTAGAAATACAGGGTGTGATATTTCCAAACTTTTTGGACCTTGAAACTCTTTGACAAAGCACTTGAGGAACTAAAAGTTCTGAGGAACACCCAGGGAACTAAATGTCTTCCCAACTGTTTCAGACCTAGAGTTAAATGGAACTCCACATTCTATTCCAGTCACTGCTATGGTGGCTAGTGTTAAAATCTGATTTTCTAGAAATGATAGTGTAGAGAAATGCAAGTAGAGACATCATTGTTCTAGAATCCAGTTCCTGAAACCGAGGTCTCTATTGCTATAGTTGTAGAGGTTATGCCAGAGAAATGCTAACCCAAAAGTCACAAAGAAGCACTGCCAGATGGTTCACAAAATGTTGATGAAGTCACCATGTTAACAGGCCTGAAACTTGATTTTGTTATGTCCACTATCATAACATCAATCCCAAAGGTATAGACTCAAGTTACTTCTAAAAAAATTCATTTATTTACAATGGAAAACACAGTTGTGAAGACAGCCAGGCGTCCAAGTCTCTGCCTGGCATCTCTTCTATTTGTTGACTGATCTATCTGGGAAGACCGATTAAAATAAGAAGCTTATTTGGTGACTATGGATCAAAGCAAGAGGAGCTAGCGATATGACCTACATCATTAATGGCATCATATCAGGCTTTCGGAGGCTGATCCACCATACGCCAGAGACAGTCACAGTCCCATGAGTTCCAGCCTCGGTTAGGGTGGAACATTGCATGAGCACTGCTAACTACTTTACCACTCACACTGCTCTTCAATGTTTTTTGTGAAACACCTCATTTTTACTAACTCCATTCTTATTAAGTGATGATAATGCAGTTTAATCTGGATCACTAGGCTTAGACATACTGTTATAGACAGGATTCACCTAAAGCTAACCCTAATAAATGGGTTGGAGAAACCTACTATCACCCACAATAATTTTCCATAACAAGTCTCACAGTGACCTTATTACCACATTGTAAGACTATCTGGCTATCATATCTTTTTACTTGCTACAGAGAGAACCTGGCAAATTCAGACTTCTCCGTTGCACTCTCACTTGTCTGAAGGTGTTAATCAAGTCGACACTGCATAGATACACATGGGATATGACTGAGCACATGTCACTTACATCTATCAGGATTTTCTCTAGCCATAGCCAAGAGAAGGGAAGATAAGAAGTGCTAAAGGGCTAATACCTCTGGGAATAGCCTGCAACCAGTGACAGACTCCAACCTCCCTATCCCCAGATATGACAGCTCCGAAGTTTATTTTACATTTTCTCCCAGGGGTTTCCAGTGAGATTGAGTCGTAATCACCCAGTTTCCTAGATTGTTCCCTAAGTCCATCATATTGTCTTCCATTTCCTGTCTCACTTCTTCACTTCCTAATTGGTTCTTCCTAGGATCACTTCCCAAATAAGCTACCTGCACCTGAAATACTAGTCTTAGAGTTCCAGGGGAACCGAACTTAAGATAATGTGTAGCTACAGTGTTGATTAGCAATCTGCTCTAGACCCAGAAATGTTTACTTTCTTCCTGACAGCTCAATTAACTTTGAATTATTTTAATTACCTCTGCCTGGACTTGTGTAAGTCTGTAGAATTTCAATTTGTTTGTATATTATTGATCAATCCATGGCATGTAGTGACTATTCTACCTTTCTTGGAAAATCAGCCTTTTATCAGATGAGTCAACATTCTACTTGTGGTTTGGTCCAGGTGTAGAATCTACTGATTGTGTCATTAAAGAAAGCTGCCATTTGGTCAGCAGGCTGACCAATAGTGATGGTAACCTGGTGATAAAACAGCTCTGAAAGATTCAATTCCTCCTTTCCTTTTCCCTTGCTTTGGATCAAATTTTCCATAAATATTTTTTCAGTTCCTAATTGTGCATTATTTCTAATAGAATATAATTTTTATGGTGTTGTGCATGTTTAAAGACTAATTGCATTTTTTGGAAATTTCAGCAAAAGGTAGATAAATAGGCATGGGTTGAGTCAAGATTCACACACTGTGCTAGCTGTCCACAACTGTTACCTGCCTTAGAACAGCAGGAGATTACATTCAGTGTTTTCCAAAGAATTTTTCTAATTCTAAAATGTTAATTTCTGTGATTCCAAGTACCAAAAATTATTGACAGTTATTGCTAAATTGATAGAAATTGTTATTATTAAAAGCACAGGGAAATATTTGCTTCTAGATTCTAGAAGCTAGAATATGTGAGATTATTTGCACTTTTTGCGTTTGAAAATTAGCTTTAGGCTAACAATTTTTTTAATTAACATATAACGTATTATTTGCTTCAGGGGTGCAGTTCTGTGATTCATCAGTCTTACATAATTCACTGCACTCACCATAGCACATAACCTCCCCAATGTCCATCCCCCAGCCACCTGATCCCTCCCATCCCCCTCCACTCCAGCAACCCTCAGTTTGTTTTCTGAGATTAGGAGTTTCTTATGCTTGTCTCCCTCTCTGGTTTCGTCTTGTTTCATTTTCCCCTCCCTTCCCCTATGATCCTCTGTCTTGTTTCTCAAATTCCTCATAACAATGATATCATGTGATAATTGTCTTTCTCTGATTGACCTACTTCACTCAGCATAATACGTTTTATCCACATCATTGCAAATGGCAAGATTTCATTTTTGATGGCTACATAGTATTCCATTGTAGAGATATAGATATAGATACCACATCTTCTTTATCCATTCATCTGTTGATGGACATTAAGGCTCTTTCCATAGTTTGGTTATTGTGGACATTGCTGCTATAAACATTGAGGTGCATATGCCTGTTTGGATCACTACATTTGTATCTGTAGGGTAAATACCCAGTAGTGCAATTGCTGGGTCATAGGGTAGCTCTATTTTCAACTTTTTGAGGAACCTCCATACTGTTTTCCAGAGTGGTTGCACCAGCTTTCATTCCCACCAACAGGGAATGTAGGCAACAATGTACGCTAACAATGTTTTAAAATAACTTCTGTGGGTGCCTGGGTGGCTCAGTCAGTTAAGCTTCTGACTCTTGATTTGAGCTCAGGTCATAATCTCAGGGTAATGGGATTGAGTCCCATGTCAGGCTCCAAGTTCAGCTGGAATCTGCTGGAATTTCTCTCTTTCCCTCTCCCTCTGCCCCTCCCCAACTTGTGTGTGCAAAATAAATGAACAAATAAAATAAATAAATAAAATCTTTTGAAAAATTAAAAATAACTTCTGCTTTAGTCAGGATAGAATATCAGAAAGAGGTTTTTTTTTTTTCTTTAAGAATTTATTTTTAAGTAATTTCTATACCCAACATGGGGCTTGAACTCATAGCCCAGAGATTAAGAGTCATATGTTCCACAAACTAAGCCAGTCAGGTGTCCCAGATAAAATGTGTTTCTATTTTGTGTTTTCAACATAAATATCTAGGGCACCTGGGTGGCTCAGTTAGTTAAGTGTTTGACTCTTTATTTTGGCTATGGTCATGATCTTGGGATTGTGAGATGGAGTCCCAACCACATCTGGCTCCATGCTGGGGTGAGCCTGCTTGAGAGTCTCTCTTTCCCTCTCCCTTTGCCTCCCCCGCCATCTCTAAACAAAATAAATAAATAAAAATAAAAACAAACAAACAAACTTGAATATCCAAATTGGGCAGCATAATGCAGTGATTCCCATTATTGGCATAATAAGGAATGCACTAAAGTCATGTTTTGATTTAAAGAATTGCTAATCTTTGAATCACTACTATTTTATTGGAAGGCAGGAGCTGGACCCTGTGAGTAGCATGTTGGTTCATGTGTTAAGATAGATCTTTACCTCTTTAGCATGGTATAGAATAGATATGACACACTCGGGAAACATTTGCGGTGTATGGGCATATGCCCCAGCAAGCCAGTGGGGAGGCAAGCGATTCATGGGATCATTTCAGTCACATTTGATCATAGAAAAAAGAAAAGAATCAGAATTGTTACAAGGCCCATACAAATCTTTAAACTTAAATGTCTCTGAATTCCTTTATGTAAATTAATCAGAAATACATAGCCATTGTCTTTATTTTTTACCGATTTATTTGTTTATTTATTTATTTATTTATTTGAGAGAATGAGTGAGAGAGTACAAGCAGGGACAAGAGACAGAGGGAAAGGGAGAAGCAGATTCCCCACTGAGCAGGGAGCCTGCCTGACATGGGAGCTCCATCCCCAAATTCTGGGATCATGACCTGAGCCAAAGGCAGATGCTTAACCAACTAAACCACCCTGGCGCCCCGACAGCCATCATTATCTTTAAAATACACTTTTATTTATTTTATTTTAAGATTTTATTTATTTATTTGAGAGAAAGAGAGAGAGCAAGAGACAGAGCACAAGAGCCGGGACGGGAGAGGCAGAGGGAGAGAAAGAAGCAGACTCCCCAATGAGCAAGAGTCCAATGCTGGGTTTGTTTCTAAGACCCTGAGATTGAAAGCAGATGTTTAACTGACTGAGCCACTCAGGCACCCCAAATACACTTTTATTTTTGAAACAAAGAACTACACCGTCCAGTTTTCTTAAGTCAGCTTCTTTAAAACACAAAAACAAAAACTCATGTTTAAGAAGCTGTAAGTCTTCGGGGAGCCACTCAACTAACTAGAACTCATCCTTTAAAGGTGCTGTCAATGACCATGGAAGACTGTGGCATTTTGTTTGTCAGATTTACTCTTCCCCAGAATATGAAAGACCTACTTTGAAGTTGGCATTTTCCCCCTCTCCCGTAAGTAGAAGATGGATAAATAAGAGAGGAAGCCAAGCAGTGCCTGGAGGGAGAACTCTATTTTGACTAGATTCCAAATAAAGCTAACCATTGAGCCAATCACACACCTCATGAAATGTTCAGTAGCCTTGGTGGTGGCTATTCCAGTTGTATTGCTTTCTGGATCTTAGTTATGTCACTCTTAGTCCCACTTCTCTCAGCAGCAAGTACCTGCTCATCCTACTTAGTTTTCTCCAATATTCTAGTATTTTAACATCTGTTAGCAAAATAACCCTGTTCTTTTGGGGGGAACATCTGTTTGTGCTCCTAGACATTTTCATGTGTAAAACATAATGACAGAACCAGTTTCTGGATACTTCTGGATGCAGGAAACAGATGTTGGCCAAATGGATTCCGAAAACAAGTAGTAATGAAAAGCAATAATTACTTTGAGATTCTTCATTCTCACATAATCATGAGGCTCCCATGGTCTTTCCTCATTGCCTGGGATATATGGAGGCATTTTGTTGAAGCACTGAAGGAACAAACTTGTGTGCCTGGGTTCTCAAATCCTAGATTCAGTGATAGAAGTCTTTTATACAGAATAATTTTGTTTATATGCTTTTCTTTCTCAGACTGTTTCCTAGGAGTTGCTTACCATTATCTTGCTAATTAAACTTCTCAGGATCTGTGACATCCTAAATTTGGTTATTGTGTAATTTTAGAGCTATATTTTCCTTACTGCTCCGGGCATTTAAGTATCTAGATGTAATCAAACCAGTCTAGATAATAATAGCAGGGTACATTTACAGATTGTGTATTATTTATAAGTACTATGTCAAGTGTTTTCCATATATTAACCTTCTAAATAACCATATGAGGTAGGTCTTTATTAATTAGCCACATTTGTAAATACGGCAGTGAAGGCCTGAATTACAAGAATCATGCCCAAGGTTGCACAGCTAGTGCCTTCTAGAACTGAAAATCATATTGACTAAAAAGCTCTAAATAAGGAATTTTGTCTAACTTCTCAGTTCTCGAATAAATAATTAAAAGAAATATACTTGAGAAATATTAATAAACTAAAAATAGAAATAAATTACCAGCTGTCATGATCCTCTCATAGCTCACAGATTGCACCCTTCTAACATATAAATACACATCAACAACAAACATTTGGCTACGCTCCAACGTCAATTAGAAGAAATGCAGAATAGAGAACTCTACTTGAGCACTTCAAATTCATAATCATATTCTATTATTGCCCCCAGTAATGCCTTTTTCTCCTCCAGAGCAGTGCCTACTCGGCTTTACTTCCTTTCTCCTTCCTTCCTCCTTTCCTCCTCCTTCCTACCTTTCTTCCTTCCCTCCCTCCCTCCTTTCTTTCTTTCTTTCTTTCTCTAATTTCTTTCTTTCTTTCTTACATTTCAGGTCATGTTTGTCAAACCTTTTTTTCGCTTCTTCTATGATCAAATGTGACTGAAATGATCCCATGAATCGCTTGCCTCCCCACTGGCTTGCTGGGGCATATGCCCATACACCGCAAATGTTTCCCGAGTGTGTTGCCAAATTTTGAGCAATGTGTAAAATGTAGTTTGGTTACAACTAAGGATACATACGGTCATTGAGATGGCTTTCAGATGAAATGTGGAGCAAAAGAGGTCCCAGGATTTGCTCTGGAGCAGGTTAGGACTAAAAGCTTGTTGGTATGTTTCCAGGCTGGGTTCAAGGTAACATGGAAGGTTCCTTAGTGAATTCCAAATCTTTGTTACTTGGGTTTTTAAGGAAGCATTCATCTGCAATAATTAGTTCTTCTCAAGGAGAAATGCAGTGCTGAAGGGGAACGCTTGAATGCTGTAATGACTATGGCTGCTTTTATTGGTTAGTGAGATATTATCATACTGTGAATGCGATGGTGTGGTAATCACTGTGATTACCACATGACACAAACCCCAGAAGTTCAAGAACCACTGAAATAGATTGATGTTTGAATTTTGCATATAGTGCTGATGTTAGAAAACTTTATCTTTTATCCTTTTTCTTCCAGTGACTTTCTTATATTTTAGAAAACCTCTTGGTACCCCCAAATTTTCCATGTCCCCATTATTTTACCACACTTGAGCCTGATGTCCTGAATAGTAATCTTTATTGTCTCACTAGTTTCTGATTATCTTTCAACCAAAAACAACTTAACTACTTGAAGTAAACAACCGCCTGATAGTCCGTTAGCATTAGTGACCTAACTATGAGCTCTATGTACTTCATAATCAATTCTAATTTGTCACTTAGACAAAACAGACTGATTTTGTATATCTAATACTGCCATTGATTGAGAGATCCAAGCTACTAAAATGATCAGTCCATCACACTTATATACAGTTATATACTGATACATATATCAGACACATATTTTCAACTATGTACTATTCTGGGGAAAAAACAATCAACCTTTATATCTTTATGAAGAAAGCCTGATTCTTAACTAAATTACTAAATGTTGAATGATTAACTATTACTCAAATATTGGAAAAGAATATGAACACTATTTGAAATATCAAAAACATGAAGCATATACACCTACCCTTTTTTTAGAAGATCACATCTGACACACTTGTATACCTTCCTTCCACCTCTCTTTATAGATTTCTTTTTTTTTTTTTTTTTTTTGTTGGATGCAGAAACTACTTGGCAAATGTGAGCCTGCATTTGCCTATAAATGTAATGTTATTCTTAGCCAAAAGAACAAAATTATATTTGTATGGCTCATCTCCAAATCCTACTAGTTGCCCTCCGTGAATGTGCTAATTGCATTTCCCTGCTATCCATTTTCTTATCCTAGCCTTTGTGGTTTTATGCACATTTTACTAGATGTTACACTTTCTTGTGTTTAGGTTTTATTTGCATGACACCAAAGTGTGAGTCAGTTGGCTCATTGCATTTTGCATACATTGCGCATAATGAATGCTAAAGGGAAGATTATCTTTTCATGGAATAAAACTGAAAACATGTGTTTCTCTGCCAGATCTGCTTTGATGAAAAACAGAGAAACCTAAAATGTTGGGCAGTATATGGTAAAGTAATCTTTCTGCAATCCAATCTTAGCCATTGAAGACTTTGTTCCTTGCTTTCTTTTCTATTATATGTACTTCATTATTCTTTAATTTGGATAAGATCAAAGAAAAGCATATTCAAATTTTTTAATGAACAAATTTAACAAAATGTGAGGTGTACCGTTTGTGTATGTATATGTGAATATGTGTGTGTATATATGTGTGTGTATTATTGTTGCCATGCGATTTGGCGTTTGGATACAATATACTATATATGTTACATTAAGTAATTCAGATTTATCTTTAAAAATGTAAAAAAGAGAAACCATCACAAAGAGAAAAGTGAAAATAACTCAAAATCTTAATAGCTCTAGTACAATTTTTTTAAATGCAATTTTTCTTATTCTGAATTCTGTTCTGCAATAGGCCTGCCTACTTGAGACTGTCTTTTCACTATTTAAAGTTTACAATATGTTTTAATACTTAATATTGCAAATATTTCCCTCATTACTTTGAACTGAATTGCACTGCATCTCTGATATAATTTGGGAGAGAACTTTCTGCCACCATCCAATACAGAAAGGAAGAAAAAAGTAAAAAATCCTTTCTGGGCATTTTCTGTTACTTCATCATCTCAATTCAGAAAGAAACCCAGCCTATGCAGTCTTTTTTTTCTTTTCTTGGCGAAGCACTGCCATTGTGGTTCCTTTTTTTTTTCCCCATCTTCTTTTTTTTTTTCCAATCTGTGCACTGACTTGCTTGTTAAGGCCCCTGCGTCCTGCTCTATGATTCTGCCCTAACCTCACCAAATTATGGGGTATTTGGATTTCCTCAAGTTGTTTTCCAGGTACCCCACCATTTCACAAGAAGGTGAACATAAACCTCTTTAATCTAGGCCCAAATGATTAGTTATAACAGAAAGTCCCTGAAGCTTGGGGTCTGTGGATGGTAACTCAAAACTTTACAGCATGGGTGGAGATCACCTTTGGCAGGAAAAATGACCCCCAAAAGATGTCCCCACTCTGGGGGCTGTAAATGTGGTAACTTGCATAGAAAAAGCCACATGGAAGATGTGATTTAATTAAGAAACTTTGGAGCGCCTAGGTGATTCAGTCCAGAAGCATCTGCCTTCAACTCAGGTCATGATCCCAGGGTCCTGGGATCAAGCTCTGCATTGGGCTCCCTGCTCAGCAGGAAGCCTACTTCTCCCTCCCCCACACCCCCTGCTTGTGTTCCCTCTCTTGCTGTGTCTATCTCAGTCAAATAAATAAACAAAATCTTTAAAAATAAATAAATAAATAAATAAATAAATAATCTTCAAAGGGGAGATTACCCTGGTTTATCCAGGTTTGTCCAATCTAATGGATACCAAGTTTTCCCTTGAAAAAAAAAATTATTTTTTTTTTTTATTCTGTTGAACATATTCCTGGGATTGATTGCTTGGTGGCAGAAAGTGGAGGAGGGACAGTAAAGTGTCTTCCCAATGGAGAAGGCACTTTGAAACCAAAAACCAAAGCAAGCATACCATTTATACAGTTTTATTTAGGGTAATTTACGAACAGGTCAGGTGGACAGAAGAACCAGGCACTATACAGCTATTCTCCACCCAGGCCAGATCTTAATCTTCAGCTTTTAGAGAGTGAGGGACATTGAAATGAGGCTGAAGGATAATTATCTAAAGTGGTGCCTTCTGTCTACCAGTCATCTCTGCTAGTTATCTAGAGTGGCACCTTCTGTGCACCACTGTAGGGAAGATCAGAACAAGCTGCCCCACATTTCAGTCAGGGCACTCAGTAACCTCCAAGGGACCTGGGACCTGTAGCGCTGAGGGAGGTCCTTGCACAGGCACGGACAAGACGGAGGGCCAAAGAGGTAGTCACTGTTGTCAGTACCCCTGCGGCTGAGTAGAAGAGGGGAGACGAGGCAGTTCGATCCCTATGCTCACTGACCATTGTACCCAAGAGTTCTGTGGTAGGAGCATTCAGGAAGAAAAGGAGAAGGGATAGAGGAAGGTGGGGAGGAAGGGAGAAAGGGAGAGAGGGAGGGTGGGGGAGGGAAAGAAGAAAGTGAAAGAGAGCAGGCAAAAGGAAAGGAAAGGAAGGAGGGAGGAAGGAAGGAAGAAAGGAGAAAAGGAAGGAAGAAGAGAAAGAAGGAGAAAAGGAGGAAGCGAGAGTTGGAGGAAGGGAAGGACATTCTTCCAATATTGTGGTTACGTTCCAGTTTTAGATTTTGCCCTCCAGAACCAGAAATATGCCAAATAACCTTTTTAGTTTTTGGAGAGTCTGAATCTGACCCATGACAGCAGAGTGGTCTCTACAATGGTAGGACAATCCTGGCAAAAAGCTGGAAGGATCATGGTCTACATTGCACATTGTCATCATTGTCATGCATACAGACTTATAATTGAAAGTTTCCTCAACAGTTATAATCGAAAGGATTCCTGAACTCTTTCATTTATCGTACTGAAATATACAATATTCTGGTTTCCAAGTTTATCAACAGTGGTAAAACTTGTATCAGAAATTGCAAAATAAAATTATCCTACAAGAGCTTCCAAAGAGAGAAGATAGTCTTTGACTTTTTATAATAAGGAGTTCTAATTTTTAAAAATATTATCCCGAAAAGTTCTAAAATGCAATACTTCCTTTCTGTTAAAAAAAATTTATCCAAAACCTGACAATCAGAACAGGAGTGGCCGCATGTTCTATCAGTGTGGACGAAGCATTGGCTGAAAAGCGCATCCAAGCTCCAAGTCACACCTATAGGGGATGTATTTTTGTTGCACTTACTATTTACTGTTGATTAAGACCCAACACTTAAATTTATGTTAAATTGTATATTTTTGTTCAAAAGAGATACAAATTACCTCTTTCCAGTAGAAAAGATAGCCACAAAGATTGTTTTCTTGCTTTAAAAGACATTAATCAGACTTGTCTCTAATTTAGCCGCTTGTTGAATCACTAAATTCTACTCTTGAAATCAATATTATATTATATGTTAATAACTGCAATGTAATTTAAAACTTGGTACAAAAGATAATTTAGCCAATTTATATTAGCATTCCTCTATTGACTAGTGATATAAGTGCTGCTCCACAATTTCTCTTAATCAGCTTTACCATTGTGCTGGTTTACTCTTTAATTTAAAAGAAATGATAGTGGTGCCTGGGTGGCTCAGTCATTAAGCAACTGCCTTCAGCTCAGGTCATGATCCCAGGGTCCTGGGATCAAGCCCCACATCAGGCTCCCTGCTCAGCGGGAAGCCTGCTTCTCCCTCTCCCACTTCTCCTGCTTGTGTTCCCTCTCTTGATGAGTCTCTCTCTATCAAAAAAATAAATAAAATCTTTAAAAATAAATAAATAAATAAATAAAATTATAAAATATTAAAATTTTTAAAATCTTCAACATGTGTTTATTTTATATTTATATGAGATTTATGTCTTTAAATTTTTAAAAATTATATTTTGGCATTCCAAAATATTTTAGCTGTGTGTGTGTGTGTGTGTGTGTGTGTGTGTGTGTGAGAGAGAGAGAGAGAGAATTAGGGACTACTGATGTCATTTAAGCATTATGTCTTTAAATTTTTAAAAATTATATTTTGGCATTCCAAAATATTTTAGCTGTGTGTGTGTATGAGAATTAGTGACTACTGATGTCATCTAAGCGGTATTAATAAAGGGATTATATATAGGTCTTAATTATATATGTAATTATGTATGTATAGTACATAAACGTATATATATCTTAGGAATACCAAGAAATATTAGAGAAAGTCTAGACAATACATAATGTCTGAAATTCAGTTGCTGAGAAACTGCTTAACATAAATTATGTAGTTACATACTATTTCTTAGTCTGGAATAAAAATATTTATAGAAACATTTTTTGAAAAGTCAATGTGGAATATAGCTTTTGAGTTTGGGGTCTGAGAAAATTATTTCTTGTTCTCTTCTTACCCTCTATATAGAGTATATACAACAATTTTCCATCAATTTTTAATTTATAATTTAAATACTAAGCAATAAAGAGATTTACATAAAAGATTTTATGGCAGTAGTCATTTGCAGTATAAAAATGTGGTTTCTTATTATTCCTAGCTCTTAAAATGTTAATGTAATACATAGCTCTGTAATTTTACAGGACAGTTTAATTTCCCTTGAAAATATGGACCTCAGGGAAGGGTCCAAATTAAAAAGAAATTAATATATTTCAAATGTCAAGTTTTTTTTCTGGTCTTCTGACTTATATAATAGCTAGGCCTGGTGAAAATTTTTATTTTAAGAAAATTACCAACAAGCAATCCTATTGGAATTTCTCATATTATCAGGAAATAAAAAATCACTTTAGAATGTATATTTTATATTTATTTCATTATATTAATTACTATCAAAAATCATAATAATCAGAATTCTGTTGACATAGTAACTAGTAGAAATATATCTGTCAAACACACTAACTCTTTACCAGCTCTCCCTACATAGAATAAAATCTTCATCATTTGCTCTGACCAGAATCTTTATTTGAGATAACATGTTATTTAGAAGGTTAAGCTGATCTCCATATATGTGAAAAATTTAACTGACAGGTTTAAATATTAGATCTTCAAGTTTGATATATTCATTATACAGAAGCAAGAGTTAAGTTGAAATTATAGTAACAGATTATAGCTTTAATGTCAAGATTAGGAAACCCAAGATTCTTGTCATGAACTGTCCAATATGGTAAAAGTAGCCAAATGTGATATTCATACATAAGATTAAATTAATTAGCATTAAATAAAATGGAAAATCCAGCTCTTTATTGCACTAGCCACTTTCTAGTGCTCAATGTCATTTGACGGTGATGGCTATTATCTTAAAGCATATATAGAACATTTCCATCATTACAGAAAATTTTACTGGACAGTGCCATTGTAGACTTCAGTCATGTAGATCATGCTTCTTTCTCTTTTCAGATGTTAAAGATAAATTCGATTTTATCTAACACCGAAGAAATATAGCATAGTACAATATCATACAAAACAACAAGCTCAACATTCCTAAGTTATTGAGCAGGGAATTTCAGTGTGTTTCACATTCTGTCATGATGCTTTGTTTTCCAAAAAGATTTGCTAATTTTCTTTAATACATCTGTGACTTCTGTTTCTTATACCAATTTCCACAGTCATTATACATATAATGATTAAACACTCCATCACCGGGAATCTTAACTCAGTAAGAATGAAAGTTTAAATCAGTGATTATTCCAAGCAATCCTTTTTTTCCATCCAGTCTAATCATAGGCAAGTGAGTCACACTGATGGTGATGATTGCTTTAACATAATTTAATTTAAATAATTCCTGTTATAAAATAAAGAGAAAATGGAATATCTGTATTTTACACCTAGGGATTCAACATGACATTTATCACTTCTTAATATTAATCCTGTTTTAATCTTTTTGTAGATAAAGTTGTGCTTTTATTCAACTTAATGGAAAGAACATAAAAATTCTGTAGATATTCTGAAGAAAGCCTTATTTTATAAAAATTTATAGACTTACTATTGAACATTTAGTAATAGGGATTTACACTAAAATTGATATAACTTGATAAAATCTGGAAAACTATGTTTCCAATTTTCAGGCAGTCAAGGGAAAACTCTGTGTGATTTTGTTAAAAAAACATGAGAATAGAGGGATGTTACTGATGTCCTACTCCTCCTAGGATTGAGATAACCAATGTTATATGTGAAGAAAAAAGATAATTTGAGCCTTGAGCTAGAGATTCTGATTATTTATATGTTGTTTTAGGACACCAGATACATGGCAAAATGGTAGGAATTTATATTTAAATATTTTATGTGTGTGTGTGGAATGTAATAATCTCTTATGTCAAATAAGCCTAAGTTAGGAATTTTAGTACCAAATATTAGCAATAGAGGGGAAATTTAACTTAAACTAAAATTAAAATATGTTTTTCATTAAATTATATTGATTTAAATAAACCATTTTCATTCAGATCACTAATGAAACAGTGAAAGTTTCATAAACTTACCTAATTACAGGAATCCAAAAGTGAAATTGTGAGTGTGAGAAAATGATTAAATCTCTTATAGAACACATCAAATGCACATAATCTTGAGTTTAAAACACTCTAATTTCCAGCCATGTATTTAAAGCAAAACAAAGTGCTGGCAAGAAAGAATGATTAACTATTGGAAGATTTATTGGTGTAATTAAATACATTAGCAGATTGAGAAAAATCATGTTATCATTTCAAAAGATGCAGAAGAAAACATTTGCTGTAATAGATATTCAAACATGATTCAAAAATTAAATTTTAGTAAACAAGAAATAGAAGGAAAATAAAGGAAATAGAAGGAAGATACACTTATAAAGTATATTTAGCAAAAACCTATAGTAGTTTCCATAGTAAACAGTAAAGCTTTAGAAACAATCTTATCAAAATCAGAAGGATAATAATTATGACTGCTCAGTCAGTATAATAAACATTGTTCTGGAAGTTCTTGCAATAAGTCAAGGAAAAAAGGGTAAAAATAGAAAAGAAGCAAAATTTTTGTATTCAGACAATATAATTAAACACAGAGAAAACCAAAAGATGCCCATAAATAAACTTTTATTAATAAGAGACAACAGCAATGTTCTTAGATGCAAGACTGATGCTCAAAAATTAATAGCTTTCCAGTGCACAAGCAGAAACTAATTAGAAAATACAATAATAATCATCATCGGAAGGAACCTAGCAAAAGATGAGCAAGACTTTTGTTGAGAAAATTGCAACCTTTGTTAAAGGACATAAAAGAAGACTTGAGGAAATATCAAGAGGTACTAAGTTCACTAATGGAGTGACTCAATATGGTAATTCAGTTAATTCTCCACTAACTCATGGAAATTTCATACAATTCAATTGAAAATCTCACAGGATTCTATGTGCAACCAGGCAAACTGATTCTAAAGCTCATATAAAAAAAGTTCTAAGATTTGGCTGAACAATTTGATAGAAGAGAAAACTTGTTTTGCCAAATATCAAGATCTATAATAAAAGTATAAGAATGAAAACAGCACATATTATTTATTGGAGCAAAGACAGCCAAATAATAAAATAAGCAAAATAGAAAACTCAGAAAGACCCATACATGTTCAAATAACATAGAAGAAAATGTGGGTGACCTTAGCTATGGTGACGCCTTTTTAAATACAGTATGGAAGACACAGTGCATGAAAGAAATGATTGATTAGCTGAACTCGTTAAAATAAAAAATTTCTGTCCTATGAAAGACACTATCAAGTGAGTGAGCAGATAAGCCACAGATGGGGAAGAAATATTTGCAAAAGACATATCTGGTAAAGGACTGCTACCCAAAACACAAAAAGGACTCTTAAAACTCAACAGTAAGAAACCAAATGACCTAATTTAAAAAATGGGCCACGGACCTGAAGAGATGCCTCATCAAAGGAGACGGCAAATAAACATGAAAAAATGGTCCACATCATATATCTTCAGGGAAATGTAAATTATAGCAACAAAATACCAGTACCCACCTATTGGGCTGGACAAAATCTAGAACACTGACAACACCAAATGCTGGCAAAGATGTAGAGCCAGAGGGACTGTCCTTCATTGCGGGTGAGAATGTAAAATGGTACAGGCACTTTAGAAGACATTTGGGAGTTTCTTAGAAAACTAAACATACTCTTAGGGTGCCTGGGTGGCTCAGTTGGTTAAGCGTCTGCCTTCAGCTCAGGTCATGATACCAGGGTCCTGGGCTCCTTGTTCAGTGGGGAGCTTCCTTCTCCCTCTGCCTTCCACTCCCCCAGCTTGTGTTCTCTCTCTCTGACAAATAGATTAAAAAAAAAAAACTAAACATAGTCTTATCATATGATCCAGCTACTATGCTCCCTCATATTTATCTAAAGGAATTGAAAACTTATGTGCACACAGAAATCTGCATATAGATGTTTATAGTATCTTCATTCATAACTGGAAACAACTAAGTGCATGAATGGATAAACTTTGGTGCACCCAAACAATGGAAGATTATTTGGTGCTTGAAAGAAGTAAGTTATAAAGTCATGAAAGATATGGAAGAACCTTAAATGCATATTACTAAGTAAAAGAAGCTAATCTTAAGAGGCTACATACCATATAATTCCAACATGACATTGTGGTAATGGCAAAGCTCCTACGGAGGGAGTAAAAACATCAATGGTTTTCAGAGGTTAGAGGAAAGGAAGGGATGAAAAGGTAGAGCAAAGGTTTTTGTAGCAGTAAGAATACTCCTAAAGGTACTATAGTATAGTGGTGGAGGGATACCTAGGTGGCTCAGTCAGCTGGGCATCTGCCTTCAGCTCAAGTTATGATCCCAGGGTCCTAGGATCAAGTCCCACATCGGGCTTTTTGCTCAGTGTGGAGCCTGTTTCTCCTTTCCCCCGCCCCCCACTTGTGCTCACTCTCTCTCTCCCTCTCTGTCTCTCTCTCTGACAAATAAATAAATAAAATCTTAAAAAAAAAAAAAAGATACTATAATGATGGTTATGTGCCCTTATACATTTGTCAAACTCATAGAACATACACTACCAGAGTGAGTCTTTGTGTAAAGTACAAACTTAGGATAATAATGATGTGTCATTGTAGATCATCAGTCATAACAAATGTACCACTCTGGTGGGAGATGGAGTTGATAATGAGGGAGATTGTGTGTGAGTTGATAATGAGGGAGCAAGGAGAATATGAGGTATCTGTATATACCTTCCTTTCAATTTTGCTATGAACCTACAACTGCTCTTTAGAAGTTGTCTTTAAAAAAAAAAAAAAAACAAAAAAAAAAAAACTTAATAAAATGCCCAAGCAAGGAATAACGGTTTGTGCTCAAATATATGCTAACCTCTAACAGCTCCCTGTCAGTTATCATTAAGGCGCAAACTCCTTAGGCGAGTCTTTAGGACTGTCATTTACATGAATCTGGCTTACCTCCTAGTGCTTTCCAATACATTGCTCCCTTTCATCCATCTAGTTGAGCTGCTGATCTCAAATTTCCTGCCTCTGGGCTTTTCCCAGTGCTTCTACCCAGTCCCCTTCCTGTCATCTCTACCTGCCAAGACTTTGCCCATTCTTCAATGCCCGATTCACCTGGTTCCTTCTCCCTGAAGTATATCTCTTCTTAGAAACCAGAAGTTGTTTCGCCCTCTTCACTAACCATCCTTTCATTGCTGCTGGACCTCTTTTATGGCACCAAGAGATAAGACACTCCCATGGGGTGTGTGTGTGTGTGTGTGTGTGTGTTGGTTGGTTGGTTTTTTTTTTAATCTCCTTGCAGACATCCTGGCACAAAATGAATGAGCAATAAATATTTATTAAATAAAAGCATTAAAAATTGTTTAATGCGTGACTTTTTTTTCCCTGGATCATAGTTTCCTACGGAGAAGTAACAATTTCTTGGAATTTTTAAAGGGACTTAAAATACTGCATTGCAAATGGTATGGAAATACCACAGTGTAAAAATAGTAGCCTGTTCAATACAACTGTAATGAACACAGCAAAAGGAGGGGCACAGCTTTGTCATTTTGTGTGTCATCTGAAACATTTTCACAAAATTAAAACATTTAAAACATACTTGGTGGCATGTTTGGAATGCTTATCCTTAGCAACGTTAAATATAATCTTTCTTGTGTAATATGAAGGAAAATATAAATAAAATAGTTTGCTGTGCATGCTAACAAAGAATGATTTTATGTGTATGTAAAAGGAAGTAAATCAGCATATTTGTTATCTGCATTGTCTGTATATGACTGTCATAAGTCATGTCAGTTACTTTGTTCTGTTTATTTTGCTTCTTTCTGTGAAGTAGATAAGTCAATTGTCATTTTATTGGAACAATGTGTTGTACTATTGGTGCTTTGCTCATACGTATAGCATGGAGTTAATTAAGATTTCCAATAAAAAGATTTCTTTTTGGGGTGCCTGGGTGGCTCAGTGTGTTAAAGCCTCTGCCTTCAGCTCAGGTCATGGTCCCAGGGTCCTGGGATGGAGCCCTGCATTGGGCTCTCTGCTCCGCAGGGAGCCTGCTTCCTCCTCTCTCTCTGACTGCTTCTCTGCCTACTTGTGATCTTGCTTTCTGTCAAATAAATAAATAAATAAAATCTTAAAAAAAAAAAAAGATTTAATTTTATAGATAGTCCAATTAGCAGTCCCTTATGGTAAAGTATAATAATATTTAGATTCAATTCAAGCATTTACATTATTAAGAATAAGATGTTTATCTATTAAATTTAGTAATAAGATATTTTAATCACCTAGAATACTTATAATCTTACTATTTTCCTCATTATTACTTTAGTTTTATAAGTTAAGTTGGTATAAATATAACAGTGTAGATCCTTTTGGTAGGAATATTATTCTATTTCTGGAGTAGTGTTCTTCAGATTATATGGAAGGGACCAGAAGTGTTATCCTCTGAATTGTTACTAAAAATGCATTCTCAGCTCTGGGAATTAAATGCCTAGCAAACACAAATACCCTTCATTGTCAGGATAATTGGCTTTACTTTAGTGTGCCTTAGATGTCTTAGTTACTTTCGATGGTCTGTCTGAGTTAAATGCTTGTTATTTTTTTTAAACTGACACCAAGTAAAGCCAACATAACATTAAGTTCTTCTGCCTTATTAACTTCAGCAGTCTAAGTGTTTCGCAGAGCACTAAGAAGTCTAACTTATTAGGCTTGAATCCTTCTCCTATCCAAATGCTTTCATTAATTCATTCATTCATACAAGAGATATTTACTTTTACCTGATATATCCTAGGCACTGGAAAAATAGAAAATTCTAGTTTTCAAGAAATTCAACCTAGTGGGGGAGATACAGTAACAGAAAAATATATTAACACTATAATGTGGGATGTATAATTCATTATTCAACAAAAATTTTATTGAACACTCACTGTGTGATATTGTGATACACAAAAACTACAAATAATATTGCAAGCAAACAGATGTAATTGTCTTTACGGAATCTAGAATCTAGAGAGTTATTTAAGAAATAAGTAGAAGACAAAATTGGTAGCTATTGGTAGTTATCAGTAGTTGGGTCATATAATGGATGAATGGAGGCTTGAAGTTGAAGAACATACAGTTGCTTTCAGGTTCTAATATGGATTTTTGTTTTGTTTTAATTATTCATTTATTTATACTTAGCAGATACCCATATAGAACTTACTGCATACTAGGTTATGTTCTAAGCACTTATTAATGGGTTAAAGATGTAATAATGTGAATAATGTATTTTTTGTAACCAAAATAATTATATAGCCATATTGATGGAATAGAGTTGGGACATAGGGGTGGGGGAAGATGGTAATTGGGTGGAAGGGTAAAAGAGATCTAAAATTTTTATCTTCCAAATCATCAAATCAATAGACAATGTCTAAAATGCAAAAAATAAGAACTGACACATTTTATTTAGTATATACAGAAATATATACCAAATAACCGGTTAAGAATTAAGAATAGTGGTTTCCAGTAAGAAAGTAGAAAGGGTTGAAAGCCTGCTATTTTTCATAACACAATTTGTGGTATTATTGAACTTTACTTGATTGTGTGCACATGTAATTTTGATTTTTTTTTTTTTAGATTTTATTTAGTTATTTGATAGAGAGAGAGAGCACAAACAGAGGAAATGGCAGGCAGAGGGAAAGGAAGAAGCAGGCCCCCACTGAGCACAGAGCCCGACGTGGAACTCGATCCGAGGACCCGGGGACCACGACCTAAGCCGAAGGCAGAGGCTCAACCCTCTTAGCCACCCAGGCGCCCTGTAACTAACAGTTACATGAACTTACAGGAGGAAAACAAAATGAAAGCCATAAATAGCAGAATTTGTAGTGGCAAGGATCGACATAGCAAGTTCCTAGAAGATGGAGCTGAAAAACTCTACCAGAGACAAAAAGTTTCAATAATCAGAAAATAGGAGTTTCTGGAGTGAAACAAAACAAAACAAAAATGATTAAAATAGGAAGAATGGATTCTTAGCATGACAAAAATGATAGATAACAAATTTTTTATACCTGAACTCATTATAGCGAAATTCAAGATTATCAAAGATAAGACTTTCTAAAAGAGAAAGAGCAGATCACTCAAAAAAAGAATGATAATCAGATTGATATCTGACTCTCTAATGAAAGAAAGCCCTGAAAAGAAGACAATGGATGAATATTTTCAAAATAGGGAAGGAAAAAACTCTGATTTTAGAATATTCTAATTTTCTTAGACTGCCATTTA
This sequence comes from Mustela nigripes, assembly GCF_022355385.1. NCBI lineage: Eukaryota > Metazoa > Chordata > Mammalia > Carnivora > Mustelidae > Mustela > Mustela nigripes. Next base: position 75,206,252 of record NC_081559.1, read on the forward strand.
AAAGTAAGGGTGAGATTAAGACATTCTTATATACTTAACACTTCAAAGAGATGGTTTAACAAAGATTGTCTGAAAACATTCTTTGAGAAAGTACTACAACAAAAAGTAGAGTACTACTAGAAACATGAAAAAAAATGGGTGAACTTAATAAAGTTATCATTGTATAAAATAGCAAGGACCAAAAATTTTTAATAATAAAAAGCAAGCAAACCAGAAGAAAAGAAATAAAAGAAGGGAGGAAAAAGGAAATCCATTCAACAAAAAAATAAATTCTAGGGGCGCCTGGGTGGCTCAGTGGGTTAAAGCCTCTGCCTTCAGCTCAGGTCATGATCTCAGGGTCCTGGGATCGAGCCCTGCATCGGGCTCTCTGCTCAGCAGGGAGCATGTTTCCCTTCCTCTCTCTCTGTCTGCCTCTCTGTCTACTTGTGATCTCTGTCAAATAAATAAATAAAACCTTTAAAAAATAAAAATAAAAATAAATTCTAGAACTAAATTCTGCCAACATAGTAGCAGAACCCCAAAAGTGAAGCCATGAAAAGGTACAAAACACTTACTTTATTTGAGTGAATATATAGATATTGGTAAATTCATAAATTTGGCAACAAAAATTAACCTTATATGTGCCTTGAAATGTTACTGACAGTTTAAAAAGGAGAAAAATCAATACATTGCATTTTATTTTTTTTTTAAGATTTTATTTATGTATTTGACAGAGAGAGACCACAAGTAGTCAGAGAGGCAGGCAGAGAGGTAGGGAAGCAGGCTCCGCGCTGAGCAGAGTGCCCAATGCCAGGCTTGATCCCAGGTCCCTAAGATCATGACCTGAGCCGAAGGCAGAGGTTTTAACCCACTGAGCCACCCAGGTGCCCCAATACATTGCATTTTAATCAACAAAAGACAATTTAGTTTCTCCAATGCAAAGCAGGAGAAAAATGAAAACCAAAAATACATAAACAGAAAATATAAAGTAAGATGGCATTTTTAAAGTCTCAGTATAGAAACAAGTGAAGTAACTGTAAGTAAATTCAAATTTCAGACTGATGGAGACAATCAGACTAGATTTAAAAAGCAGTATCCAGCAATACACTGTCAGAGTAATGCAAGATAAATATACAAATTCTATGAAACTTTTTTCTCAATGGCAAATAGAAAATATATCATTTTCAATAAAAGCAAACACACCTGGATATAGGAATTAAAAAAGAATTTACGAGACCTCTTAAAGTAAGCTGCCAACTCTATGGAAAGATACAAGACCTGAAGTGAAAAGATATTCTGTGCTTGTGTAAAGGATGACTTAATATTATTACAACGTCTATTTTCCATAAATTATGTATCAAAGCAATGCAATCACAACTGAAATGTAGCTAGATTTTTTTTTAGAAGAATACGACATGCTTATTTATTTATTTATTTTAAAGATTATATTTATTTACTTGACACAGAGAGAGAGAGAGAGCTGCACAGGGAGAAGGAGAAACAGACTCCCTGCTGAGCAGAGAGCCCAACACAGGACTTGATTCCAGGACCCTGGAATCATGGCCTGAGCCCAAGGCAGATATTTAACCAACTGAGCCACCCAGGCGCCCCATACAACATGCTTTGTTAAAAAAAAACAAAATAACAGATTAAAGATCCATGAATAATAACCCCCTTCTTTTTTTTTTTTTTTTTTTTAATGACCTCAACTAGGGGAAGAGGATTGGCGTCTAGCCTCACAACATTCAGCCATATTAATGGTCTTAAAAGAGAAGGCCAAAGTATAATCTTTAACTAAAAGTGTATATATTAATAGGTTTGGATGCATAAAAATAAGGATATTTGTTCAAAAAAAGAATATCTTAGACAAAGTTAACAAATAATGACCCTCTAGGAAAAGAGATTTGCCATATCTGAAATTGACAAAGGAATGACATACACTGGAGGTTAGGAGGAATTACTTCAGGAAAATAAGGAAAAGAAACGAAACCCAAACTTGACAATCATTTAAGAAAAAGAGAAGCCCAAATGTTAAATAGTTGTGTGAAGAAATACTCAGTTTGACTCATAATGAGAATAAAATGAATAAAAACACAGTGAGAACCCACTTTAAATCCTAAAGATTGGAAAAAATTAGATATGGAGAAACAGAAACCACCACAGTTCAGCCCGTGCTTTGTAAAATGGTGTAGCTATTCTGGAGAGCGATGTGGCTGTTCTTAGTGATACTAAGAAGTATACCTTATGCCCAGAAAATCCTCCACTAGATTTCCCTGTCCGGAAAATTCTCGACTAGGGTACATGTGAGAGTATGCATCTTGCAGGGGGATTGAGGACATCTAGATATTCCTCCCTGGGAGAACAGAGCAGGATAAAGGTAGTGCATGCATACTACAGAATACTTCTCAGCATTAGAAGAAATAAACTTTTGGGATACCTGGGTGGTTCAGTCGGTTGAGAGATGGACTCTTTCAGCTCAGGTCATGATCTTAGGGTTTTGGTTCAAGCTCCCTGTGGGGCTCCACGCTAAGTGGGGAATCTGTTTTTCTTGTACTCACTCTGCCTCTCTCCATGCTCATGCTCACTCTCTCTAAAATAAATAAATCTTTAAAGAGAAAAAAAAGGAGATAAGAAGAAATAAACTTTTTAATGTGTGTCCTAAGAAAAGATGTATCTTAAAACATAGTGTGGAAAAAGTGAAAAACAAAATGGGATCTATGGTGAAATTAACTTTATATAAATTTAAAATATATGCAAAAATATTACTATGTATTTTACATATTAAAATCATTGTCCATACAGGGGAGAAGGTTCTTGTGGGGATCAGTGCTACACTGTGCCATGAGCTGAAAAGACTGACTCCACACTCTTCAGCTGAGGAGGTGGCAGAAAAGGAGGGAACGAGAGAGGGAGAAGAAAAAAAATTTTTAATTTCAGACCTGGAAATACCTCTCATTTTCTAATTTAGCTTGGTTATTTTCAATGTATGACATTATTTGTGCATACATTTTCTTACCTTATTAAACCTAAGGAGTTTCTGAAACAAACCTAAGGAGTTTCTGCCACACCACAATCACTGTAGACTCCTGTTTGACCTGAACAGGGAGACAAGAACCTAACAATAGACTGTAGACACTAGCCTCACAAGGTTGCCATGTAAATAAAGTCCAGAACCTTGAAGTAAATGTACTAACAGAGTCCCCAAAACAAATAGTCCATGGACTAATATAAGCTGTAGAACTCAGGCAGCCTGGATGGCTCAGTCAGTTAAGCATCTTTCTTTGGCTCAGGTCATGATCCCATGGTCCTGGGATAGAGTCCCACATCAGCCTCCTTGCTTAGCCTGGAGCCTGCTTCTCCCTTTGGCTGCTGCTCCCCCTGCTTGGGCTCTCTCTCTCTCTGACAAATAAATAAGTAAAATCTTCTTAATAATAAGCTGTAGAATTCTTGTCTTTGGGTGTATTGCATGGTTTTATCTCATTACTGAGCAAGGTAATGGCTTACTAAAATATGCTTTTGTTCAAAATCCTTATTCTTAATTCCTTCATGAGACCATCTTTTTGGATTAGTGTAGAATGTTGCAACACTCCCTAAGATAATAAATTAGGTTCAGTAGTCATTACTGCAGCATTATACTTTGAGGATGGAGGTTTTAGATTCCAAAATAAGTGGTAGGACCTCATGAAGGGATTTCCAATAGCAGACAAGGCTAGCATGAGCCACTTGAAAGAAGGAATAGAGGGGCGCCTGGTGGCTCAGTGGGTTAGGACCTCTGCCTTCGGTTCAGGTCATGATCCCAGGGTCCTGGGATCGAGCCCCACATCCTGCTCCGCAAGGAGCCTGCTTCCTCCCCTCTCTCTCTCTGCCTGCCTCTCTGCCTGCTTGTGATCTCTCTATGTCAAATAGATAAAATCTTAAAAAAAAAAAAAAAAAAAAAAAAGAAGGAATAGAGAGAAGAAAATTCCAACAAGCAGGGGAAATTTTGGGAGTGATGAGTAGGCAAAGGCAGTAAGTGAATATTTGCAAAGAGGGTAAATGCAATGAGAAGACAGGAAAAGATAAGCATTAGGAAATAAGAACAACAACAAAAAAATAGAATAGGGAAATGGAAAATTAGTAAAATATTTGCTTCGGAGAATGTGCTCATTTCATTTAACAACATTTATTGATTGCCCACTGTGTGCCTGGCTCCGTGGGAACACAGCTGTGAATAAAACATTATTTCAAAACCCACAGTCCAATGTGGAAGACAGGTTAAAAAATAATGAAGATTTAACGTGTTAAGGTTATGATAAGGATATAAAAATGCTGTGGGAAGACTGTGGAGAGAGTAATTAATTCTCACATGGGAATTAAAAAAGGATTCTCAGGATGGCATTTGACCCTCAATTCAAAAATAAAGAGCAAAGATTATTTGAGGATAATCATTGAGTAAATAATACATTCTTATAATTTATTACTATTTTATACTTACTTAAGACTCCTAATGTTAAAGTGACCTCTATTAATTTAATTATCTCTATTCTAATTTCATAAGGATATAAAAACTATTTTTAAAAAATAATCATTGTGTTTCACTTATTTGTGGAGCATAAAAAATAACATGGAGGACATAGCGAGACGGAGAGGAGAAGGGAGTTGAGGGAAATTGGAAGGGGAGGTGAACCATGAGAGACTATAGACTCTGAAAAACAACCTGAGGGTTTTGAAGGGGCGGGGGTGGGAGGTTGGGGGATCCAGGTGGTGAGTATTAGGAGGGCACTTATTGCATGGAGCACTGGGTGTGGTGCAAAAACAATGAATACTGTTACACTGAAAAGAAAAAAATATTATTGTGCACTATCCACATTGTGTCTGATTCCTCAGATGGAAAAATAATTTGAAAGATGGATTTCTCTGTATAATTCTTACCAGGGTATTTGACCACATTTTCCATAAATTGGCCTAAAAATCACTCATTTCTCTTTTAAGAGTTAGAAAATTTACTTCTCTCAAAAATAAGGTTAGTTTTATTTGAATGTAACAACTCCTAAGTCATTACTCCAATCATTCCAACATAATTCTAATTAATGCAATTTTAATATAAAGTGATTTAATACCATGGTATTGTCTCAGTTTAGCTTTGAAAATAATTGAGCAAACGATAAAAATACTAAAAGATAAAGAAGTCATCATATAGTTAATGCCTAGCACAGTGCCTGGCAGGCTGCAAATGTTTCCTGATGAAATAAATAAATTATACAAACATGAACAATTTAATCATTTAAAATAAATTTACTAAATTGGTCAAACCACTTACTAAAATGAATTGACCATTTGTCTGAGTAACTCAAATATCTAGTCAGAGCCTGTAGTCAAAATAATTTCCCATGTAAATGAAGATTTAGTCTTTATCCCTGGGTAGAAAATAAGCACTGACAATTATTAACATTAATGGAGACTCAGAGTGCAGGAAGGAGAAAAGCTCAAGTCCTTTCTGAATAATAGCAGTCATTGGTTCTCCAGTCTTCACCAGTACTTTATGGGTTTAAATCTGTTGAATTTTCATCTGCCAGCTTACATGGAAATGACAGTAGTAGGCAATATGCTGAATTTTCACCACGATGAGAGCAAAACAAAAGAAAACCAGGCAGGAGTTCTTGTGAACACAAAACTAACACAGAACAGAAAGTGTAATATATAAGGATGGGGAAGGTGCAAGCATCACCCTTTGTGTAAGTCAATGCCTGTGTTCATTACAAAAGAAGATATCACAACAAATTCAAAGCTTCCTCTGAAAGTGAAACCTACATGCTTCAACCCAAACTTAAAAACTTGTCCTCCGAGTTCCGTTCAGAGCAAGAAAATCAAGTCCTGAGCTGCCATTTGTTTCCAAATTGTATTTAAGTTTCCCAGAAGATATAGTAAAGCGGGGAGGGGCATTTTCCAGAAATGACAATTTGAATAACTTTACTTTGTTGTTGTTTAAAATGAACAGTTGTTTCACTGAGAAGTGAAAGTTGCCTGTCTGAAGATGGTCTTATTACTACCCTAATGTAAGACAACTCCTTCGGGAAACAGAAATACAGCATAAAAATACATATGTTTAGTAACAGGGGCCATATTTCCTTCTGAACTTTAGCAAAAAGAGGCTTCAGTGATTTCAAAACTCTCTCAATGTTTTGAAACTTTAAAAATATATTTGTAACACATATTTATTTATATGTTTCTTTTGTTTTGTCATCAAGAGATAGAGCAGGAGGGGGTAGGATTCTTATTCTTTGTTCTGTCAAGAATCAGATCTATGACCTACACAAAGCAGGTCAGTCAAGTTTCTACAATACCATATTAGCTGCCTTCCCACAGGTACAGGTTAATGATTGTAGGGTTCATGGTGTAAGCAACAGAATGTACGGGCTGTCCATAGTGAAAAAGAAATCACTGGAAGACTATAAAATCTGCGAACTGGAGAGAAGCGGTTCTGGAAAATGTGAGACCCAAAGGAATTCTGCAAGTCAGGCGGCATAAGCATAGTTGCCAAAACACTAACATTGCAAACGGTTGGACCTTCACTGCCACAACACACCACACCTTCATTCAAAGCCCTTCCACTGCTAGTTCTGTCTGCCCAGAGGTGGGGAGAGGGGAATTTTCCCACTCAGCTTCCATAACAGAAGTAGGTTACTGGATCCCACTGACACAATGCTCAGTGTGGTCATTCTAAAAAGGAAGGCAGACATTAGATGCTGAAGAGAAACAAGAAAGTAGAAGAAACCTGTGTATGGTATTGTTATTCTCTCTTCTCTAAAAGTTATAAGGTATGAAGACAAAACCAAGAGATACAAAAGCCTTCTCTTTTTGGTTCACTTGATTATCTTCCTGAGCCCTCCAACCTTGTAATTTAAATAACTGCAATGCATTTGAATGTCTTAGATGAAAGACAGTTTTCAAAATATCATTTCAGTCAACTGGAATTTCAATATAACCTCAAACATAATTTACCCACATTTTATAAATGACATGGCACTAAACTGGCAGATAAAATGTGAAAGAAGCAATAAACTAACAGATGTTCTGTTAACATGGTATTCATACATTTGGAAAGGTACAAAATGACTGAGTGTGGAAGATCATTGAGATAAATCTCTGATTTGTAGACAAAAAAGATGGAAGCATGAAGAGGTTAAAATCCCAGGCTAAGTACATTATAATAGCAGTCCAAACTGATTCATAATAGATAAAATAAAACAAAAACCTAGTACAGCTAGAGTCTTTTGGAATTAAGCAGAAAGGATATCAACCCACAGAAATAATTCCAAACTTTTTTTTCCCCCTAATGTCTCTTGAGAAGTGCTCCAGATGCCTGAGTTTGAAAATCTCAGGCCAGGATATAAAAATCTATATTTGAATCCATTCTCCACACAGGAACCAAAGTGAACTTTCTAAAACACAATTCAGATCATCTCATTCTCCCTCCTTAAAACCCTCCAATATCCTTATGCCTTGTAGGATATAATTCAAAGAGCACATCAGAGCATCCAGTATCCTCTGCCTTCTGTTTCTAAAACCTCACCTCTAGCCATCCTTCCCTTTGTTTTCTGTTTCCTATACTCACTGGCATTTTAGTTTCTTGAGCAACCCAAACCCTTTCCTACCTCAGGACCTATGCACATCCTGTTTTCTTTGCTTACAATGTTCTTGCTTCTTTTTTACCTTCTCTTTTCGTGGCGAGTTTCTTCTCAACCATCTGATCTCAGCTTAAATGAGTCCCTTCCCCCCCCCGAGATTAGCAAAATGTAATTTCCTCTATTTATTTATTATCTATCACCCCCACAGGGCTATATATATCTTGAGAGTAGTGAGCAGGTCTTTTTTTTCTCACTGTACATTTCACAATATCTGGCATGTAGCAGGCTATCAGTTAATATTGGTTGTACAAATTAATGAGTTTTTAATAAATAATTGAGCATATCATTTTCTACATTTCAAAAAGGTCAGTTATTTTATATAGTATTTAATTATTCTATTCATATTTTATATAATATTTCATTTTATGATACATATGAATTCTTTTTAAACAGATGAGATAAAAGTATGAACTGTCAAGTTCACCAAGGCAAACTAATTGGCTGCAGTTTCATACTAAGGAGATGTCCTACAGTTAAGGTAGAACTTTTAATAGCATAAGAGCTAAGAGAAGAGCCCAAGGAGACAGGCTGATCGGGTTGGAATCTGGTCTGAACTATGTATTTATGAGCTGTGGTACCCTAGACAAGTTACTCTGACACTTAAATTTGTAATCTGAAATCTGGGAGAAATAATCCCCTCATTGGGTTGAGATGAAGATTAAATAAAAATCCATAGAGAAAGCATCTGAAATAACACCTGATGTATGGTGAGCAATTATTATTATTACACAAGTAAAACCCCCAAGTTCAATGGACTTTAGTACCTTGAAAATTGCAACATTTTTCATAATCATTAGACCTTGACCCTTCCTAGTTGTTTGCCAAGTTGCCCTAGTGATGAAAATCATTTTAGCATTTGAGTTAGGCTGTCTTTCTGACCCCACGCCAAAAAAGCTCTGGTTTTATGGGACTTCGTCGGTTACTTCAGGGTATCTGCCTTAGCCTGCTATTCTGATCCGTTTCCAACTTTAACATATTTTGGTTATTTGAAATGTTGGATTCAACGTTTTTTAAAAAGAAATTGGACCTGATCTGCACCTGGCATTATTTATCACTTCAGATTATTTGAATCGCATCCAAATTCAAACCCCCATCTGTAAAAAGTTCTGGCAAGCAGAGAAAAAAATATATGGAACTATTACTTGTTATATTATGCTTTCTTCTCCCCTGAGCTCTTATCCCTATATCCCATGGCATAATTTCAAAGTTATTTGGAACACAATATTGGTCTAATCATTGCCTACTCATTGTTATCAAATATTTTTAGGAAAGAAATACTTTTATAATAAAAAAGTGAAAGAAATAGATTTAAAGATGCCTTTATGAAAAATGAAATGGCTCATTACCTGAATTTATAGCAGATGATGCTGTTATTAAAGTCATATATAGAACAACACATGTACATTAATAGCCCCTCATAATCCTTGTCAACCGAAGTTCTGTAATTACTGCTCCTTCCTTTCAAATACTCTGGAGCCCACCTTTAGCTTATGATAGTCTTATTCTCTATGCTCAACCTACAAATTGTTCAGCTGTTTCTACCAGGAATTTATGAGCAATGTCATTAAGCAAAACACTGTTGTTCAGTGTGCCCAGACTTAAAAATATCCATAAGTAATTCTTTCTTGTATGTAGGAAAGAAAGTTGCAGAGCTGTAAAATGTGGACTTGAGTGGGACCTTGAAAATATTCTATCTTAACCTCCTTCCCAAAGCTGGAAACTTCTGTGCAAAGCACTCAAGAGTTTATAACATCACTCCCTCTGTCTCTGCATATCTTTACTCGTGGTCTTATTTGGGTTTAATTAGGTTCAAATGTGCCTTCCTGAACCTTCCTGAAATGCAAGAGCTTCACAGCATACAACTAATCCTTTTCCTACATGTCATTCTGTAAAAATGAAAAGACAACAAACATATCACCCCTTCTCCCCCAAAATATTTTAGTGTTTGAAACATTAAATTTATCATCTTCAAAAAGAAGACTTGGTTTGGACTTAGTTTGCACCCTTAAGTTTCTATTTCCACAGTGTAAATATTTTTAGGTCCTTTTGTTGGTGGGGTGTTCTTTCTTAACTAAGAGTTTATTTTTGGTCTCTCACTTACAAAATGGAGTTCCAGAAATCAAATCTCTTTGGGGTAATTTTATTCTTCATTTATTTTTAGAATTCAGAAATGTTAGAAACTGTACTGGGTTGAATGGCAACCCCCAAGAAGGTATGTATATAACCTAGTTCATGAAATCTGTGAATGTGACCTTGGAAAAAGGGGTTCTTTGCAGATGTAATTAAGGATATGGAGTTGAGGTCAGCCAGAGTTTAGAGTGGGCCCTCAATCCAATGACAAGTATCTTTTTAAAAAAAAGAAAAAAATTATTTATTTATTTGAGAGAGCATCAGTGAGTGAGCATGCGTGGGTTGGGGGGAGGGGCCGAGGGAGGGGAAGAGAGAGAATCTCAAGCAGACTCCCTACTGAGTGCAGAGTCCGATGTAGGGCTTGATCCCATGACCCTAAGATCATGACCTGAGCTAAAATCAAGAGTCAGAGGTTTCTCTGACTGAACCACCCAGGTGTCCCCCAATGATAGGTATCCTTAAGAGACACACAGAGGAGAGACATACTCAGAGAAGGCCACCAGAAGATAGGGGCAGAAATTGGGGTGAGGGTACTATAAACCAATGGAAACTTAGAGCCACCAGAAACTTGAAAAGGTGAGAAAGAATTCTCCCCTAAACCTTCAGAGAGAAGGTAACTTTATTTCCAACTTCTGGACTCTAGAACCATAAGAAAATAAGTTACTGTTGTTAGAAGCCACAGTGTTGCTATTATCATGTTTGTGGTAATTTGTAATGGCAGCCCTAGGAAACTAATGGAGAGCTTTCTTTCATTCTGCATCCCCAAATCTGTTCAACAGAGTAGCTGCCAAGAGAAAACCTTGTCTGGGAATCTCTCTACCTCTTCCTTCCCCTTCCCCTGGTTTTCCTTTAAGATTCATTTACTTGTGATTTTTAATCTTGCTTTTAATGCTTACTATGGGGGAAGATCCAAGAGATTCCCCTGGATTCCAGATGCTGACTAAAGAAAAGTCAGGTGGATCTGGGAGATCATAGGTGGGTTCTCTTTGTGTCATAAGATGTGAAACGTTCATGAGCTGAAGACACTTAGGAGAACCCTAAAGTTCAAATAGGAAGAAATGTCACATCAGAGGCTCATTTCTTCCTGTTTTTTTTTTATTTGTTTGTTTGTTTGTTTTACTTCTCCCTTGATTATGCTCCTGCCACTAATGACGAAAAGTGGGTTATTAGAGGAGAACATTGTGAAATTGTGCAAAAGGGGAAAACAAATGCATCCCTATAGACACAGATATGCGCAATTTTATATACAACTTTGTGGGTCACATGCAGGCAGTGTAAGAGTCAACAGCCCTGTATTGGTTTGCTAGAGCTGTCATAAGAAAGTACTGCTACAAACAGGGCAACTTCAACAACAAGTTATTTCTCACAGTTCTGAAGGCTAAAAGTCCAAGATCAAAGTGTCAGCGGGCTTGATTTGTTTGAAAGCTGTGAGGAGAGTCTGTGCTGTGCCTTGCCCCAATTTCCGGTGGTCCGCTGGTAATCTTGGGCCTTCCTTGACTTGCAGAAGCACCAGCCCAATCTTTGCCTGCATCTTTACACAATGGCGTCCTCACGTGCTAGCTGCAAATCTCCCCTCTTTATAAGGACACCAGTTGTACTGAATTTAGGTCCACCCTATTTCAGTAAGACCTCAGATTTTCATTACTTCTGCAATGATCTTATTTCCAAATAAGGTCACATTTTGAAGTACTGGGGTTTAGGACTTCCACACACGAATTTAGGGATGACACAATTTAACCTACAATAGCACCCCAAGTTAATTACTCTTGAGGCATGTACTACATGTTCAGAGTTGTGGTCATTGTCATATGAAGTGGAAAAAATTGCATCATGATTTCTACTCTCAAAGAATTTCCTTGAATGGGATATGTGAAACAGTGACTGAAAAAATTAAGATCATTTAATTTGTGGGGGCATGAAGGTAAATACTGTATAATCCCTTATTTGTAATAACTAAAGTAGTCAAATTCATAGAAACAAAAAGTAGAATAGTGGTTCCCGGGGGGGCTATGGGAGGCATAAAAGGGAGGCTTTTAATGGGTATACAGTTTTGGTTTTAAAACACAAAAAAGCTCTGACAATCTGTTTCACAACAGTGCAAATATATTTAACACTCCCGAATCGTACACTTACAAATGGTTAAGATAGGACGCCTGGGTGGCTCAGTCAGTTAAGTGACTGCCTTCAGCTCAGGTCATGATCCCAGGGTCCTGGAATCAAGTCCCACATTAGGCTCCTTGCTCAGTTAAAATCATACTTTATTGGATAATATTATTCCAAAGTTACTTTCCTGCTCTTGATAATTGTATGATGTTGACACTAGGGGGAAAGAGTACTAGAACTATAAGCACCTTCTTTGACCAATTTTTGCACCATATTCTATGATCTAAGGTTCATAATAATAATAAATAAAATAATAAAAGACATTAGAACAGGAATTTGCAGCACAGTATAAACTGCTGTGTCCAAATCCTAGTGTTACTACTTACCAACTGTGTGACTCTGAAAAATTTACTTAACCTCTCCGTTCTCATGTTTCTCATATGTAGACTGGAGATTCTGCCAGCATATTCTTCCCCTGGTTGTTATGAAGATTAAGTGAGTCCATATTGGTAAAGTGCCTGGCAAATAAAAAGCTCTATAGAAGTGATAGATAAAAAATAAATTATTGCTAAGGAGTGTTGGCTAGTTAAGAATACAATTAGGTGGACTTGCAATTGATTAATAGAATACCCAAGTCTCTCAAAAGAAGGCAAAGGAGAAATAAATCATCAGGAAGAGACCTGGCTTTGAACAAAATAAATGGTACTTTTTCCCACTGAGGCCAGAGGAAAGAAGGCAGTATGGACATAGAATGGTGCATATTACTGGAAATAGGAAGTCAAAAAACTTGCTTACCTAAAAGATGCCTTATTTTTAATAAAATAGAAAGCAGGATTCTTAACTAAATATGAAAGATGGAAGGAATTAAAGCAGTTACCTGTGTATATTTGTAGTTCTGAGAAGGGAAGCTTTTGGGAAAGAAAGAAGTCAGGTGATCCTCATGGACATGCTAATAGCCAAACCCTTTACAAACAGACTGATGATATTTGCAAGAGGAAGAGCCTTTATCTCTGGAATTCTTTTAACAGGATATTCCTATTTTAGGATTGCTCATGATAAAGGGACCTAAGTTGCATGGATTTATGAAGCATGGTTCTCTGGAAAATGTCATGAAAGCAAAGTAACTATTTGGGATACAAAATGAAGATATTTCATAACCTAAATGTTCCCACTATATAAGGTAATGAACCATGAGTGTTTCTTAGAGACCTCATCTATTACTCTGGACCACACAGTGAATGTCTAACACAGGAATGATGGACCAGACCGTGAAAGGTATGCAGGATATCTTAGGCCTCTCCATGCTTCCCCTGTGCCTCTTGCTTATTTGTATTCTTGAAAGTATTAGTAAAACTTGATACTTGATGTACTTATATGAGCCAATTTGGCAATCAAATCCTTTTGAGTTTGCTAAATGAACAGGAAATGGGAGAGCAGGAGGCTTAAGGAAATTAAGTTTGGAGTAGAGAAGGGAGCTGACGACGGACACAGCCCTGGGTAGCGTTGAAGACCCAGCTGAGACTAGAGACGATGAATGGGTAGTGATACCAGCTCTTACCAACACGTGATGTCTCCAGTAGTGCTCAGCAACGCGAAGGGAAGAACAGAGAAGGTAAATGGTTTGGCTGATGGACTTGGACCGACAAAACTGGAAAATAAAGGAACTGAGGGCAGTCGGGGAAAAGAGAATGTGAGAGAGAGAGGTTGAAGTGAAGTATTACAAGATAAAGGTGGAATATGGAAGGGAATAGGAACATAGGAGCTGGGTGAGAGTACCTAGACCTGAATTTGAACGATTGTCCTCCCCTTTCTCTTTAGCAATCCACTTTACCTCTCTCTGTCTCAATGTTCTCAGGTGCGCAATGGGATGAGAATTCCTACTCAGGGGAACCTCATACTGTTTAACCAAGCTAATGTGTGTAAAGGCACATAGGACACTGTAAGTGCTCCGTGAATTGTGATTTGTGTTGAGTAAATTGACTGAAAGAAAATGAAGAGGTCAAGAAGAGGGAGGCCTCAGGGCGCCTGGGTGGCTCAGTGGGTTAAGCCACTGCCTTCGGCTCGGGTCATGATCTCAGGGTCCTGGGATCGAGTCCCACATCGGGCTCTCTGCTCAGCGGGAAGCCTGCTTCCCCCGCCCCCCCTCCTTCTCTGCCTGCCTCTCCATCTACTTGTGATATCTCTCTGTCAAATAAATAAATAAAATCTTAAAAAAAAAAAAAGAAGAAGAGGGAGGCCTCAGTGAATTCAAGACATGAATAGCTGGGGTAAATGGCTGAGGGGTCCAAAGAGTCTCAGGTTGGTCAGAGACGGGATGTTAGAGTTCAGGACGAAATCGTTGCAGAGAATAAAAAGGTCCGGGATGGGGACCTAGGGTGTCATGGGCAGCTAGCATGCATGACTGTGGTGGCCACCGTTATCGATTAAATTCCAGAACCTTAAGGTTTCTGGGCAGTGTTATCATTTTTCCTTTTCACTAATGTAAGCATCATGGGGACACAACTTAACTCTACCTTATAAATTCTTCAGTAACACTCTGAAATTTATGTTGAAAGTAGATTGATTTGGTTTTTATTATTGCCTACATAATGAAAACACTGGTGAGGACGACTGTGTTTCTGTTATGTTGGTAACCCCAGTTCTGCCATTTCCCCATGAACAACACATTAACTGAGGTCCATTAAGCAATGAGCCAAGAAACACTATTTAATGTGATGGCAGTTTTCATTTAAATTATATTATAAACAATATTCCATTTGGCTAATTTACAAGATCAAAGCATAATTATTCTAGCATAGTTTCTAAAGAACAAATTAATTCAAATCACTAACAGATTTGCAGAAATTGGTTATGTAATATAGTATTTCAACAGAATAAATGATTTAAACTAACGTAACTTGTTGAACTTAATAGTAATGCACTTGAGAATAATTCACAGAGATGTTTAATCAAAGAAAAACATGTAAGGATGGGAAATAGACAAGGTTTAGAAATATACTAATATCAATGTGAATGACATTAACATGGTTCTGCTCTATTTTAATGATAATAGTCCAAAAAATACCTAGTAACTAATAAACTAAAAAAATAATCAGAACATTTAGAACTGATAATAGCATGACCAAGGCTCTTGAACATAATTATAAAAATTTAAAACTAGTAGGTAAAGCTTTCACCCTAAATATTATATTAATGTGATACCCATGTAATTTAAATATTGATTAGGATTTTACTCAGAAGAATAATTTCATTTCTATTGTGAATATACTAGAATATTATGTTATTCTGACAAATAAGAGTTTTTGAAAAATTAGCCTATTTTGTGAAACACCAAGCACCCCATTGTTTAGAAACATTGGTATGGCTGAATAAAATAGAATAGAAATGATACATATAGATAGTAATACAATATACATAGTAGCATAGACTACATAGTCATATATCAATATTATGGTTTCTTGTTTTATGAAATTGTAGTTGGCGAATTTTGTCATAAGTTTTCATCAGAATGGTGTATTTTTTTTTTTCCAAGAGAAAAAGGAGTGGTTTGGCAGGGAAACTATCATTTCAGGTCAGTGGTCAAACCCATCCTAAAGCTATAATAAAGGTAAGGTTTCTGTTGTTTAAATCTATCACAAAGTTAATATGCTGCTGTGTAACATTTATCTTAAAAGTCTAAATACACTTCATCTTCTTTTTTTGCTTCTTCTCTCACATCTGCCTTTTTAATGCAGGATTTTAGCCAAGGTCCTATCCTCTGACCTCTTGTGTTTTCTCTCCCTTAAAATAAATGATCATAATCAAAGTATTGCATGCTTGCAATACTTTTTTTAGTTATAACTACTCAAATACTACCAAAACATATGAAAACAACAGTATCTCTCAACTTTTCTCCTAATCCCATTTGTATTTCTCAGAAACAACCTCTTGGCCACCTCTGTTTCAGTAACTAATATGCTTCCATATACATCAGTTTATTGTTCGAACAACTCTTGATGCTATCTATTGATTCAGCACTAGGAGTTTTGAGATTTAGCATATTTATACTCCCTTTTTTCACCTTTGCTTTCCTCTCCTAATGTTTATAGTTCGATTGTTATCTTTAATTCTCCTGTTGCTTACACTTATCTCTTTAAATACTGTCTTAAACCTCTGTTTCTTGTTCATTAATCTTAGTAAGGAGCCCTTAACTCTCCATTTAAAAAATTAAGACATTGGCTCTCTACCCTTCCTTTCACTTTTCTTCCACCCCTTTCCACATCCCACCTTCTACCTTTTCTTTTTATATTTTCAAAGTTAACATCCATCTTCTTTCTTGTAACCACAGCCCAGCTTGCTGTGCTTTTTCACAGATTGATTCTGGATGTAGGGACCCAGAAAGAGCATTTATGTTATTGTTATGTGAATATTGTTCAAAGGTGGACCAAGTGTACTACATTAAAGTGTACTGCACTGCATTGCTTTTTTCTATAATTCTAATGTTCCAATTCCCAGAGACACTCAGGGAAATTGTGGGATTGTGGTGGCTATGGAGTGTGTCAGTGTGTGATGTGAGCAGCTAAACTGAACTACATTTCCCAGAATTCCCTTCTCTGTCGGATTTCCCCTTGGAGTGGGCCACAGAGAGACACTTTGTGTGAGGTGCTAAGGGTTGAAGTGAAGAAGTGGTCCTACTGTTTTTCTGCTCAGAAGATTGAGGCTGGGGCAACAGGGCCTGTCACACTCTTACACGGTGTTTGCTTACTCACTGGTTCACTTTGTTGGCAAGGAGCAGAAGCCCGGCCAGCCACTGTTTCATCCTTCCCTAGATTTTTCAGTTTCTTTGACATGGAGGCAAAGTGGATATTGTTTAATTCCATGACAAGAGAGCCCAGCTGATCCTGCAGAACATCCACACCATCGAAGTTGGAGGTGATGGAAAATGGGACAGATTCTCAGTCTGTTCTTAAAGATTTCAGCTAGTGTTTATTGGTTCTAGTATGTTTCCTCCCCCCTATTTTACCTATCTTCCCTGTCCCCTTGTCTGCCCTGAAGACATCTTCAAGGCCCAACATCAGACAGCAGTTGTTTCACAGTGTAAACAGCCTCTACAATTGTGTGTATGTATCCCGCTGATACAAAGATGTTTCTAACATCAGTTCTAAATGAATTTTTTGAAACATTCTACAATTGCTTACCATTGTGTCACATCTTAATTTGCTTCATAGTTTTCTCTGAAATCTTTTATTGCATTCTTTGTTCCTTGAATTTGTGACTTGATCATGTTCACATTTTCCTGCCTTCTCAGTCTATACAGTTCCTTTTATTCCCCCCTTCAGAGGTCAGTTTCCTAGAGGTCTCTCTCTCCAGCTCTAATCTGATACTATTGCAAGACTGTAGTTCTGGGATTTCTTTATGTCTTTATCAGGTTAAATCCACTGTTTCCTAGGGCCCATACCTCCTTTTTTGGTGTACTCTCCTGTTTTGCTGGAGTTTATCCTATAGTCACTTTACAGAGACAACATTGATGAAGAATAAATTTTTGGAACTCTGCATGCCTAAATGTATTTCCAGACAGCCCTCATATTTGCTTAATAGTTTGAACATAATTTTTTTCCTTACACTTGGTGAATCCTTTACTATAAAGACTCATATCTTTTTTCCATTTTGGAAAATTTCTTTCTATTTTTGTCTTTGATAATACTCCCTCCCCCACCATCACCAACACTCACACTTATACACACACTCACAATTTTTTGTCCTGTCTTTCTATGATTTAAATCAAAATTGGAATGTTCCATACTTGGGCTCTATGCCTCATCTTTTCACTAACATTTCCAATTCCTTCTAATTTTCATTAACTTTCTGGAGATTATCGATTTTTCTTTTTTATTTCAGTCACATTTTAATCTCTAGGAGCTCTTTTCTTATTCTCTAACAGTTCCTTCTGCATCACCTTCCAGTCTTTGAATTGAGAACGTATTATCTTTATGAATCTCTCCGAGTATATTAGATACTTAAGGCAAGGACATCTGGATCTTGGTTGTTTAGTTTGCTAAACAAGAATAATAGCTACTCCATAAGGTTATTGTGAATATTAAATGAGATTACATATGAAAAATGCTATTGTAAATCATAAAATATGTAATATAGAAAAAAGACCTTTAAATTATTTTATATTCCTACATGATAATGTTTCTGAGTATGGCACGTTCATGCTTTCATTAACCTATCTTTATAGTGCTTATTCCTTTCTATATTGTTTCATACACAAAATTCCAGCCATGTCACACACACAATTTTCCAAGTTATTTTTCTGAGTCTTTTGCTGTTATACCTCTATGCTTTGTCTTTTTTTCCTATGATATATCACCAGTATTCATTCTCCACATCTTCCTCAGTAATAAAATCCTCAGTTTTTAGCAAGACACATTATTTTTCTACCTCTCCACCTCTCTTGTGGTTGATTCTGGGAGTAAATAGAATCAGTGTATGCAACTTTTTAAGTCTAGAAATAAAGAAGGGTATGCTCTCCTTCCCTAGCACGTCCTGCCTTCCTGCTGGCTGGAATGCATACATGATGACTGGAAATCAAGCAGCCATCTTAGAGCCTGAGTTGGAAGTGACCTACAGAAGATGGGTGGGAAAAGAGCATGGAGGGAACATCCTGGATTCCTATCCCTGGAACACAATACTAACACCACACTAATTCTATTCAGGTCTCTTCTACAGGAGGAAAAGATAATTTCCTAGCTTGTTGGACCAATGTTATTTTGGGTTTTCAACTACTCAAGAATTAATCTAATCCTAATACATTCCCCATCAGTGCATTGACACTATTTACTCATCTTTTAAGACTCAATTAAAATATCACTCCTTCCAGTAAACCCTGCCTAAGTAGGCCCCCCCAGTTAAATTTAATGTCTCTTCTCTAGAGTATATTTTTCATGAGACTGAAAACCCTGTTTCTTTCATTCTCCACCTTATGCCTAGTGCCTAAAACAACCTGTGGAACATATTATTCACTTTTTAAATATTTGTTAAATATGCATAACTCTATGGCCCTTAGGACTTTGTGGCTACCTCTACTATCATATATACATTACCCAAAGCTGCTTTTCCAACTTAGATTGTAACCTTGTCCATAACCATATGTAGGTAAAACCATATATATCATATCACCTATTTTGTTCATTTATATAGTACATGTCTGACAGTCTGACGAATTGAGTGCTTTAAAATGAGAATTTAAAAAATAATAATAATAAATAAAAAATAAATTAAAAAAATAAAATAAAATGAGAATAAATTTGGAAAGCTCAATCGGTTAAGCAGCTGCCTTTGTCTCGGGTCATGATCCCAGGGTCCTGGGATCAAGTCCTGCATCGGGGTCCTTGCTCAGCAGAGAGCCTTCTTCTCCCTCTGCTTGTGTACACGTGCTCTCTCTCTCTGACAAATAAATAAACCCTTAAAAATAAATAAATAAATAGGAATAAATTTTATAATATATAAAAATTTCAATCTTGGGCACCTGGGTGGCTCAGTGGGTTAAGCCACTGCCTTTGGCTCAAGTCATGATCTCAGGGTCCTGGGATTGAGTCCTGCATCGGGCTCTCTGCTCAGCAGGTAGCCTGCTTCCCCCGCCACCCCACCAGCCTCTCTGCTTACTTATGATCTCTCTGTGTCAAGTAAATCAATAAAATCTTTAAAAAAATTTTTTTCAATTGTAAAATTTATATAAAAGTCCTAAAATTTAGGGTGAACTATAACAGTACTGCCATCAAAAAGTAGTGTTTCCTCTCTCCCAAAACAATTTAGTGATTCTATCTTTCTTGAACATCATAGGAGATGACAGCCTGAATGTGGGCAATTTACTGAGGTCCCAAACTTCATTTTTTTTTTTTAATCACTGTTGGAAGTCAATATCTATCACATTTGTTATCTTGAACCATGCTTAATACATGTGGTTAGTTAAGTGGTAGTTAGTTAAGTGGTAGCTACAGTTCTTATAATGACTAACAGAACACATTATCTTTCGAATTTAAAGATTTAAGGTTTTTTGCACCCTCCTTTATTCACCAAATATTTGTTTAGCCCCCGGTTCTAAAGAAACAAAGGTCCACATTTATCCTCTAGGAATATAGACACTAAACAAAAATTGCACTTGTGATGAGTGCTGCCTGGGAAGAGGGGGCACATGATGCTGAGGATTTGAGAAAGCTGTTACAGGAGTCAGGAATACATGAGGGGCTTATGGGTCAGGTTTACATAAAAAGATGACTCCTTCCCAGACCCTTAGACCCTCGCCTTTCAGTTTCTATTCACCCATAGAACTCAGCTCAAATGACATTTCCTGGGGGAAGCCCTCCTTGGCACCACTGATTACATCTGGTTTTCCTATTACACACCTGGTCTTTCTTCTTCAGAGTCTCACAAATAGAAGAGTTAATAATGTTTTTTAAAAACTTGAGTGTGAATAGGATTTTTAAAATAAATCATTCCATATGTGTCATATTTGCTTTTTAAACAAATTCTGTCATTAATTTTCAAAACATAATTATCTCTTAATTACATTTTCAATCGAGCAAATCCAAATTTTATAATATTTTATATCATTAAAAATCAACACTTGTGAATATGTGTGTGGGTGTAAATGTACGTAAATGGGTGTAGTTTTAAATATAGAAGACCTTAATGCATATATGTTTTTAACACGTATATTTTTAAGATACCAGGTAGTAGAACTACTCTAAATTTTAACTTTTTCTATTTGAAGCAAGACACTAAATATACATAGAAGTCAATTATTTAACAGTCTATATTCGTAAATATTTTTAAATTAAACGTATTTTTAAGAGTAAAAGCAATTTACTGTTTTTCCTCTTAAAATCATGATAGTAGCTCTAAAATCCTTCAGCTCATTTCTTTTCATTTTAACACCTAACGTCTTTCAAATGTCGAAAAATCTATTGTGAACAACATGTTTTTCTCAATATGTAAGACAAACTAATTGATTTTTTTTTTAGCTACAAAATCAGGTCGTAGGAGAAAAAGGAAGGAGTTTGATGTATTCATCCTAAAATGGCAAGGCTAGTGTGAATGAAAAGTAAAAGGTTATGTAAATGAAGGAGGTTAAGACCCAAAAGGTTATGACACAGTTGGATCATTCTCATTATAGAAACATTAACATAGATGAGTACAATCTGCAGACCAGCTAAATCCAAATTGCACAACTGCACCCAAGGGGACTGAAACGATTTCAATGGTTTCCTTAAACATCAAGCTAAACAATTTGAGTTTGAAAGGGTTGCTAAGTTATTTAGAAGAACTGTTTAATCTTTAAAAGTAAAATATTAAACCAAAGAGATTTTTTGATCTATAACTTATTTCCAGAGAGCAATAAATTTATTATTCACATATTCTGAATGAGCTTGCATCAATCACTACAAGACATTCAATCAAATTCATCTTGAAAAATGAAATGGCAAATGCGTTTAAATTCAGGAAAGCCAATTTGGGGCAATTGACTGTAATTAAGAATGTTCAGTGGGATGAGATCTACTAGATTCATGAATATATAAGAAAGAGCCTGGAAAACACTAAAAGTTAAATACCAGAGTCAGGATTTTAACATCCATCTGAAAATTAAGACTGGAAAGGTTTGTGTGAGTGAGGGAGGGAGTAACTGAGCAAGTGACTGAGTATGCATGAGTGTGTTTAGGGGCATATGTTATGTGTGTGTGTGTCCAAATGCCTGTGTGCATATGTGTACGTCTGGAGAAGTACAGTTAAGATTACCAAAAGGAGGAATTGTAATTCTTCCTCCCTCCCAAGCCCCAAGTCTCACCACCATCAGAGAGTGATATATTCCTCATCTTTACTCCTCCTACAAAAGATTTGGAATCTTGTGAATTTCTGTTTAGATTGCAGAAGCGTGGTAGGAAAGGCCTTGAAGAGTTTACCATAAGAAGAGTGTGCCCTAGAGGTGTAGTATCAGGAGAACTCACTCTCTGAAAACAAGCTTTTAGGGAGAAGGCAAAGGTTCTGTGCCACTGTCTTGAGTAAGTACTATTTGAGCAAAGAAGAGCCACTGTTCTCATTCCTGCAACTGCAAGCAGTAAATCCAGAGCAAACTGTTCCCGCATGCGAAACAGGTTGTTTTACCACTAGTTTAAGACTCAAAAAGATGGTGCTTGCTGAAGTGCAATTAAATGTGATGCCCCGAGCTTGCTAGAGTCCCAGTAACACCTTCCACTGGCGTCTTCCCAAGGTGAGCCATATTGATGTTGCTGGCAAGCACTGATGCCGATTTAATTAATACTTTTGACTGCACAGTCTTCAAAAGAGTAGTTCTAAATTTAACCAAAGCACTTGCCATAATGCCAAAAATTAACATATTTGGTTGCCTTCACTCTTCCAACAACAGTCCTTGAACAACTGCCAAGTGCAGAACACTTGGGTAGGTGCCTTGGAAACACACAGCCACATACAAGAGCGGGCTGTGGTTTAAAAAAAAAAAAAAAAAAAAAAAGTACAATCAGCTAAAACACAAGGCAGAGTGTGGTAAATGCCAAAAGTTAGATTCAAATACAAAGGTTTGGGGTGCTCAGTAAAGGCAGATAATATAGTCTCCCCTCTCTTTGGCCTACTGCAGTAATGCGGCTCCAAATACCTGCTCTCCCCATCCCCCATCCCAGCTCCAGGTCTCCCTCGTTCACTTCCACGTTCCTTCAGTCTCCTAAGCTTGCCTTCTGTTACCCCTGTCCACTCTGCAAATTCTCATCTAGAGAACATTCCAAACCTCCAAGGCTCCTATTTCAAAAAATATGTGTTCTCAACGGAAAACCTCACGTAATTGCAGAAAATCATGACACCATTACAAAGTTTAGATGTCTCACCTCCAAGAGACCTTCAGGACAACCTATTAATCTTTTGATTTTCCTCAGCAATAACTTCTCTGTTATTTTCTTCAGCACGAATCACAACCTCCCACAGTGTCTGTATAAGTACTATTCAACCATCACTCCTTCCTCTCAGCAGGGAGAAAACCAAGGTCACAGGGTGTGAACTCCCTCAGGGTGGGTGTTTCCTCAGGTTTTTTTTCCTCACAAATTCTTATCCAAGCCTCATTTCCCCATGCACGCTCTAGAACTCCACCAGTCTCCTCCAAGACCTTCCTTTAGCAATTCTGAGGCCTTTTCACCTTCAATTGGTTCACCTACACTGGCTCTTTCCGTTCAGTCTGCAAATTTGTGTAAATCTCTCCCTCTTGGCAAATAATGCATTCTTCATCATCTTTTGACTTTACTGTATTGATCTATATGATCATTGCTTTTTAGATTATAAAGGTTCATAGTAGAATATTTTAAAAAATTAGAAATATATAAGTAAAAGTTATTTTAATCCCATAGCCCAGAAATTACCATTTTAGTTAATTCTTTACCATATTGGTGTATTCCTTCTAGTGTTTTATTTTGTACATTTATATGTGTGGGTTTTTTTAAATTTTGTAACAAAGTTTTAATTTAAAATACTTAAATCCTAATGTTTTGACCTTATTATATCAAGAATATTACCTAAAAATGAATATTATCTATGTCAATAAATATTTCTTGAAAAATAATTTTAATGGTGAAAGGTTAATCCACTCATTACTGTAGCATACAATTTTTTTCCCCACACTCCAGGATTAACAATATTTTATAATATGTGTTACTTTAATGGACAGATAAATACATATTTACTTAAATTTGTATGACTTCAATTACTGGCATTTAAATATTATTTTATCTATTTTTACTAGTCATTTTATCTTCTTTTACAAAATATCTGTTGATGTATTTTGTCCATGCTCCTATTTATTTATGAGACTGTATTAATCCCTTTTCATATGTGTACCAATCATTTTCCTACTTTATTATATGCCTTTTAATTTTATTTATGGTATTATTTTAAATTTAAACGATCAAAGTTTCTTTTAGATATATTCTTTGCTTTTATGCACTGTAAATCATCCCCATTCCTGAAAATATACATAATTTTTCTCCTTCATAGAGGCTTTAGTTGTTTACATTTAACTCTATACATCCTTGTAATTTATGTGGGGCTACAGTATGAGGTGAAAATCCAATTTCACTTGATCTTTTTCATAATAGGGTAACGATGATGTCCATAGCATTTATTAAACCATCATTCTTGTCTACTCTGATTTGTGATGTCATCTTTATTGTATATTCTGTTATGCCATGCCATCCTGTTGGCCTTCTTGTCCTTCTGCCGCTCTGCTCAGAGATTTCAAGCAAGCGGACCTTCCCAGGCTTTTCCCCACACTCCTTAGTACCAAGCCAGCCCCGCGTCTGAGGGGAGGCCCTGATAGGAGACACAGAGGACTACAAGTGTTTCTCCTCTCTTTCTGCTTCAGGTGACATCGTGAGCAGATACTACTCTTCTCTGTACCTCCTGGGACCGGTGCCCCGTCCTTTTACCTGGTTTCCCTCCTGGACCCAGCCCTGACCTCTACAAGCTCCACCCTCTTCTCATGTGTCTCCAGCCTAGGGGTGCCACCGCTGCAGCTGTGTTGTTCATCCTTGGGTGATTTCTCAGTCCCTTCTATCACCAGTGTAACCCAGTGTCCATGTTAATTAAGTTTCCTCTGCGTTAAATATTCAGTTTAATTTTACTTTTCTGCTTGAAACCTAACTGATACAGGTGTCATTCCTAGTCACTAATGTATGTGTTCTCTTCTGCACTGGGGCTACAATTTTAATGACTGCAACTTTAAGAAAACATTTTAATTATATTCGGGTTTTATAAAATATTGTTCCCTAATTTTGTTTTGGAAAAACGAATTTTTTCAAAGCCGAGCTTTAAAGTTATTTTGTCAATTTTTTAAAAATGTTATCTTATTGACACTCACATGAATATACAAAAATATCTATACAAAATGTGTATTTAAAAAATTGTACTGGTAAAAAAAGTGAAAACAACCAATGTTAAATACATTTAGGGTATATTTAAACAATGTGATCCCCTAGGTCTTTAAAAAGAATATGGTACACACGCTGCTATGGGAGCATAAACTGCTATAATTATTTTGAAAAACTCTTTGGCATATCTATGAAAACTCAATATATGAATACCCTATCACCTAGCTCTTCCACTGCTAGGTATATATCCAAAAGATATATATACATATATTCATAAAAAGATGTACAAGAATGTTCCCCACATCTCTATTCATAATATTCTGCCTGGGAACACTGCAAATATCCACTAAAGGAAGAATGTGTAAATTGTATTATAGTCATGTAATATAATATGGCAGTGCAAAGCCAAACTACTGAATGACTCCTAAATATTGAGTGTAAGACCAGACACAATAATAACATACTGCCTGATTCCATTTATATAAAGCTCAAGAACGGATAACATTAATCCGTGCTGAAAAAAGTCACAGTAGTGTTTACCTTTTAGGGAATTATGATTTGGAAGGGACATGAGGGAAGGATGATTTCTGTGCTCTTTTGTATGTATGATAAATTTCAATTTTAGAAGTTTAAAAATGTATAAGGTAGATCCATATGTATTGATGTAGAAAGATATCCAAGTTATGCAGCTAAGTTAAATAAAATAGTTGTTGGAGGGTGCATAAAGAGAGAGTCCATATGTGTTAAAAAAAAAAAGACTATCATATATATGTGTGTATGTATAAATATATATTCATATGTGTGTACTTACACACATACACATACACACACTCAAGAGAAAGTAAGAGAATGAGAGACTGGGTTTGAATTTTTCCCCACAAATATGAACCATCACATAATTTAAAAACCTCAATGGAATATTTGTGTTACATTGCATTGAAACCATAAGTTAATTTAGGAAAATAATTTTATCTTACAATATTGTTTTCCTAGTCAGAAATCTGGTATGTCTCGCCATGTGTTCATCTCTCCCTTTACACCCTCCAGTCAAGCGTTTAAACTTTCTTCCTATAAGTCCTGCATGACTCTTGAGAGGTTAGTGCTGTGGGTTAGTTATTTATTTACCACCTCTCTTGTGAATGAAACTAATAGCTAAGCTTCTCAAATGAGAAGTCAAACCATTTCCTTATTTCTCATTCATTGCTAACCTGCTCAACCCTAATGAAGCTTTTCTGGCAGAGATTATCAGTTGCCAAGTACAACAGATGGCTTCCATTTTTTAGCATGACACTTGTAGAAAGTCATTAATTCATCAATTCAATAAATATTTGTTGATCACTTGATATATGCTAGACGTAGTGCCATACACTCTCAGTTCAAAGGTAAACACCACCCCGACCGTCAGACTGTGTATGTCTTACTGGAGTGAACAATAAATGGACACTTACAACACACTGTGGTATGTGCTGAAGTGGAGGTGAGCACAGTATTCCGTGGACAGACATCACAGGGCCGCTTACCCAGGCTTGGGTTATTAGAAACCACTTCCCAGAATAGATGTTGTAGAAGTTGAAATGTAACTCTTAGGAGAGTGATTTACATTCTAGATGTAAGTAAGATGACTACATTATCTGCAGAAAGTCAGAATCGAGAGAAAGAACAGCATATTTCAGCACACTTAAAGAAATGATAATAATTCAACATGGCTGGAGTATAGAACATGAGGTAGGTAATTGTAGAAACTTAGACCACAGCAGTAAGCCGAAGGCAGGCCATGAGGCCTGTAATGGCATCCTAAGGAGATTAGAGATCAGTGAGAAGCCACTCAATGTTTTTGTTTGTTTCACTAGAAAATTTTAACAGACATTTATTTTTAATTTTTAGTCTTTTTTTTCTTGAAATTTAATTAACATACAGTTTAGATTAGATTCAGGTATACCGATACCTTGATTCACCAGTTCTATACATTTCTCAGTGGTCATCAAGATAAGTATACTCTTAATCCCCTTCATCTATTTCACCCATCCCCCACCCACCTCCCCTCTGGCACTACAGGTTTTAAAGATAGGAGCTGATATGATCAAATTTGCACTTTAGGAAGCTGACTTAAATTGCATTGTAAAGAACAGATTAGAAAGGCAGGGGCAGTGGAAGCAGGGAGCCCCTACTTGCTTTAATAATCTAGACTCTGAAAATGAAGGCAAGTTATAAGATACCAGAAATTTCAAACAAGCCAAAGTAAGAAGACTTGGTAATTAACTGGATAGAAGAGGGAAAGCTTGCGGGAAGTCAAGGGAAGCAA
The DNA here is from genome assembly GCF_022355385.1 of Mustela nigripes. NCBI lineage: Eukaryota > Metazoa > Chordata > Mammalia > Carnivora > Mustelidae > Mustela > Mustela nigripes. The sequence goes on from NC_081559.1 coordinate 75,233,338, forward strand.
AGTTCTGACCTGGCAGACCGAGTCAACTATGGCTCTTTTGACCAAAATGAGACAAACAAGAATAATTTTGTAAGGGCAAGGAGTAACGCGATGGCAAGTTAAGTTTGAGAGACGTGGGTTTTGAGTTGCTTGTTCAAAACTGCAGGAGGCAGTGCGAAATAAGGGCCTGGTCTTCGGGAGTTGTGCTTGGGAAGGAGCCCTGGACTTGAGAACCCAGAGAATTTGGCAGGGAATACATGCATGTGGGTGGGATCCCTGAGGGTAAGGACAGAACCAGTGATTAAGGGACAGTCCCTGCTCAGTCATAGTTGGGTAACTTGGTTTTGCTCTGGCTCTCTTCGCATCTTGCTTTTGCTACCTGCAAGCTCTGGGACCATTCTTAAGCTCTTTAACTTCTCTGTAAGGTGAGCTATTAGTAATACCGACCTTATAGGGTTTTGTAAAGAATAAAATATCATCTATAAAAAGCATTTAATACAAGTACGAATTTGATGAATGCTGGCTGTTAATACTATTGCTGAGATTGTTATAAGTCTGAAGATAAACTCCGATGACCTGACACCTTTTAATAGGAAAACAGAGAAAAACTACTAATGCAGGAAATCAGAGAAGCCACAGCCAGACAGTTAGGGGGAAAATCAGAGAATATAATGTCACATGGGCCAACATGGGAAAAGGGAGAGAGGGAAGGAGCATCTCAAGAAGAAAAAGTAAACGAGAGTTTAAAATGCAATGAGAGAGGGATGCCTGGGTGGCTCAGTTGGTTAAGCATCTGCCTTCAGCTCAGGTCATGATCCTGGCATCCTGGGACTGAGTCCCACGTGGGCCTCCTTACTCAGCAGGGAACCTGCTTCTCCCTCTGCCTGCTGCTTCCCCTGCTTGTGCTCTCTCTCTGACAAAACAAATAAATAAAATCTTTAAAATAAAACAAAGTGCAGTGACAGAAGTAAAAGAGGGGCTTATGTAGCATCTAATGATCTTGACAAGCATAGATTCATGGGTATTCTGGAAACAAAAGCCAGAATACAACTGGGCTGAGGAATGAATAGAAGGAGAGAAAAAGGAAGACAGTCTTTATAGTCATTGATTGTGAAAAGAGAAAGATGATGGAGAAAGATGGACGGGGGAAGAAGTTTGGCTGGCGGTTGATAAAAGAGAAGAGTTAACCAACGGACATGCTGATGGGAAGACATCTTGCTGTGAGGGTGCTTGTACATGAGGCAGAGAAAAGATGGCCAGCCAATCAAAAAGGTAAGGATGAGGTAGGAGCAGATGGATCTAATATACAGGAACCGGGCAAGAGACGAACCTCTGCTCCACCACGAACGTCTGCTCTGAATGTCTGCTCCGCAACGAGGGAGGGAAGGAAGGCAAGAGAAGGGGGCAGGAATTGAATTGGGAGGTTTACAGATGCAGCAGGAGAAGTCCATCTAATGTTGTCTATTTTCTCTGGAAATTATCTCCTCTAAGTGAGGAGTGAGATAGAGAGAGATCAATGGTTTCAGGAGAAATATAATTTGAAAAGGATCTGTGAAAAGTGAAAAAGGAAACCATTGAGAGAAAGACAGAAAATTTTCCAGGCAGATTTCAGGACTCCGTTATTATTGAAACTGTTAATTTGTTAGGCCATCAGTCTCTCTGTGCTAATTCTCTCTGGTAGTTCTGAGTAACCCAGGATAGAGAATGGAGAGAATGGGCAAGGAAGGGGTTAAACTTTGCTTTTGTTGGTGGAAACAGGGAGGGGTTAAGTGGCCATAACTGAGAGAAATGGGAAGAAAGGAGCTTAAATTTGGAGCTTGGACAGAAAAGGAAGTGAAAATAGGAGGGAACCATGGATAAAAATAAAGGGAAGGAGAAATTACAGATCCCAGTGAGATTGTGGAAACACTGATGAGAAGAACTAGAAGGATAAGAGTTTTTGGCACAAGAGCAATTGTGAGTATTTCAGGAAAGGGGCATTGTCTGATGAAAATACAATCTGAGCTGGAGGTACGGCAGTGGTTCCCTGAAATGGAGCAGATGTGAGGATTGTTGGTGCAAGAAAAGCCAAGCTTAGGAGAAGCTAAGTTGTTGGCTGGGAGACCCAATGATCACGGAAGCTGCTCTGGAGAAGGGCAAGAATAGGGGTAGAGAAAACACGCGTCAGGTGCCAAAATATGTGATGAATGAAAAGTAGTGACTGTGGAACTTACTAGAGCAAAAAAGGTATGGAAGGTGATCCTGCAAATGCATCACGAAGCTCCAGGAAGGAGCGAGACAAGGAGTCATAAAAGTCTGGATTGGCACAGAGGCATGAGAATTTGATACTAGCTTGGTGTAGGAAATGGGTGACACTCACTTAAGACAGGTGCTAAAGAAGCCAGTTTCCACTGAGAGCAAGGGAATGGGAGCCATAGTTGCCACAGAAGGTCAAGACGTGAGTGTTGAGAGGGAGACTGTGTAAGATCGGCATCACAGAGGAGAGCGTGGGAAGGTCTGGGAGGGAGGTGGGGTGGGGGGCAGAAAGCAGAGGAGAGAAACCTTTTCAACATGACGAGAATATGGAAAACACACAGTGGAAAGCTATAAATTAGGAGCAGTAACCACAAATGGCAGGAATGTGAGGCACGGTGGGTTCACGGATTCTCACTGTAAACATTCCACGCCTCAGCTATTGTAGCAAACTCCTAACTGGCTGTTCTGCTTCCAGCTTTGCTCTTTTAAATTCATTTTACATGATGTATCTGGAGTCGATTATATAAAATGTACTTCTAATCCTGTCATTCATCTCCCTGATTAAAATCCTCCATTTTTTTTTAAATCAAATCTCCAGTGCTAATTGCAAACCCCTAAAATTAGTGTTCCATAGACTCTTCCCAGTGATCTGGCTCCTGTCCACCTCCCCAGGCGTCTCTCCTCACAGACCCTCAACTGTTGTACCCCGTCTCTTCCTCACACTGAACTCCATGAAATTTCCCCAAACTCCACACACTCTCAATAGAGATAAGAGGAAAAAATATTCCAGGTAGAATAAACAGTTTAAAGACACAGGAGAGCTGGGAGCTTTGAGAAATGTCAAAAGATAGAGATACTCTGAAGCATAATTAGAAGATAAGACATGAAAAATAGGGATTGCTCATAGCTTTGATTCTTGAATAAAGTATTGCCTCTTTGAAATACAGTACAGTTTAGGTGCTGTTAATTTTGCTCAAGCAGTTTAATTTTATGCACCTAGCAGGTTAAATATTTTTTTTATTAAGACACACTTGTCTGATGTTGCTATTAACAATTACCATACACATGACCTTTTCCTCATCTTTCCAAGCTTTATATAGTCAAACTTTTTACGTTGAGAGGCATATTGTTTAAGAGGTATTCTTCACAGCATGTAACTCACAACAGACACCTTGCAAAAATGTGTGTGAGTTTGTATATTTTTCAAAGATAATGAGCAGAAAGATTTAAAATCTGTTCAAATGTTTTCTGGCAAAATGTATGCGAATCGTGCCAAAAGGAATTGCATATTGCATGCCTTCAATCTGTTTTTGAAATATTTGTAGATACAGGCAACATCTGTTCCACTGGACAGAGATATACTGTAAGTGCTAATAACTTTGGAAAGCCCTGATTTTAAAAGTTTGTACTTGAAAATTAAATATTTTTTAAACAGCTACATGCTAAAGCTCTCTAAATGAACTTCATTTTTTAAAGAAAATCACCGTGATCATAAAGAAAATTTTTTACAAAATATACCAGAGTTCAAGACTTAAAGAATTTTCTGAACGATTTCATCGTGTGTTTAAATATGCCTACTGGCAAAACATAATATTGCAATCCAGCTCTGTTAGGCATCGGTGGGGGTAGCGTGTGGGGTGGAGAAAGACCTAGGGGACCTATTTTCAGATATCTAAAATAGATTCCAACTTAAGGCAAAACAAAAACTGGGTAGTGTTGAGAGAACATGAATGTGAATTTAAAAATCCTGACTGTAGGGGCGAGGCCTCGGTGGCTCAGGTGGTTGGATGTCTGGCTTTAGAACTCCACTCCGGTCTTGATCTCAGGCTGCATGGGGCTCCACACTGGCATTACTTAAAAAAAAAAAAAAAAAAAATTCCCAAGTGTAAGGAGAATGATGAAGAACTGTCTCTGAACAACACGGCCCAAGGGAATGATTCGGTGGAGATCCCTGACCTCGCCAGCACACATCCAGACTGAACCTGGTTCATGATTAGTAAACACTCTAAGTGCACGTGCACCAGCAGCGACCACATTTGTCAACTGGAATAACGTTGATTCAGAAAAGTATAGGTCTGAATCAAAATAGATGAAAACAAGAGTACCTTGTAAAAAAAATCCATCTTGTGGTAAATTATATGAAATGGTAGAAATTTCTTTTTTATAGCTCTAGGAGGAAAGCCTTTGACAAACTGCTTATTGCCATTAGGCAGTATTTTTCAAATTTCAGGGAACCTCGACTTAGTGGATCATGAAATTCATCTGAGTTGATCGTAACATTTTTTAAATGAAAAATAATATTTGAACATGATATTGCCTTACAGATAGTAAGGGTAAGAATTGTAAACATTCTGTTTCAAATGTGTATTTATGAGAAAGATATGAAATGTATTTCTTATTGTAAATCACAGAAAAAAATATATATATTTATAAATACTTTCTCCTCTTTGGAGGCTGGCCTAGTTGCAATTCAGTCTAAAGAGGAGATCTAAACCAGAGAAGATCCTGGGTCAGATAAAGTCCCGGGTATTATAGGGTCCTCTAAGGGTCAGAAGTGCAGAAAAGTCAAGTTGATCAGGGAAGAGTCTGGGGTGGGGAGGTTGACAGAAAGCAGATGAGGTTGGGGGGTCACAACAGTAGCCTTACTTCTGGCGTTACAACTTGGGGAGCCTGGACTGGACTTGGGAGGAAGAGGGTTATTTCTTGGCTCCCCAATGGAATGTTCACTCCATTCTTTATAGTACACTATGAAATAATAGCAAGTGAATACTTGGCTGGTTTTATAATCAACAAAGGAAAGGGTACCTTATAAGCTATTAGAAGTTATGGGATCAGTATTCCAGGTTCCATAGGTATCAGTCACCCAGATGTTAAACATCTCAGGTGATTGAGGAACCCGCATGCCTAAAGCAAAGGACAAAAACTTGCATATCCAATGAGTTGAAAAGCCATTGTTATGTACTTGAATGACAATATAGCAATATTTTCTACCCTGATCCAAAAAAAAAAAGTGTTGAAAGACGACGATAAGGATGGTTGATCAGGGGAAGAAAACGAAGGGGGTGAGAAATAGGTTAGGAGGACACGTAATTTTCACTGCACACATTTCTGCAACTCTTGAATTTTAAACCATGTGCATTTTACCTCTTTGAAAAAATGGTACTATGCACTTAGGAAAATAAAATAAGTGTCTTATTAGTGAAATTTTTAGGTAAACCAAACTAGCTCTATAGGGGACATCTTATTGGGTCTTTAGCCATTAGCCATTCTCTGGGATCCTTTTAGTTTAAAAATGCCTGATTTTTCTCCTGGTGGTAGTATGTCCAAGCTCCAGAAGATGGATGAAGATTAGCCTGCACCAAGCCAGTGACGGTGGGAGAAACCACAACCCTCCAGTGTGGGAGAACCTGCTCTGAGAAAGGGGCTGTTTCAAACTGAGAGGCATGGGTAGGAAGCCCAAGAGAGGAAGCTGAGACTATCAGGAAGGTTCAAGTCGGCCTGCCAGGGTGACTCTTCCCACCCCCACCTCCATGGGGCTAAGTATTAGTCCACAGCTAAAGCAATAAATGCATCTGCACACACACACACACATACACACACACACATGCACACACACTTTCTCTCTCTCTCTCTCTAAATGCAGGCAGTGATCATCAGAATTAGCTCTCACAGACAGGTCTCAAATACACACATAAGAATACTATCAAAAATCACAAAAATTCCATAATGAAAGGAAGGAACAAATAATTTAAAGAATCATAAATATTTTCAGAAGAATATGAGAGGCTGTCTTATCCATGAAAAATAACAGTCTGAGTTATAAATCTTGAAAATAAAATAAAAAACATGTGGCAGTTAGTACAAAAAAGAAAGAAAGGTAGAAAATGAGAGAGAGAGCGAGAGAGAGATGGACTAACTAGCCACATAATTGTGCCTGGAAAGTAAACTAAAGAGCAAAACTGTCAAGGCAGTGGATTCTCCTACAGTGAGGCCCAAGGCGACAGACTGGGGACAGGGAAAGAAAGAAATATAGAAAAGAAATTCAGAAGATCCAACCTTCAGCCAATACAGTTTCTCAAAGGACTCATATGAGGAAATAGTCAAAATTAAAAGGGGTAGCGGATACTGAATGCTGAAGAAAGATAAGAATTTTCCATTGAAAATGGACCATCTAGTGCTAAGCAGAATAAAATGGACATGCACTTGGAAATTCTTGGAAAAATGCAAGAGAGAAACGAGAATTTGAAAAACCTTAAAAATGTTAAAAGACAGAAGTAAAAATTTTAATTACAAAGAAATGAGATAGAACTAAGACTGGTTAAAAAAAAAGATGTGAAAAGACAATGCAACAATTCTCAAAAATTCTAAAGGGGAAAAATGTCTGAAACTAGAAGTTTATGCTAACAAAAATAATTCACATTAGAAAAAATATCTAAATAATAGAAGATAAGGAAAATGTATAGTGATAAGAAAGTTTGATAACAATTTTTTTTTTTAACTATGGCAAGAAAAGTCCAGACACACAGGTTATAGCACAATATAAAGGAGATATGTGCTTCTACTGAAATTTGGAGATTTTTCAAATTTAATAAAAACAAAATCTACCTAAATGTGTGATGTTTAAAAAGACCTATCTAGGGCAACATGATATAAATATATTGGAAAAGAAAAATAATGGAGAAAAATATAATAGAAAATTTCTAACAAAAAGAGCAGATGTAAAAATGACAGTATCAGGCAAAATAGAAATCAAGACAAAGCATGAAAAGGAAAAAGAATTGTACAGAGAAGAAAGGTACAGCATAAAAATAATATGCACTCTTTATACTTTAGGTTTTTAACAGCAGAAATATATAAAACAAAAGGGGGAAAAATTCAAAGAGAGAAATATAAGTGAAATTAATAAATCCAAAATTGAGATTGTAATATATCTTCCTTATAAACTGATGGATCAGGTAAACTAAAAATAGTTAAAGCTATTTAGAATCCCAAAACACAACTTTGAAAATTGGTTTTATAAATAATAAGTATATAGGGACTTTGTATCCAGGGGAACATTCATTAAAATTTACCATTTTGCAGTCCACAAAAGAAATCTCCACAGGCAAAATGCTCTGATCCTAAACCAATAAAATCAGAGAGCTACTCACAATTCGAAGTGTTTACTATGTGCCAGACATTTTTTTTAAAGATTTTATATATTTATATGAGAGAGTCAGCATGAGCAGGGGTGGGGAAAGGGAGAAATAGGCTCCTCACTTCGCTGAGCGGGGAGCCCGGTGTGGGGCTTGGGCTCAATCCCAGGATCCTAAGATCACCATGTGTACCGCAGGTGGATGCTTCACCAACTCAACCACCCAGACACCCCAGCATTATTTGTTTTAAGCCGTGGTTGCTGGATCTAGCAAATAAAGGTACAAGGTGCCAAGTGAGTTTAGAATTTAAGATATACACTGAATAATTCTGTAGAGATTTTAAACTTTTGGAAATTTTTAGAGATAATTAGCTTTCAAAGTATTGGGAGAAAATAAAAGAAATCTTCCCATATCCTTCTAAGATAATTTTATAACCTTGATACCTCACTGAGACAAACGTGGCACAAAATATAAAACCATAGATCAACTTCACTTTTAAATATAGCTGCAAACTTCTAAGTAAAAACTAATAGATTAAATGTAACAGTGTATTAAAAGTTGCTTGACACCAGAAATGCAAGGAAGGTTTGACACTATAAAATGCTTTAATGTAATTATTTTTTTAAAAGATTAAAGAAAAAAACACAAAACCATTTTAATAAATGCAAAAAATCCATTTACTAAAAATGGTATTTTTTTTTAATTTGGTATGTCATGCAAGAAGAAGCTTTTCTAACTTGATGAAGTATACCTATCTAAACATCAGCAATGACAAATTAGAAGATATAAAGAACAAAAGTCATAGTCATAATTGAAAAGGATAGAGAATTAAAGAAATATCTAGGAATAAAACTAATGCAAATGTGCAATGTCTATTGTAAAAACTCTACTGCAGGACATAAAAGAAGACATCATTTAATAGAGAAACACACTCTATTCTAAATGGAAAGGAAATACAGTAAAAGTAGTCATTCTCCACTAAATAAATTACAAAATAAATATAATCCTGATTCAAAGCTTAACAAGATTTTTTAAATAAAACTTAATAGTCCAGTTTTCAGAGAAGATGCAAAGTTAACAAAAAAAAATGTATTAACAGAAAAAGAATTTACACTATCAAATTTCAAAATACACTGTAAAAATATAGCAGTTAGAATTACATGACAACCATACATTAATATACATTTAAAACATAAACATCTAAAACAAAACTATGGAAACATTCTAAGGGAATATATTTGTAATTTTGGAGTACAGGAGACCTTTGGAAAGACACAAATGCATATGTTGTAAAATAAACTATTGATAAATTTAAGATTCATATATAAGGCATGTGCACGAAAAAAAGAATAATATTTCTACTACTATTATTATTTTTTACCATTGAGAAATTTAGACTCTTCTGAAGAAATGGCTCAAAACCCAGAAAGTTAAAGGTGGAGAGGGAGAACTGCCAAACGGTCAAAGTCTGCTATGTAACAGATACCATGCTAGGGGCTGGACGTAGGCCATCCCATTTAATCTTGGAGAATCCCCATCAAACCAAGAAGGATATGTTACTATGGTCATGTTGCTGATGAGGAAACTTGCCTGTGATCTTCTGTCAGACACAGCACTTCCAATACCACCTTGACTTCCTGCAAAATAAGTAAACATAAGAAATTATACGGGGGTGCCTGGGTAGCTCAGTTGGTTATGGGTCCTACTCTTGGTTTCAGGTGGGATTGCGATTTTGGGTTTGAGGGACTGAGCCCTGCAGTGCAGTGCTGAGTGTGAAGTCCGCTTGGGAATCCTTCCCTCTTCCTCGCCCTACACCTCTGCTGCCCCCCAATATGTGCATGAGCACTCTCACTCTCTCTCAAATAAAATATATACCATCCTTTTTTAAAAAAAGAAATTATACAAACAGTGCTGAGTGCTAGTTTGCTAAAAGAGTGAATCTATTAGAAGTTGATAGATTAAAATGGAAATATACACTTGAAATGCACTCCAAGGAAACAGTAACTTAGTTCAGTGCATGGTAGCCAACAATAGCAAGGAGGAAGCAGGAGACTCACTAAGAGGCTATGGAAAAGTTTTAGTGTTATAATGGTAGAGCCCGCACCAGTTTTGTAGGCACGAATGAACGTGTAAAATATTTCAGAGTACTAAGAATAACAGGTAAAGCTAAATTCAGCTGTAAGAGAAATCACTGAATCTGCTTTCTTGGTTTTAAGTTAGGCTGTTGGTGTGCTGACAGCTCGGACACCACCAGTGAAGAGTAGTGGGGATCCCCTAAAAATGGAACCCACAGCTGCCTCTCCTGGAATCATTTGTAGATCGTCACTGCATCTGTAGCCCTACATTCTGACTACTGCAGGCAGGGATTTTGTGTCTTGCGATGTTCTTGGCCTACTGAGTAGGGTCAGTGGAAGCTTTATCAAAAGGGCTCTCTCTAGGAGGAATTTCGGGTCTGACCCCAAATCGGAGTATCTGCTGATTTTAAAAAGAATGGAATCTATGTAAAGTAGAGAAGATTCTACTGGTGAAGTTAGCAGAAAACAGGAGGATTTGCTCAGGGTGTTTTACATTCTTTTCTAGGAATAATTTTTATCTGATACTTCAGATACTTCTGATACTTTCACACATGCCCTGTGTGAAAAGTTCGGAGTGGAAGTCACTTCAGCCTCCTGGGTCTCAGCCTCTTGAGCCCTGAAGCAGTCCCTTCAAAGTCCTGCGGTGTTTTGAGAGCTTTGCAATGAATATGGCCATTCAAATGATAGGATTGGGGATGCCTAAAGTAAGATCTGGGCCCAGCATACTAACTAAAATAAGAAAACGTGCCTGGTAATCTCTCTCTTGTATGCTTCACTGACGTGATTCAATGTCTGCCTCAAATTCCCTTAGCTTTCATCCAGTGAAAATGGTACCACCCACATGACAGGGGCCTGGCAAGGTTAGGGCTCCTTCCCAGCCTCTTACAGGACTTAACACTACATCCCTATCCAGTGGGATTGGCTTTCATGTGAACGAAGAGTCTAGAAGCCAAGCACTGCCACCTCTGACCTTCCTGTGTTTGCTGAGTTCCCACCCCTCTCCTGAAAAGGAACATATTTCACAGACATAATTCCCCACTAATAAATCAGGGAGAATTACCTGAACTGAACAAAAGCAGAAAATTAAAATGTCAGTGTTTATTAAAATGTCAATTATTATGGTATCTAATATCGCTACTATAAAAGTATAAAAACAGTCATTGCAATGGGTTTTAAAAATTTTCTTAAAATTTATATTGTTTGCTATGGCCAAAAGAATTTCCTTACTGTTTCCACTTTGGACATTTGAGTTAGAATATCACATTTGTGGGTAAACATCATTTTAGATAGAGGATGGCTGCTGCCTGGAATAAGCGCTGGGTATCTCAGTTGGTTAAGCTTTTGCCTTTGGCTCAGGTCATGATCCCAGGGTCCTGGGATCCAGTCCCATATCAGGCTCCTTGGTCGGCAAGACTATTTCTCCCTCTGCCTCTGCCTCTCTTTCCCTCTGTCTTTCATGAATAAATAAATAAAATATTTTAAAAAAAGAAAAGGAAAAAATGGAAAGTAGACCTAAAACAATGTGTTTATATATTTCTGAGATTAAAGCCATCTAAAGAAAGGAGAAAAGAATGAGTCTAAGCTTTTCTCCTCCAATAAAGACCTGTAAACTAGAAATTTCTTTGTTTTCCTATTTGAAAATATACTCTAGTGCCTTGAGTGTTTTGTTGTTTTTTTTTTTCCTCAACACATAATTGATTCTTGGAATGACATTCACTTTGAGTGTGGACAGTTGTGCCTTTGGGACAGAAGCAGTTGTTTCTACCTTTGTCATTTTCAACAACAGCAATAGTAGAACTATTTTCTCCCAAAATTACCACTTAAGAGACCTGGAAAACTGAGCAATGTCATTTTGTATGTTTATAAAAGACAAAGCAGTCTTTCTACTATAAGCCAGCCAAGTAGAGGAAAAAGAAAATTGAACCAATGGTATCTTTATCAGTGGGAATATACAATGTCATTAAAAATAGAAGCATATGAAATATTTAAGGACAGAATGAAAATGGTGGTGTGAAGAATTTTTTTGAAAAAGATTCAAAAAATAGCAAAAACTTTTGCAGACTAGCAAAAAAATTAATGGAACTTTAAAAAAAAAGACTACAGATAGAAAAACTGTTTCAATGTATTTTTCTTATCTCTTTTCTTTTTGAGAAGAGGCCCTATATAAAAGAACAAAATATGCCTCCCATAACCAGTGAACACTGGAAAAGATAGATTTTGCATTAATTTATGACTAAGTAACTTACCTCTTAGCTGTAATGATAAATGACCCCTTTTCTTTACTTTACAATTGAATCATAATCTCCCGAGCCAAGATGGTGGATCTATCCAGCCATAGATAAAAATTCAAAATCAGGGGTGCCTGGGTGGCTCAGTGGGTTAAAGCCTCTGCCTTCAGCTCAGGTCGTGATCCCAGAGTCCTGGGATCAAGCCCCACATCGGGCTCTCTGCTCAGCGGGGAGCCCGCTTCGCCCTCTCTCTGCCTGCCTCTCTGCCAACTTGTGATCTCTCTCTCTCTCTGTCCAATAAATAAATAAAATCTTTAAAAAAAAAATTCAAAATCATGTAACTTGAATGAGCCAAATATATATAAACATCATGACTGAGAGAAAAATTTAAAACTAAGGGTCAGTTAAGTATAATTTAAGTATAAATATATATCATCTATATTTTTTTTCTTTTTCTTCCCCAGGGTTTGCATGTGGGTTTAGTGATTTTGAAATGAACACGACTAGTAGTGGCCTAACTGAACAAATATATTACAATGAAATATATTTATAAGCAATAAATTATTTCAATGTACTAATGAGAATGTGTACCACTTAATGTCAAACTGACCTTCCATTAAACGCAAAATTTAATATTATAGTATTTGTTAAACAACCTACAATAAGGTTTATTGTTTTTATTAATATCTTACCAAATTTCTTGGTAAGTACTGTCATCATTGTCTTCAAGTTAGAATTCTAACCTACACACTAAAATTTGTTTTAAATTGTCCCCTATTATGCTTACTAAATCTTTATCATTATTCCAGATCCTCAAATACTCCCACATTTAGTCTTTTTAAACCTAAGCATCTGAAAAAAATGATAAAAAAGAAGGCAATTAGTATGATGGCAAATTATTCAATTTCTTTTTAAAAAGTTTATTTGACAGAGTGAAAGACAGCTACAGAGGGGACACAAGAAGAAGAGAGGGAGAGGGAGAAGTAGGCTTCTCACGGAGCCAGAAGACCAACTGGGGCTCCGTGCCAGGACCCTGAGATCATGACCTGAGCTGAAGGTAGCTGCTTAATGACTGAGCCACCCAGGCTCCCCAAATTATTCAAATTTTTACACAATCAAAAACTTATTAAAAAAGATTTAGTTAGAATGTACTTAAAAAAAGTTGTGCTCCTAAAAATGTTATAGTTTTCCTTCAAAATGTTTTCAGAGGATTGTTATATGGTTAGATATATTTTTCTATTAAATCTTAACCTAAAGATATGTGGCATTAGGAAGTAATAATAACATTCATGAAAGAATTCACTATAAATTACCTAAAAATATTTTTTCCCACTGCATTTCTAATTCAACCTGAAAAAAATCAATCTGCACACAATTTTTAGAAGTTCAGCTATTCAATAATGTATCATAAAGATGTATTTTTCTCACATCATGCTCACAAAATCAGCATGAGCTATTATATCCCCTCTCTGCATAAGAGAAAATAGAAATCCAATGAGGTCATGCCTTTGCCTCATCAGATGCAAAACAGGTTCATTGTCCATGTTTTCTAGTTTACTGATATTTTCATTTCAAAGAAGCTCATATTCACAGTTCCATACTTGAAATAACCATAGTCTAGAAAAAAAGTTTAAATTAAAATGAAATGACCTTTAATATTGGTATTATACTTCTGATGATCACCATCATCAAACGCATTACCATTTCCATAGGGGCACGTGAATAGAATACAAGCTGACAAATACTTTGTGCAGAAAGAAAAATATTTTAAACCTATAAACAAGATATTATGTGTCCCACTCAAACTTTTTTTTATATCTAGATTTTTTTTTAAGATTTTATTTATTTATTTATTTATTTGAGAGAAAGAGAGAGAGAGAACAGGAGCAGGGGGTGGGGGGAGGGAGAAACAGGCTTCCACTGAGCAGGGAGCCCAGCGCGAGGGAGGGCTCCATCCCAGGACCCCAGGATCTTGACCTCCGCTGAAGGCAGACACTTAACCAACTGAGCTACCCACACATTCCTATATCTCAGTTATTTTAAATTATAAACCTCAAAGTATAGAACAGAACCTTAGGTAGTATTTAACAATGTAAACATCTCTTGGTATATGAATCAGCCAGGAAAGTTTTTATTTGCTAAGCGGAGATGCCTGGTAGGCTAAGCTTTTCCTAATTAAGCGAAAAAAAAAGTCAAATTTGAGCCAGTTTTGAGGAGGTGTGTGAAGGAAAGTGTTTGCAAGGGCTAAGTGGATATGCATGTGTGAAAAGACTGTAAATGTAAGGTAACAAGGAGTAGTGGGATAGTCAAGGAAAAAATGAACGTAAAGCACTTAGAACCATTCAAGCACAGATCCTCCAAAATTTTGTGCTAGGATTGACTAGAGTTAAACAAAGAGTCTCTTCAAATGGTAGTCCACAGTTTCTGATCCTTGTTTGGTGGAATTCAGAAAACATAAGTCACCTTGGAGCATTGATTCATTTTAAGAGTCACTGGACTAGCCCCAATGCTAGCTGGATACCAGTGACTCCTAGAGAAGAATGTAAAACATCTAATTTTTGGTTTGATGAAGGCTTTACTCCTAATACCCTCTTGAAATGCAGGACATAACAGGGGAGGAGGGAGAAAAGTGTCCTATCAACAGGGAAAGCTACTAAAAATAAAGGTAATTCAATTTAACTTGTTCTCGGTGCTCCAGATTCGAAATGGTCTGACTGAGCGTCCCTGTTAGAAAAGGACACCAAGGACTACAGAGAGGACCTTGCCACAATATAAGGGAGAAAGAACTCAAGGCTAGGACCAAGAAGCTCATGAGTTGTAAATCTAGTTAAGACTAGAAGCTAAGACTTGCCTTTAAGCCTCTTTGTTTCATCCTTTGGGTACAAAGTAAATGTTCTGCCCACGAATGTGACTTTAAACAGCTGTAACCTGGATGCCAAGTACAGGAATATGTTTTAACAAAGGTTTCATTGACTGAATGAGAAAGGATAGTCCTTGCTGTAGGCATAGGAACGGATTACAATTGCAGCACTCTGGAGCAGAAACAGATAGGACAGCCTGAATCGGGGACCTACTTGAACTGATCAGAATGTCCCACTGCTCAGCACCTCATGCTTGGAAGCAGTGCGAAAAACTTTGGACTTAAGTACACCCCAGACACTGAGACAACTGCCCCAGCTAAGTCTTAAGAGGGAGATTCTAGACTTCTGCCTTATATATGGCTGAAGGAGGTAGAGGAAGGGTCAAGTTCTTAAGGAAAGAGAAAAGATAGCGTGTTTGTAGTTCTGGCTGAAGAAGTGGGTCTTTCTGGTTGTACTACCTCAGTAAGAAATCAAAGATTCTTGAATACATTGTTCAGGTAGAGGTTTCAAATTCAAATTCTTACTTAGAGCACATAATTTGGTTTTTCAATAAAGTTTTTAAAAAAATAACTGATATTCAAAAAAAAAGTGTGGTCACTTATCTTTAGACTATTTCAGCTCTATTTAATAAGTAAAATCTAGTGATGAAGATAAGATTTTCCATTTGCGTCACCTCTCTTTTTGCTTATACTATCTCTTGTTAGCAGCACTGCACACCTATGAATTGGGTCAAATTATGGTTTTGTTGTTCACAACTCAGGTGATCCTTTGGACCAAGTCACTATGTGCAGAAATAACAGAGAACCTCAAATCAATAGACTTTAAAGGACTTCCGATTTAAGAGTATAAAGGGAGTTGATATTTCTCTTCTTGCCCACCCCGGCCAATGTCCATTTCAGGCACCTGCCTCTTTGAATTTGGGAGCAGAAATGGAGAAAGAGGAAGATAACAAGACTGCTTGCCAAAAGAGGAACCAGAAAAAAGATCCCTTGATTCTCCTTCCCTATCTTGCCCAAGAGGTAATCAAAGGTCTCTGGCATCAAGTCATGTGGGGGCTTTTTCGGAGCTTATTCCTAGTGAAGATCCCTAGGTTGGCCTCTAGAACCTGCACCTGGGATCTCTCAGATGGCCTCTGGGAATCATCATTTTTATTATATTTTCAATTATTTATTTATAATTCTCTGTTAATTAGCCACTGGTTAGCACTGGTTAGCCACTGAATCGTATATAATTAGCCCTTGATGCAGTGTTAAAGGATTCATTAGTTAAGTATAACATCCCGTGCTCATCACAGCACTTGCCCTCCTCAATACCCTTCACCCTATTACTCCCTCCCCCCACCCTTCTCCTCTCTGGAACCCCTAGAATGTTTCTCGGGGTGCACAGTTTCTCATGGTTCATTTCCCTCTCTGATTTCTCCCCCCTTGGATTTCCTGCCCTTCCCCTATGGTTCTCCATTCTATTGCTGAACAGCCTTCTCAAGGGTTAATCTGCACACTAAACTATAAAACCATCATCTACTCTGTGCAGGACTGCCTTCCATAAAAAAGTCCTAGTGTCAGAATTATTTGATTAATAACACTTTTAATATCACATAATTTGTTTAGAAGAGCTTAATCAGTGAGTCTGTGGTTAAGTCATTACGAATCACAGAAAATGACTCTTTGCATTTGTCCATTTCATAGAGTTAACTTACGAGAAATGGATCTGCTTATGAATTGGCTTTGAAAAGAAATACCATGCTGTTTCTAATAGTTCCCTTTTGTTTTCAACTCTTAAAATATGATATAGCCCAAGTAAATTATATAAAACATCAAAAGAGAGGTCAACGTTGAAATTAGAACCATACAAGAAAATAATAGGGAAAATTTGAATACCGTTTTTTGGTCTAATGCCTTCAGAACTTCAGTTACTCTCTTTCACTAAGTCCAACAGTTGCCACAGTGCTCTTTAGATCTTACCCAGTTCTGATAAAGGACACTTTGGTTAAACAAGATTGAAAAATTTGAATTTAAGTAATTTTTTTTTCTTTAGAAAAGTGAATACTCAGGGAACAAAATACTTTAGAAGCTATCTATGAAATGTCACTAAATAGAAATGAAAACTAATAAGTGAATTGATATGGAGGTCATTGTGTTTTATAAAAAAATTTTTTTCTAGTTTGTTTTAGTATTTATTTACTCAGTAAATAAATGTTTTATTTAGTTAGTTTTTATATATTTACTAATTTATTTATTTACTAATACCTTCTTTTTCCAACTGAATTCTAATGATTCCTCTATCACATCCTATGTGCTCACAGATGCTCAACATTAGGTCTATACCATTTTATTCCAATTACTGAACTTTATATCCCATAAATTACAGTAGGAAAAGACACTCCCCTTGCCCATCTTGTTCTACTTTCTCAATTTTGACCATGATCCCCTCATACAGATTTCAGATTTAGTTTGTCTGGTTCCATGTAAAATTCTATTAAGAGTTTTATTTGAATTGCACTACATTCATGGCCTCATGAGGGAGAAATTTGACATATTTCTAGTTTTGAGTCTTTTCATCCATAACCGTGGCAAATTCCCATATTTATTATGTCCTTCAATAACATTCTGTCACTTCTTTCATACAGTTCTTGTACATCTTTTGTGAAGTTTACTTCTCTGTATTTGTATTTTTTAAGTAGTAACTGTTTTCTAAAAGGTTTTATATTTGGTCATTGTTGATGCACAGAATTATATTTTGTGCATATTTTTTGTGTTCAGAAATCATTTTATACTCCTTTTTTTAAAAAGTTATAATGTGTGTCTGCATATTTTCTTAAACTTCATGTATATTCTACCACCTACAAATGAAAACCACTTTGCCACCTTCTTCCCTATCATTACCTTATGTTCAAAAATTTCTGCTTTTAATGCATCAGCCAGATTCCTCAGTAAAATATTGAATAATAGGCTGACAGCATGCTTTCTTGTCCTGATTTCAATCAAAATGCTTCTAAATATTTGTAGAGGATTTCTGTAGCTCTTCATCAAGTTAAGATAGTTCTCTTCTACATCTAGCTTGCAAAGAGTTTATATGTAATAACTCAGATTTTATCAATTTCTTCTTTAGGAACTATTGAAATTGTTCTGTTTAACCTTTTAGTCTGCTAATACACGGTACTGCTGTCATGGTTTTTCTGATGGTAACCTATCTTTGTACTCCTAATATAGGCCTTCTCAACCGTCGTGAGTTATTTTTTAATACCAGTGGATTTGATATGGTGAAAATTTTTCTTAGACTTTCACACCAACGTTCATATTGTGCAGCCTTTTTGCTGGTCTTCCCATACTTGGGTGTCTTCCCTGCAGCATATTTGCCACACACCTGACATCGATCCCTGTAAACCAGATCATGCTGCTGAAGCTAAAACCCAGAGTCCTTAACAGAGCTCATAAAACCCTATACAGGCTGCTGCTAACACCCTCCCTCATACCTCCTGTCCTGTTTCCCTTCCTCACTCCTCTCCTTGCACAGGCTCGGCTCACCTCAGAGCCTGTGCCCTCACTCTTCCTCCTACCTGAAGTGCTCTTCCTCCTGATATTTGCAGGGCCATTCTCTAATTCCTTTTAGGGCCGTTCACAGGACACCTCATGAGAAAAAGCCTTCCCTATTGACTCTATATAAAAGAGTGCCTCCTTCTCCATCCCTATCCTACTCAACTTATTTTATTTTTCCTCGTAGCACTTGTCATCACATAACCTACTTTATATTTACATTAATACATTTATTTGTGGTTGATCCTCAGACAACTGAAATATGAATTTTATGAAAGCAAGTATATTTTTTTTAATTGACTGTAGCCCCAGCAGTGAACACGCCTGGACCATGGGACATGCTCAAGAAAATTAGGATTAGGATTATGTTAGGTACTTTCTGTGATTACCTATCTGAAGAAACAGCAAACACTCATTCATTCAATAAATATTGCCCACCTACAGTGTGCCCAGACCTGCGCTAGACATTGCCATGTCCATGCCCCAACTTCTAGTTTATGAGAGGGACTTCGTGTTCACTCCCACAGGGACAAGTTCAGCTGCTTCGTCACTTGCCCACTCCAAGACATAAAGTGCTTCTGAGCACATTTACAGTCAAGATTCCTAAATCCTGGCTTTCTGCTACTATTTCAACTCTAGCTCTCTGACTACAAGGAGCCTTCCAATAAGACTCCTTTTCCACTTGAGTGTTAAGACCGGTAATTCTCCCCTCACCCTCCCCACTGTTGCGCGAGGCTGCCACCCTAGGCTAAGTTTTGTTTTGTTTTTATAACACCTAACATTTCACCTCAGCTCCTGCTCGCTCTGACTTTGAGGTTCTTCTCAATTTCCGGTACATAGTATTTTTCTTGGATTAATGATTAGCTATTTATTTAAAACATGTGTTACCTTTTAGCCAGCATGTCCATGTACTGGTGAAAGAAATGCAGTTTTTTGCATTGGCTAAAATTTTGTCGTGGGAACTAAAATGTCACTGAGAAACTGTGCGTGTAGCCCTGGATGTTATGAGTGGTGAATAATTGTGTAGATTCATTTCTGTGGCAGTGTGCCCTCAGTACTCTGATGAAAAATAAAAACCCTGCTTCTTTTTTTTTTATTGATTTTTCACTTCATTGTCCTTAAAAATATGCTTTTAAATGCCACATTTCTAAATCTTCCATAACTATTTCATGACTGTTTTTATGAATTGTTGGTATTTCACAGCCCTTTGAGTGTAAATTATCATTCCAAAGATGATATGTTATATTCAGTGTATCACACTGGAGTCTTAGGCGTGGGTGACTTTATTGCATCTCAAGGTGACTATAAAACATACTTGGAAAATGTTTCACTAAAACTACCTCAGTATAGAATCTTTTCACATGAGCAAAGATGAAAATGTTCCAAAAAGGTGAAAGTGCATGGGACAGCCCCAGGTTAGGGAAAGACTGCATTTTTAATTGAATACTGTTTACAAAACCCCATAGAAATCGAATAGAGAGATTGTCTTCCTGCCTTTGCCACGTGAACCCTGCAATGCTACTGTAAGAAACCCTTCCCCCGAAGAGTCCAGATCTCAGTTCATGAAGCAGCTGAATGTATTCACCATTTAGTATATTAATTTAGCCATCTTTCTTTGAAAGCAAATGCCCTCCAAAAGTTTTTTCCTTCTTTTCTTTTCCTTTTTTTCAGTTTCAGCAGGTCTTTACAAACAGCTTTATATCAAGAATACAATTATGCAGGGGAAATGTCCCAGTGTTTTTTCCAAATCGCACAATAATTACTTTGGAGACAATGTTAAAATTAGCATGTTTAAATTTAACAGTCACTCACATGGCTTATGTCTACATAATGCCAAAGTAATAGTAATAAACATGTTCTTCCCTAAAACTGAGCGTTGATGAATAAACCAGTTGAAATGATCTCTGCCATCTGGGATAGGCAAAACAACTGCCTAACTTGGTTTAATAGAAGATCTAAAGAGTGTCTACGTTATTTTTTACCATCTGTATGAAAGCCGCATTAGAATATCTTCTTAGCTTCAGAAATAAAATCATGATTGGTGTACTCACCATTCTTTCATAATACATAACAGTAATTCAGAGTCAAAAGAATGCAGTTGGGCATTCTCCATTCAGGTTTAGTAAGAGGCAGAATCTAGTACTAGTTCAGCGCTCAAACTCTAAAGCTGGGCTCTCTGGGTTCAATCCACTTACTAGCTATGTGTCCTGAAGGAGTTACTTCATCCGTTAAAAGCTTCCTTTGAATTCTAATCGTATAAGGTTGTTAGAGGATGAAATAATTATAACTACATAAAAATGCTTAAAACAGAGCCTAGTATATATAAGTATGTTCTAACCATGAGCTTACTTGCTTTTACTCTCTTATCTACAGATTATAGTCATAAAAAATTATGTTTCTCACCAGAATGCTCTATATACGCATAAACATAGTACAAATCATATTTATCTTGAATCACAGTTCCTTAATAAGGGATGGGTTTAGAATTAAGTTGAATTAATCTGATAAAAACCATATTGGACACATGCTAGTCTAGTATTGCTTTTTCTAGATTTGACTATCAATAATCCAATCCTTACAGTAGCTATCAATTTGAGTATATTTTCTTCTTAAGGTGATAAGCACCAGAACTATTCAGAAATCTGGGGCACCTGGGTGGCTCAGTCAGTTAAGCTTCTGCCTTTGGCTCAGGTCATGATCCTGGGGTCCTGGGATTGAACCCCATGTCTCTGCTCAGTAGGGAGTCTGCTTCTCACTCTTCCTCTGCCTACAGCTCCCCCTTGCTTGTGCTCCCTCTCTTTCTCTATCAAATAAATAAATAAAACCTTAAAAAAGAAGTATTCAGAAATAATATATTCTACCTATCCTCCAACTACTCCTTCTCCCAAAAGATAAATAAAACCAAAAAAAGTCTTGACAAAACAGAAAACAAGTAATATCTTGAACAGAAAGATTTTCTATTCATTTTCCAAGTTTCATGGTCAATTTCTTTCCTCTCCCTCCAAATACACAGTATAGAATCTACATTTCTAAAACCTGGAGATGGTATTATTGCTATCAAGTGGAATTAATAATACTAAAGACTTGCCACAATTAAGAACACAAGTCTTCTTTACTAGTGTATAATTCATGACACGTATCTTTTTCATTTTTATAACATGAATACAAAATACTTTAGATAGTAATGGAATGACTTTGTTTAGCACCCAGAAATTTAAACATATATAATTCTTAGACACCAAGTAGTGTAAACAGGTTAAAAATTCTCCAACATAAAATACGCTGAATATTTCATCTCTACTCTTTTCAGAACAATATAAAAACATTGGTTTTCTAACTTGAGACCCATACAGTTATAGCAATAAAATACTGTCAGGATATACTTTTAGCTCATTCAAGCTTATGTTACTTCTGATCGAGTATGTATCCTTAACAAATACATATATCATAGAGCACATAGATAGAGTCAATTGAAAAGTAGTCCAACTTCTGTATAAATTTTCAAAACAGGTTTTTTAGAATGTGTTTTATATCATTGAAAACTCTTATCTATATGAAAATATTTCTGGTAAATCCAAACTCTGAAAGCATTTTTTTTTTATATATATTTAGAAAAGTTTTTCTTTCCCTTTTCCTAGTGCATTTGCCCTGGAGGTACCCTTTCCGCTCTTCACTGTCTGCTCTACACTCTGGAAGAACAGTATTTGTGGACTAGAAGGGTGTCCTGTGCCCCCTCGCTTCCTTTTGGCTTTGGTTAGTAAAGAATGTTGGCATAAGGTCAACAGAAAGGAAGAAAGAGTGAAGTCTATGACACAGATTGCCTGACTGATCCCTCTGCCAAAAGTCACAGCTCCTTTCACGAAGACCTCTTCACCAGACTTCCTGTCTCTGATTTTCAGGTACTGCTCTCTTCCCCTGATATCCTTTTTGTCTGAGTGATAATCTGGGCTCTGAACACTATCCCCTCCCCTTGTCCCTTCTTGCCTGGTAGTGGTTACTGCTGTTACTAGCCCGGGTTCCTGGAGTCTCCCTTGTAGTTTCCCCACACCCCGCTCACCAGCAATAAACACCCTCTTTATTAACCTGCTGTCAAGTTACAGTGGGGACCTGCCTTTCATCACACTTAGCTCATGTTTCCTGCCAGGACCATGACTGATCCCCTTACCTAAAAATCTTGTGAGAAAATTCAAAATGCATTCTCTGTTTTGTTCTAGACAACAGAGCTCACACTAAGCAGAATCTTTGGTTTTTGCTCATGTTTAGTGCCTCTTAATATTTCATGTTGCCACCTTTCTTCCCGCCTCCCAAGGTACCCAGTGCCAAGCCCTTCTATGGCTTTTATCCAGAGCTTGTCTTCTGTTTTCCCAGACATCAACATGTATGTGTCTTAGTTCCATTTCCGTACGTACCTGCATACAGGTTAAAACCTACTGAACTCTGTTAACATGACTGTTGGTCGGTTAACATATTTTCAAATTAACAATTTTTCTGGAATCAGTGCCTTCTTTTAAGGAACTCTAGTAGATTTCTGGAGGAAAAATTGGGGGATGGGCAGGCTTTGTGCTACTTCAAAATCATTCCCTAGAGGTAAACATTTAGTATGCCTGAAAATGGAGTCAGGTATGTAGTATTCCATAGATATCTGTTATTAACAAAAATTTGAGAATTATAAAGTGAATGCAGCAATGGTATTCATCATATTCTAATGGGAGATTAAAAGGATTTTGTCTTTGCAAATAAATGAAGGCACATATTGTCTAACAACACCATTCTGCTGGAAACTGTTGAAAATCCATTATTTATAATATATGGGGAACAAATTTCATATTCATTATTTTCATAATATTAAAAGATTGAAAGGGATTCAGTTTAAAGATATACAAAACTTGTAACTTATTTTTACATGACTGGATTTTGTTGGTGGTCGTTTTGTGGAGATAATGTTTTTTACTAGGCAATCAATTTAAAAAATATCCAATGTTATTTTCTCATGTTTAAAAGCATTCCAAAAATGTACTTTAGTAGCATTATTTGTCTCCTCACAAGTAGTAAGAATATCACAAGCTATTTAAGTCACACTGAAGGTAAAGTATCCATCTCTTTACATATAACTGCCTTCAATTTTTCATGATCAGAGTTATAAAATGATAGAGCTCTCCTATTGGCTTAACAGACGAGCTGCATCTTGGTATACAGCTTTAAGTCATTGCAATTCAATTCCCAGCTCTATTTATCAGGATTGATATTTAAGTGATGGTGAGCAATGAGAATCCTGACTGAGTGATGAGAAGTGGTTTTGATAAAATGTTACTAATATTCACAAACCCCAGCACTGGTCAAAAAAATCTATATTCTTTAATAATTAAATATATATAGTAGTTATGTGATGCCGAGATTTGGGAAATTATTGTGAAAGAGAAAAATGTTGTATTAATGAAGGCAATTTTTAAAAATTGATAACAATGATAGTGTATTTCTCTCAATTATTTTCTCATCAAGCTTCAAATCATACTCCTATCTACAGAAGCAATATCTATGTCTCGATAAGTGGGAATAAATCATGCTTACAATGAAAACAGAGCAAAGAGAAGTTTGGAAAGAAAGAAGGACCAAATTTAAAACGTGAAAAATAATGTACAGTTTTAAGATCAGAAAGAAGGGTAAATTTATGTTAAAAATCACCTGGTGGAAATATTTCTGGTTGGAATGTCTTAGGACTGATTTTTTTTTAACTGAAATATAGTTAACCTATAGTATTATATTTGTTTCAGGTGTACAATGTAGTGATCCAATATTTACGTACATTATAGGATGCTCAGCCATGCTAAGTGTAGTTATCATCTGTTACCATCCCAAGTCATTACAACACTTTTTACTATATCCCCTATGCTGTACTTTACCTCCCTGACCTATTTATTTTATAACTGGAAGTTTATAGCTCTTAATCCCCTTCACCGATTTCACCCATCCCTCCACCTCCCTCCCCTTTGGCAACCACTACTATATTACAAAAATAAACTCAAAATGGA
The DNA here is from genome assembly GCF_022355385.1 of Mustela nigripes. NCBI lineage: Eukaryota > Metazoa > Chordata > Mammalia > Carnivora > Mustelidae > Mustela > Mustela nigripes. Next base: position 75,257,413 of record NC_081559.1, read on the forward strand.
CTGAAGACCTAAATGTAAGACCTGGAATTCCAAAACTGATTGTTGAATCATCTCTCCGACACAAGAAGCCCAAATGTGAGCTCTTATGGCACAGTCTGCTCTAATGGGTGGGGCTGATTTGTGTGATCCCTGCGAAAAGAGGTCATGGAGGTGAGGCTCACAGTTGTGCTGATTCTACCTGGAAACCATTTCCTGGCCATAACAAAGAAAGCTAGAATCCAAAAAGATCATAGAATTCCTACTGACCTTAGGTAGAAAAGATTAGAGTCCAGAGTAGCTAAAATAACTGGAATCTAAACCCAGACTCAGTAGGTTAAGCATCTGAGTCTGACTCTTGATTTTTGCTCAGGTCATGATCTCAGGGTTGTAAGATCCAGCCCCAGATGGAGCTCTGGGCTGGGCATGGAGTCTGCTTAAGATTCTCTCCCTCCTTTTGCCCCCTCCCCTGCCCCATGCATATACTCTCTCCCTCTCTGCAAAATAAGTAAGTAAATAAATAAATAAATAATTGGGATCTACACAGCAAGTTACTGAAGAGGAGGAGGAAGTGTATGAAGATGGCCTGAAGTCTTACACACATCCCTGTAAGGCTTTTATGAAGCCTGCATATCTATAGGGCAGGACTACCCAGGGCTTACAGAGACTGGCTGCTATGGAATTTAGAATGGAGCACACCTACCAGAGGCTGGGCTAGATCTCCATGTATATATGGAAGATACCTCTATATCTATATGGATCCATTGAGAGAAAAAAAAATGGAACGGGATTATACATCTCTGGGTTTCCTGCTGTGCCAAAGCATCTTCTGACATGAAAAGAACCACAGCCAGGACACTCTGCTTCTTTTCCCACAGCCTGACATTGTTTCAGTTCTTACTTGGGAACATATCCGAGGCCTGGAGCACAAGGATGTTCTGTACATGATTTTAAATAAAATACTTTTATTATAAAAATCGAAAAAGGGCTGGAGGAGGGAAACTTACCCTACTCATCGGCACTTCTATAAATGCACAAAAGATCGCATTGTGCTGCACCCAGTAATTATTATTAAGCGTTTGTATAGAACTTTATATTTACAAAGTGCTTTGTCGTCCTTTATATTATTATTCCTCACAGCAGCCTTATGAGGTAGGTTGGTATTGTTAAATCTATTTTACCCCACTTCAGGAGGTCGCTCTTTGAAATACTTTGAAATAAACCTTGAAGAATCAAAACCCTTCGGTGTGTCTGGAAGAACAAGGTGAAAAAAACCCCATGGTGAAAGTTTGTGTTAAAAAAGAAATCCCAAAGGGAGCCTGTGTGCTGGAGAAGGAGATCAGAGACCAAAACAGGAGCTGGAAATTACATCAATTTGATTTGGAAATAATGTGCAGCCTCAATATAGTAAGATTCAGGGGCTAGGCTAGTTACGGGGCCTGTTTTCTCCTTGATTTTTCTAGAAAGAAAACTTGTTCTTGGATATCGATCGATAAATAGTCAATTAATCAAATATTTCTTAGTGGGCTATCCAGATGAGAGTGGTGAGTGCCCTTCATCTCCATCGTCTGTGTTCTTATAGCGTACTCCATATGATCACAAATGCTAAAACGCAGGGCAATCTAACAATCCAGATCCTAGTATATATCCAAACATGAGCTAATCACACAGGAAGAAGTTTTCTTTGCATAGCCTTGGACGAGAAATGTTATCTTTTTTCTTCCCCTTCGAAAAATAATTCATACTTGTTTGAAAAATTTGGAGAAAAAATAAAATTTAGGAAAGTTGGAAATTTTCATCCATATTCCTAATACCCCAGACAATCAATATTTAAAATGTCATATTTTCTTCACATTTTTGTCTGAGTGTATATTTTACAGTATTCTAGTTATATCATGCTTATAATCTTGCATGTTCCTCTTTTATTTAACATTTTAGCTATGGGCATTATGCTGTGTTTTGTGTAACAAATACTATGACCTACAACTCTTCTAAGCCCTGCAGAAATTTACTGAGTCTCAGAAAATGCAGAGGGATTTTAGCATTATTCTAAGATAGCATTACCTTAAAAATAGAATTACTCTTAAAATCTAATATGATAAACCTCCCTAGTAATGGCAGAAAGCTGTCGTATTTGCATGAAATGGATCATCAGTCTCACAGCTTTGAATACCATCCACATGCTGATAACTCTGAAATTATATGCTCATGTCTCTTTCCTGAATTCCAAACTTGTATATCCAACTGCCCGCTCCGCTTTTTCCTTTGAATAAATCAGTCTACCTCATATCCCCACTAAGCCTGCTCCGCTATGGGTCTTTCCTGATGAATTAATGGAAACTCGACAATGTTGCTCAAGCCAAAACTAGAAATCAATCTTTACTTCTCTATTTTTGTCACAGACACAGCCATTTATTAGCAAATCCTCTGGACTCTGCTTTCAAAATCTAACCACTGCCCACAATCTCCACTGATACAAACGAAGTTCAAGTCATTGGATTCCCTCTGGATTATGGTATTTGCCTCCTCTTTGGTCTTTGCTTCTGCTCTTGCTCCTTTTAGTGCTACCAACAATCCAGCAGCCAACAAAATCCGGTCAAAACCTGTTAGAACACGTCTCTCCTCTGCTGGAAACCTTGTAGTAGCTTCCCATTTCATTCACAGCCTAAGTGTTCTTTGGATTTAAATCCACATGATCTCGGCACCGCTCCCACCTCAACTCCCCACTCCATATTCCTTATCTCTTGGACTTCATCTCTGACTCCCACTCGGGGGGCCCACTCTTTCCAGCTACCCTGGACTCCACCTATGGTGATCCTGAACTCTCCTGCCTCAGGACATTTTTACTTCTTGTCCCCCATTCTAAAATGTTCTTTGTCCAAATAGTCACACAGCCCCCTCCCACAGCTATTCCTTTCCTGGTCACCCTATCCAGAATTCAACAGCTACTTCCAGCTCTAGAAATCATTTATTTTCCTCCCTACTTTCTTCCTCTTTAGTATTTGCTTTGGGTTACCATACAATACATGTTTCTTTTTTATCCTGTTCAATCTATTCTTTCCCCACTAGAATACAAACTAGAATGTAATGAAAATATAAGGGCATGGATTTGTGTCTGTTTTGATTGTTGCTGCATTTCCAGGACCTAAAACAGTATTTAATATACAACTCATGCCGAATAAATATTTGTTGGCTAAACAAACCTTCCGAAGCCAATTAATGGGGAAATCTCTTTTAACAGACATAGCTAATTTAAAATGAGGGTACGGGGGAAGTAGCAGCAAAAGGTATTTAGAGACCGTGCAAAGCCAAGTAGCCTGTACAATGCTGAGGTGCCCACAGGGCCACTTGCCAAAGAAAGTACCAGTTCTTCATTTTAGGAAAAAGTCACTGATATTCAAGGCCAAGGTTTTTGATGTATTCCGTTCTCTTTCTAAAATCCAGGGCAGGGTCGTGGGTTAGGTGGAGCACTTCCTGCATTGCCACTGTGTAACTCAGAAACTTTGTGTGATAAATAATTTTCTACAACACCTGGTTCTCAGACCATTTGTTAGGAAAAGATTAATCTTGGAATAAGAATTTTATGTTCCTGAGATGTCGTATTGTCAAATGAGCATGCATGAAATGTAAGTAATCACGAACATAACAAATTTAATTCTGTGCAGCGATCTATTTGATTTTCAACATGTAAAATTTGTTCACTGGCACCAGGCTCTATTCCAGTGTTCAAAAAGTACACAATTTGTGTAAGAGTTGAAATAACTAAAAATAAATAAAAACATAAATATTAACATTTCTTGCTAAATGCCTCTTAAGAATAGAATTTATTCAGAGCTCAGTAATAAGACAAATTAATGTCCCATAGTAATGAAGAGAGAAAAGTTTACCTGAATCTGCACAAAAAAATTATTAGGCGAGGTTAACTTATCAAAATCAGTAGTCAAAACAAAGCTATCTAATAATAGTTTTAATTGTATATTGTGGGTGAAATGTTTAAAGATTTAGACATGTAAGTGTATACACACACACATATACACATATATCTATACATATCAAACTGCTTATTCAGGTCATATTTTAAACCTTAAGAAATGAACTTAAGTGTAAGCAAAAGTTAAGTCTTCATTTTTATTTGCTAACATTGCTCTACTGCAGGGACAATTTCTTCCTTTTTCTGAAGACGCTGACACAAATTTTGGTGATCATTGCTTGTACGCCAGGCCATATGCTGCACGGCATAGAATGGCATTTGGTAGGCTAACTTTGTAGCAACACAATTTTAGATTTTTGAAGATACACACACATATGAAAGCTATCATGATAGTAGCTGAATTTTTACCCTGATGAATTATCTATATATGTCACTTCAAAACCCATCCCTTTAAAAATAGACTGTATATATTTTACAAAAAAGTAGTACAACTTACAGCTTTTAAAATGCCATTTCTTATTTATCATGCAAGACCACATTTAATTTTCTTGTGCAGTTTTTTAGTTGCTAATTACTGAAAAAAAAATTACAATGTAATTGCCTGTGAGAAGATAATTGTTCTGTAGAAGCTAGACCGGAGCAATTCCTGAAGGAACATCCCAGGGTAGAGTCCCAAGTCCTTGAAGGAGAATGATAGAGACTGAAGCCGGAGGCAAGGACAGTGCTTCAAAAAAAAAAAAAAAAAAAAAAAAGCTACACATTGTAAGTCCAGGAGCTCAACATCCTGACCTTGTGGCTTTTAAGACCTTGGGTCTGACAGATCAAGAGCCACAGGGACAGAATATACACTCTCCTCTTCTTACTCTGCCCCAGGGTAACCCCTAGACTGGAATGCATTTGCACTGCTGGTATCATCCCCCCTGCCCCAGTGGAGAAAGGCTGCCACTGAGGTTTGGTACAAACCTTGTAGGATCAGAAACTCCCTCTTCCCAACCTGTGGAAGGAGTTTCCCAAAAGAATGGAAGCAGCCTCCGTTAGAGACCATTCCACTGTCTGTCACAGCTCCATCCAGAGAGACCTAATAATATCCAATCCCAAAACAACCCAGGGGCCACTTCCATCTGATCTGCTTATTCTGAGCATGGATCCCCACAGAAATTTTCTCCCCACAGAATACAAGGGCTAAGACCTCCATTCAGATAATGTAGACCATCTTTCAACCCTAACATTATGATATGAAAACACTCTGCCAAAAATGGATAAAATTGAAGAGAAATACCATAGTGAAAATAAAACTCCCCCGTATAATGCTTGTTTCCTTTCATCAATAATTTTCCCGAGTATATTATATACAGTTGAAGTAACTGCTGAATCATCTACCAAGGCATTAGTCACATCTGTGAATTCTCTTCAAGATATGAAATCACACCTGTTAAATTGAGGACAAAATATGAAATGTTTGTTCCTTTCCAATATAACAAACTTCAACATTTATTTTAGAATTGATCATCACAGAGCTAAAGCTCAGCTCATCATACACCATCATACCCCTAGAGCTCTCTGGTCCTGATAGCTTGACCTTGTTAAACTTCTAGAAATTCCCTTCCTGACATCACCAAATAATTTATAATTTGAAGAGAGTTTTAGTTAATTGAATCTGTACAGGGGCGCCTGGGTGGCTCAGTCAGTTAAGTGTCTGCCTTCTGCTCAGGTCATGATCTCAGTGTCCTGGGATCAAGTCCCACATCAGGGCTTCCTGCCCAGAGGGGAGTCTGCTTCCTCCTCTCCCCCTCCCCCTCCTCCTGCTCATGCTCTCTCTTTCTCTCTCAAGTAAGTAAAGTATTTAAAAAAAAAAAAAAATTGAAACAGACAGCAAAACAAATTTGCATCCCTTCATTTACTTAACAAAAATTTATTGAGCTCCTTGCATGTACTAATTATTGTCTAGAAATCAATAGTCAGCCAGATAGAGATGAAGCAGGGAAGACAGAATTAAGTAATTATAAACTTGCAGCTAGCCATGACAGATTGAGCACAACAGTGTATCACTGCTTCCTCCTGGAAGTCCACTTGCATGACACAAACTCACAAAGACAAAGAGAATGAGAAAGAACAGGGAACAGTAGAATTCAAGAAAATCGAGAAAAATGGAAAGTAGGTAGAAAATTGGTAACTGCCTAAGGTTTCAACCTTCTCTTCTCTGCTGAGGGCCTGGGAAGGCAGAAGTGGAGGCTGGGGGCAGTGGGAGGAAGTCAGTAAGAGATGAACTGATCAGGCCCTCAGAATTTCACAAAAATCCTGGAAAAGGTACCAGTTCTTTCCTGGCATCAGGTGTATAAGGCAAGGCTGATGACAACTGGATTGATTAAAAGTCTGAATAAAAAATATTTAGGCCCCTCTAGTCTCTTTTCCAGCCAAATGATTTACTCTCTGCAGATCTTAAATGCCAGAGGCCCTACTGGGAGACAACAGGAGTAATGTTAAGGGAGGAAAAATCTTTTCTGCTCACTGGAAGATACTCAGCCCTTTTCCCTTCAGTTCCCAGAAGTCTTGTTGCCTCGCTTATACACTCCTCCCTTTGTCCCAATGCAGGGGTGGAAAGTTCCCTCCCTGAAGAAGCTGACAAGCCCAGGAGAAAATACTTATCAATACTGGCCGTGGGGACTGCCAAAGAAATGGTCTGCTCTGCCCAGCCACTCACAGTACATTTCATCACTTGGCAGAGTCCACAATACACACAGAAATTCCAATTTATCTCTCAGTATCACTTTTAAATATGAACGGATGGTCAAAGATCATGAGACATAAGTAGAGGGAATGTAACTTGCAAGACCAGAGCAAAACAAAGAAATAAGAAAACACAAGAAAATGGGAGAAAACAAAGACCACGTCAGGAACCAGAAGAAAATTTCAAGCAACTATAATCTCCTTTGAGAGATAAGAGGTGTGGCGTTTTATGAGAACAGAGTGCTGCTTTGGAAAAAGGGAGGTAGCATTCAGAGAACAAAGAACTCTTATAAATTAAAAATGTGAAGACAGAATTTATGAAGTTTGAGGAAGATAAAGCCAAGTAAATTACTTGTAAAGTAAAGCAAACAAACAAAAAATGACAGTTCTCAAAGACAAGGAAAATATTCAATGAGAAAGTGGTCAATAAGAGAATCATTTCAGAAGATACAAGATGTCTAATAGGAATTCCAAAATGAAAAAACTGAGAAATAAGAGGAAAGGAAATGATGAATAAAATAATACCAGAATTTATCTCAGAGTTGAAGTGCATGAGTTTTCAGGCTGGAAGAGCTCAGGGAGCTCCCAGTCCAATGAGTCAAAACTGACGCCCAACAAGCTCCCTCATTATTAAATTTTGAACTCCAGACATAAAGAGAAAATCTTCAGAAGAAAGTACGTGAAAAAAGACAAGCAAACCAAAAACAAACCACATCCAAATAATAGTCAGAATGACAGTATAATTTGCAAAACAACAATAGATATGACTTCAAAATTCTGAGTAAAAATATTATTTCCAACCTACGAGTATATACCCAAGAAAACTATCAAGCAAGTGTGAGAGTGGAATAAAAACAAGTTCAGACATCCCCAGCATCAACAATTTATTCCAGAGATATACCCAACCTCAGGAGGGTTCCGGAGAATAGACGCCAGCAAAATAAAGGGGTAAGCCTGGGGAAAGGTAGGCACACAATCCAAGATGCACAGAATTCAACACTAGAAAAATCCGAGGACCAGGCTGAAGAGAAGACCCAGGATGACAACTGATGCCCCAGACAAGGAGAACAGGCAGCTTCAACTGGGGGAGAAGGACAGAGGGCACCGAGACAAATGCCACATGTTCCCTAGCAGAAAAGGTATAGGACGGAAAAATGAACAAATATAATTTACTATCAAAGAGACATTTCACATAAAGGTTAGGAATCAATTAATAATAAGTACAAGAAAACTAAACAAAACAAATTTTAAAATATAAGAAAAATTACTAACCTCAGGGGAAAAAAGAAGTTGTTTAAGAGAGGAGAGGAAATGACACAAAACACAGTCTGTGGCTCTTCAGTAAAGATTATTATGAGAATAAATACACTAATGATAATTTCACAAAGGCTATTTTTCAAACTGGTTAATGAGAGAGCAGATATCGGGGAATATGGAGGAGTAGAAGAAATAGAAATCTTAATCCTTTATAGTAAGAAGTCAGTAAATACTGACCACAATTTTAAAATCCAAGAAATTTGCCTGTAAGCTCTTGGAAAGGTATGGGACAGGGGGCTGCGGGTTCCACAGTGAACACTTAGGTACTATTTAATTTTTTTTTTTTTAAGATTTTACTTATTTATATGATACAGAGAGAGAGCGAGAGAGCACAAGCAGGGAGAGCAGTAGGCAGAGGGAAAAGGAAAAGCAGGCAAGGAGCCTCATGCAGGGCTCAATCCCAGGACCCTGGGATCATGACTGGAGCCAAAGGCAGACGCTTAACCAACCAACTGAGACACCCAGGTGCCCCAACTTTTTAAGGTACGTATACATATTGTTTGAATAAAAATCAAAATTATGTAAATGCTAATATCATTATTATACTAAGTATGAAGAAGAAATATTAGTAGTCAAGAGTGATAGCCCTAAGTTGACAGAAGGAATACATGGTTTTTCTCTATATTAGGTTGGTTTCCCTGTGAGAGGAAGAATTGTGTGGAAGAGATTTGGGGAGAATGTCTGTGGGAATAACACTGCCAAGGGCAGGAGGGGAGAAGGATTGAACAAGTGAGAGGTGGTTGTAATAAATGCTTCCTGGGGAGACCTGGAGCTAGCATAGCTCTTCCGAGTTGTTCCGAATGAAGGAAGGGAGTCTTCAACTCCAATGACCAGTCACTAGGTGACAACAAAACCCAGAGAGATCTATCCATAACATTACGTGAGGCAGCTTCCTCTGAAGGGAGGAAATTCCTAGAAGGGGACTCTGCTCTGAGACATCAACCAACGCTGGGAGCAGCTGAAAATAAGTATGTCAGTCCTGACTGGCAGAGAGGAGGGGTGGCAGAGACGAGGGGTGGGGTACACCAGCACATCCACTAAAATCCTTCTCTTATTAACAGATCAAGCTGCAAAGTTTAGTATGTAAATTTGGAGAAATTGAAAACCTTTTAAACATTAAAAATAATAAATAAATACCCAAACACTTTTGACATTCTAGGTAGCTTCCCAAGATAGACCACAATTGTTTGTTTGCTCCATAATGCTACTAAAGTAGTTTTGTAAGTTAATCATGAAAGGGAAGACAACTTCTCCTGACAAATGCGTTCAGAGTTCTACCTTTGAATGCGAGGGCACGCCTCTTGTACTGTAACTATTAGCCGCAGAGGTGGGGACTCCACTTTTGTACGACGGATGTCTTCTTGGAGCCGAGGCTCCTCAGTCCTGGATATAAGAATGTGGGAAGGTAGGGAGTAGAGAAGAGGAGAAGAAGAGGGCCTCTGGACATCAACAGTATGGGGGGGTTCCAAGTGTGCTGGGAAGGCGGCACATGGTCAAGTCTTACCCAGTGTATTCTGCAGTGTTTAAATAGGAGAGAACAAAAAAGGAGAAACTCAGAAAGAGAGGGAATTCTACCCAGCGGAACCTATCTTTTGTGAGTGATGCTTGTTTAATCTCAGCGCATATTTACAGAATGCCTGACATATGCCTGGCTTTGTGTGGGACACCAGGAAGGAGGCAAGGAGACATCTGCATGACCCAGAAGAGCAAGCATTTGAAATACTGGGGATTGCCTATTGTGAGAAGACTGGCCCTCATCTAACCTCACTGAGGAACATTGAAGGAGATGACCCATCATATATACTAGATACTGTCAGGGGCAACCGGAGGAGGTACCGGTAAAGAACTGTGAAGAACAAAACCTCAGAGCAAGCCTGACAGAGAATTATCAAAGAAAGAACAGCATCTCAGCATCATCTCACTGTAACTACTCTGATGCAAATGGAATATCTGCTCTTTACTAAAAGTTGGCTGGCGTATGACTGTAGCTTTCATTCCATATAGGTTGAGCTGAAAATCCACTATAACTTTGTAGCTACCTGCATGCATTCAGGAAATTTACTTTGTTCCGTGATAAAATTATCTAATTCTGAATTTATGACTGGGCATGTTCCTTTGGGTCTCAGCTTCTTTGTTTTTAATCTCCTGGCACTGTATATATCTATAACAAATAATAAGGACATATATATATACACACATAGATATAGATACATAGATATAGATATATAGATGTATATAGATATATATAGATCTATAGATAGATATAGATATAGATATAGATCTATAGATCTATATAGATATCTACAGATATATATCTATATAGATATAGATATATGCACTACCATCCAAAATAACAAGTACTCATCATCAATATTTAGATAGCAAACTCATTCTACAACCTTTAGAACTCCTTTAAGCATTATGATTTCATGGTGGATTCAATGTTTAGCAAAATGCTATTTACAAAGAGTTTTATATAAAAAGTAATGCATGCTTTTGAGCCAACTTAGATTCAAAGAGCATTTACAAAATATTTATCCAATCAACTGTATCACTGTGTGCTGAGTAAGTCATTCCAGCCAATTAGATAGTAAAGGTAAATGTACTTAACATGTAATTTGGGGTAAATGGTCCAAAATCTTCAACATGCCTTACTTCAGAACAGCTCTAGAGCTAACCGTATTTCATGTAAAAGTCAAGTTTCCTTCTTCCAAAGTCATAGTTTTGTCTGTCTGTATCATCTGTTACCAATATTTTGCCCTTGCCACATTTTCTCCCATTGCTAGACAGTTTTGTGATGAGTTTATCATTTTGATTTTATTTTGGTCACAAAGCATGAGTAAGTCATTTTTCAATTGATTTATGCTATTTATAAGTGCCACATCAACTATTACTGAAGTTCCTCTTTTGATTTCTGACAGCTCTGGAAAATAAAAACTACCTACCCAAGAAGAATGCCTGAGGTCTATTTGGAGGAATTCTCCATTGACCTTTTGACCAAAAGCAGTCAGCAATGCCTTCCCACAAGCCCAAATCACAAGAAACTGCTCTTACGGTGAAGACAAGGTGGGTGCGTCTCCTGCTTTGATACTTCGGTTTGTCAACAGTACACAATTGTTTCTATTTGTTTTATGTATCGGATTCATGTACTAGTCAAATGCTTCTGGTAATACTATGCCCCCAAACACAAAGTCTTCCTCTAAAAAATGCTGGAAAACAAACAAACAAACAAACACGTGTAATTGTGTTGAATCATTTGTAAAGTCCTACTCGTGACAAGTAGGAAAATGCATACCCCCGTTGGCCCCCGTTGAGCACTGTATTGTCAGTTATAGCAAGAGAAGGCTTGTGTGTTGTCATCCAGTAAGAGGCAGGTGGTCTAGCAACCCCCTTAAGCAACTGGCAGCTTAGTTTACGTTCCGCAGAGCAGCTGCCTCCTCGTGTTTTAACTGGCATTGCGTCACAAAGCACAATAGTCTCTTGTGTAGGTTGGAACACAGAGCCAGGGACTGACCCTGTTTCCACAGTCTTCTGCAGGGCTTGAGGACGTTATCTCGTTTGTTCACGCTGAATCCTGTTGGGAGGCCTCCTCTTCAAGTTTTTATCTCTACCAATGCCTAAGTGTCGTTGGCAGTCCTTTAACTGTCCTAGGTACATGAATTCCAGAATACTTTTTAACCTCCTGAGGCACTGCCCCAGCTAGCTTGGAATTCTCTAACTTGGAACTCTATTAAAGACATCTTAACTGTTCATTGGGAACGAATAAAGCGAATCCTATGTGTTAAGAACTATATACTATTTACCTGAGTGGTAGCTATAATGTGATAAACTTCAAAAGCTTCAGAGGATTCTGGTAGTAATTGACTCATCAATCCCTCCTTCTTAGGATGCAGTGAAACCCTTCGCCACCAGAGAAATGCCCAGTTCTGGGACGGGCTCACACGGACATCTTGTGCAGCCTGCTCATCACCCTTCCCAAGTCCCATTCCTGCTGCTTCACCAAATGAACTCTGTCATCAGGGCTTCTGATAGTAAAGGAAGGAATTGTCCAATTCTCTGTCTACATCTGCTCTACCCTTTCAACACAGATGCTTTATCAGGAGTCTAAAAGACCAGAAGTACGGTAATATATCTGAAGTTGTTTTTGTAAGCAAAGCTCTGCCATTCTGGGGGGGGGGGGGGGGGGGAGGAAAGAAAGAAAGAAAGAAGGAAGGAAAAGAGAAAAGAAATAGAAAGTACACTCTTCATTTATTTCATTTGAAAGCCTTGACAAACTTTCAGGAGATGACCCCTCTTTGTTTACAGTTTTGTACAGTCTCTCCCCCCTCCCCCGCCCACCACTGCCGCCAAGTTTTAATGTAGCAGCTGGAGGAGTTTTATATCTCATTCTAACTTTTGGAAAGATGGGAACAGAACAGCTTCCAGACTTGATAGAAAATAAAGAATTCACCCTTTGGGATCCTTCTTCTTAGACTTACACCTTTCTCTCACCAACACCTTCCCCACTCAGGTGCCTTGGGGCTTATTGTTCAACCATTCGGTGATCACTTTTCCAAAGCCTGCCTATGCAAAAGCAGAATAGTTCCAAAATTATTTAGATTATAACGTTAGTCAAGGCAACTTATTCTCTTTGGTCTCTTAGGAGACCAAATGAAAAAGATTTCATTTGAACAAAATTTGAGTACTTGACCAGAAATCAGTTCGATCGGAACCTAGCTCAGTGAACAGTGTTAGTTCTGTGAAACAGAAAAACACAAAACTGTAATTTGTCTCTTGGTCTCCTCTCTGCTCTCAGATGAAAACCAACTGGCTGTCAATCAAGTCAAAGCTTAGAAAGTTTCTAAGGAAAAATAAGCATTCACAAACTGAAATGAGACACAAATCACTTCAATAGTTTCGATTTGTACTTCGGAAAGTGTCAAACTAAACTAATCACAGTAGGAATTGATGGAGTATTAGCTCTGGATTTGAAGTTATTATAATTTTTCACTGTCTGTCTCCCATTTTTGGCTGTCTGTCAGATATAATTACCTTGGAAATCCCATCTTCAGTGTTAGTTCTCTGTTTAGGGCCTCAGGGGAATAGCTATAAAAATGAATTAGCCCCATGAAAACAGAGTACTTATGGGTGTTTTCTGCATAGTTTTTGGACTGCAGAATAGACGTTCTGTAACCTTGACTTGACTGGAGTGCAAGGTGGCAGATACACAATACTGGAGAAGGCAATGAATACAAACTCACAGAAATGATGCCCCATTGTTCCGCCCATCCTGACTCAGACGTCTGTAGGGAAACCTAGGTATTATTCTCAAATTACGTGAAAAATCAATCTATTGCCTTCTTCTTTATTTGGGATCTGTAACCTTCATTTTAGACAATTACCAAAAAGTAAAGTAACAGTCTTCTTTCCCGTTTCATTTAGAGCTGTTTTTATATTGCTGCTGCTAAAAGTTCTCGCTTTCCTAAGCATCGGTTCTAAGAAGTGGTCATTTGAATAACCCCCTGGAGGAACAGGGCAAAACGATTAGGACCAATGGTTCACAAAACTGATGCTTTCTTATTATATGACCTTGGGGAAGCTATCTAACCATCAAACCTCAGTCGTCTCCTCTGTAAACTGAAAAAACAATGATAAACTGAATTCACAGAAATGAGATTAAATGAGATAAGGCATGCAGAGTCAGAGTGCAGTTTATCATTACTATTTTTTACAAATATAAATTTTGACATATGTTCCTTCTGGTACCAGTTGCAGGAAGCAGGATTTATTTTTTTAAAGATTGGTTTGAACTTATGGAGACTTCTAATACTTACACACGCCCAGAGGTTTTGGTATTCAATGTGTTCACACTTAATATCTTAATTACATAAATGGTAGAATCCAATGTATATATATGGAAAATTACTTAAAATAGATATCCCACAGGTGTGTGATGATACCTCCTCAGCAAACCTCTGTGGCCACATTTTCACCAAGACAATAACTATGATCATAAGCAAGAAGAGGTAGGAATGCTGCCAGTTCCAGTTTTGTCCTGGGCTTCTCATCAAGAAAGGATCCATTACTGGGCACCTCAGTGGCTCAGTGGGTTAAGAAAGGATCCATTACTCAGTTATTATATATAAGAATTACTGGGGTATATTGTACCAAGTCCTTAAAAGATACAGGCTGACATCTAACAAAGCACAAATTTAAGTCAACTTATCATATATACCGAATAGGCGGTATAAATTGACAACATGCCACTATGCCCTCAAATCCATTTACTTAGGAATTACTTGGAATTGCTTGGAATACTGCTCTGGTCCTATGCTTGCACTGGGCACATAAAACAGACATACTGGCTACAGTCCAGTGTCAAGTTGGAGAGGCAGATAATAAACAATATATGTTATGCCTTGTACCGCATACTGTGAAGAAAACAACCAGGGCACAGTCTATTTGTATAAAGGGTAATTACCCACCATAAATAGCCCAAGAAAGATTCTATGGGGAATAAACATTTAGATTGAGATCTGAAGGATGGAGGTGTCAGTAATGTGACTAATCGGGAAGGAAGGTATTATGGACCAAAGATTTGTGTCCTTCCAAAATTCATGTTGAAAGCTTCCCCCTCAGTAGTAAGGTATTGGGAGGTGGGGCCTTTAAGAGATAATTAGATTGGATGAAGTCATTATGGTGGTGCCCTCAGGAATAGAATTAGTTCCTTGTTGAGAGCAGAAAGCTTGCTTCCCCCCTCTGCTCTCCATCAGAGAGGACACAGTGACAAGTCAGTAGTCTTCTCATCATTATCCTTAACCACTTTGCATAATGCCTTCTGGATTATTCAATCTGGGCTGCTCTAACAAGCTAGAGAGCAGCCCAGATTGAATAATCCAGAAGGCATCATGCAAAGTGGTTAAGGATAATGATGAGAAGCTAGGCAGGAAACTGTTAAACGGGAATGCTCCTGAGTTCCTGCTTGCACAACAAGGATGTCTAATGGTGCTTCCCAGGAAGTGTCCCAGCCGTGCACTCTAAGACCTGAGTGTCATTGCAGTGTCCTGTCAGAAAATGACTTTTCTCACTAAACAGGACAATTAGAAAGTGGAACCTTCCCCAGGGACCCGTAAAGAAGACCGAGGCTGGAGTGAATTTTTAGAAGGAGCTGCAGGGTGAGCAGAGCCTGCATTTTGCAGAGAATTTCAAAGGCAAGCAAGGCCTCAGTTTCAATTAGCTAAAGGCTGTACCTTATTTAAGTTTACAGAGCTTGAGAATGGGCTAGAACAGCAAAAACCTCAATCGGGGCACTCTGTAAGAGTCAGGATACTATGGAATGCACATGAAAGAAGCTGCAGAACTTGGATAATTGAGAAGAAAATAATTATTACCAGTTTGTGGGAATGAACTGAAAGTTAATATCATGAATACAACAAATATTTACTGTGTGACATCAGGGTATCAAGAAACACCAGGAGACGATGAGATCTGCCCTCGAGGAACTTGCACTGAGGGGCTGGGAGGGTGAGGGGAGAAAAGATTGACATCAAGCATTTAACAAACGTAAGTAAATGACAGAGTATGACATTATAATGACATTATAAAATGAAAAAGAGCAGGAAAGGGAAGTTGGTCTGGGAAGGGACAATTTGCAGTATTCCGCAGTTGTTCAAGCCAGGCCTCATGGAAAAGGTGCCCTTTCAGCCAAGACTTGAAAATGCGGAAGGAATTGGTCTAGCACATCTCTGAGGGAGGAGAGAATTCTAGGTTAAGAGTATGAGGCTCACGTATTGTTATAGGCACTTACATTTTAGTTTATATGTAGTAGGATGACTATTTCCTTCATTCACATGATAATTGTACATATATTAAAGTATATTTTAAATACAAGTTACCATTTTCGGGCAAATCCTTTTCCTGCCTTCAAAAAATGCTAAGTTAAAAAAACCCTTCTGGGAGTTATTAGAGATGGATTTGAATGGCTTCTTGGACTTAACGAACAACCACTAGCAAGATTCTGGATCCCAGAGTAGGCAACACAAAGGAAGCAGCACCCCTTTACAAAATGCTGCTTTGTAAAGGATCATTTCTGTCCTGGCATGTTTCATATTATATTAGGTAATTTAGAGGAAATAAATATGTCATGAGCCCTCCCTGAGGAGTCATTCAAATGTCATTTAACCTCATATCCAACGTTCGCTTTTGACTCTGTAGTCACAGGTAAATTCTGCTTTTTCCAGTTCTAAGGCAAATTAAAAGCTCATGAGGAGGCCCGAAGGAGTCAAGGACAGTCTCCACACTACCTCTTCCCGCCACCCCAGTCAGGAAGGTTGTCTTAGGGAAGCAGAGAACCACTTAGTATGTAAAATGATATTATTCTTGGAACAAGATATGCTACATATTTTTCCTGCATAAAAAACAATTCAGTCAACCATTGACGCTTCCAAAAAGCGATCCCTGGGTGTTTTGAATGGTGGAGATGAGGGCAAGATGGGGTAACTAGAGAAAAACATGATATAGTTGTCGAAAAAGCCAGTCACATCTTAAGGCAGCATTCATGGAAATAAAGTCTCCAGATTCTAAAAGTAATGTACCCACAGTATTTTATATCAGTCCTATTATAGCTAACTAATAAGGGGTTTTTGAACATCACACTGTAAAAGAGATGTTAAGGAAGAGTGAGGTTATAGGATCATGACATCAGTGATGTAGGGGTACTGAAATTACCATATGAGGAATGGTTAATGACCATAGTTAGAGACAAGATAAAGCAGAACTTTCAGATATTTGGAGGACTGTCATAATGGTTATCACAGAGGTTTTTAGTATATTCTGTGTGACAGAATGAGGCCTAGTGGCAGGCAGTTAAGTAGAAGCCAATTTTGGCCCAGGGTAAGAGGAAACTTTCTGAAAATTAGAGCTTTCTAGATAAGAAAGTAGCTTATCAGCTCATGAACTAACCTCTGGTTGTTAGAAATATTCAAAAAGAATTTAGATGGTGAACTATAATCAGAATTCCCATGTATAATGGGAACCAATTGTGTAGGCTTGACCTCTGAAGAATTTTCCCATATTCACATTCCTTGATTTTATGATGTATATAAACAAGCAACAGCTAATCAAAAACCCCTTCTCTTCTGAATCACACGTGTCACATAAAACTTAGTGTAAACTTAGCAAACGTGATTTATGCTTCTGTTGGTATTATCTTCCAAGCTATCATGCATCAAATAAAAACTCTTGAAGTGAGATAATACTGCTTAGTGAGTTAACTTTCTTTAATGACAATGATAAAGTGGGTTGTTCTAGTTCCTGATTTATTATCCTTTATTTCCACACACATCCTTTTTGCCCTGCTTTGCGATACAAGAACTAGGCTCTGCAGATCACATCTCTCTTTTGCTAGCTGGCTCAGTGCTAGGTTCTGCCAATAGAGGGAGCTGGAGAGAGACTGCAAGGCAGGAAGAGGAAGGAGGGACATTTTCCTTGCCCAGTATTGAGTTGCTCATGCTGTGCACCAACCCACCAACCCAGTAGCTATAGCCTCTCATCACAGATCTGAATTTCCACCTTTCTTCTTGAGGTTCCTTTCTATTTTTGCTTTCCCCTAAGTTCTATGACTCCTTCTTTCCATAGCTGCTATCTCAAATGCCTTAGATTTTTCTTTTACTTGTTTTAGGACTTAACTGTCTTAAATCTAGTTGATAATTCTTTCTATTTATGTTTTCCTATTCAAATTACTGTTGTGTTTCCTATCACCTGGTTGTTCCCTGACTAATACAAGACTCGACAACAAAAATGATAGCCAAAACCAATTCAAAACATCTTATTATTGGTTTCTCTTAAAGCTTTCACACAATAAATGGGAATGTTATTCCCCTTCTCCTGGTTTTGTGATGGTGGGTGGAGGGGGAGAGGTGGTGGTTGGGTGGAAATGGTTTTAAACCTATTTCACTGGATATCAGTTCTGTTCTGACAGAAGAGCTCAATAAGTATCATATATCCATAGTCTTACTACAGCTTAGCTGACCATAGCCCCAAAGGACTGCTTAGAAATATCTAAAACCCTTATTTGTGGAAGGCAGAAGCTTGACATGATAGTCAGTCATGTAAAAATCTCATGACAAAAAAAAAGAAATTCACACATGTCACACTAGCTTCTTGGGTGTCAGATTTAACTACATCCCGTGATTATGTAAAGGATGCTGAAAGCTCAAGTTCTCTTTTAAGTCTATGTGTCAAAGAATATACTATGAATTTGGCAGAAAATATTGTGTATTCATATTTTAGTATAAACATATATAAAGTATAAATGCCCAATCACCTCTACAGATCTCAGTAAACTCTAGGTACTTGTAACTGACCCAAAGTATGTGACAGAAGATAATCATCTCTAGAAACAAATGATATGATAGAAGAGATAAGAAACTTTAAAAGTGGTGTGCCTGGGTGGCTCAGTCGGTTAAGCGTCTGCCTTTGGCTCAGGTCATGATCCTGCGGTCCTGAGATAGAGCCCTGCATCAGGCTCCCTGCTCGACTGGGAAGCAGCTTCTCCCTCTGCCTCTGTCTGTTCATGCTCGTTCTCTCTCTCTCTCAAGTAAATAAAACCAAAAGAAAGAAAGAAAGAAACTTTAAAAGCCAAATGTTCACTGTCTCTCTTCTCCTGCTTACAAAACAAAGACTGAGTTGCATGACTAACACTTGTTGTGGTGTCCATTGGGAGGGCTGGTGGTACTAGAGGTGATAGGTATAGATATAGAATTAAAGAGGCTAGGTGATTAGAGTGATTTTGCTCTGCAACAGAATGAAGCCTGGGGAGCAAAGCAGGAAGCAAATAAAAGGCCCTTTACGTGTAGAGAGGAAAAACAAAAAGTTGGGACAAGAGAGAAGTAGAGAGAGATATAGAAGACCAAGGTAGAGTCCAACCCAGGAGAGGTGGAGGGCCTTGAAGGGAGGTGGGGGAAATTACAATAAGGGTAGGGATGTAGGAAAAGATATAAAGAAAAATTTAATATGTTTTCCTCTTGGATGCCTGTTTAAAACTGCCTATTGTGCCCTCAATAAAATTTAATAAAGTTTTTCAAGATTTTTTTTGTTTTAGTTAAGGTGGACTCCATGTTTCTTTTCGATATGACAGGAGAAAAGAAGAAAGCCTCAAGATGGCCCAGTTATATTCAAGGCCCAATGGAAGAAGAGAAAAAACATTTCCAGACGATGGTATACCTTTCTATTATGCACTTTTGTTACTTAACAGTTTTCCATGTAAAAAAATCATACAACTTGAAAAAGTAGTGAATAACACTACGTCTTTGTAGTTATATATTTGTTCCCTTCTTTCTACGTCAGATATCATAATATAATTCAAGTCTGTCCCTTACAATTCAGTCAAAGATGTCAAAATAGTCTCTACGTAATGGCTGGATCTATTTAGGATATTGTGTAAGTTATAGGGTGTACTATTAAGTGTGATTTGATTATGAAAAACTATGATGATAGTGTTTGGTAGCATTATTTACATGGTCAAGATTATGTTCTTCAACAAAACAACAAATACTGAAATCCAAAGGAAAGACATCAAACACCCATTAGTTAATGTATATCATGCTTCCGAGTGACACTTACTTTTTTCAATCTCTGGAACAGACATTTAACACCTGCTTAGGGAGCAGGAGACTAAATAATGGGAGGAGAACAAGATGTATAGCATGCGGCTCTGCCATCAGTCTAATGGGAAGGAACGGTTTAAATGTGACAGGCCAGAACTGCTGAGCCCTCATAACTACAAAAAGAGTGTCTGATGTCTTATAAACTGAGGTCTTTCTGTTCTGTGTGTAAGAGAAACCATCCAGGCTGTATGAAAGCCTACATCTTTTATGATGCAAAACTATTACCTCTGAGTATTGTGGGTTCTGGTTCCAGTAATAGGAAAGGAGTGCATATAACAACAAGGAGAAACTTTGGACAAAGAGGTTTGGTTTTTGTTTGTTTGTTTGTTTGTTTCAGTTGCTAGACCTGGGACTAGGGCGAGGTGCACTCACCTCACGTGCACAATTTAAAGGGTTCCAAAAACTCTGTACTCAAGAGGAAATATTATACTAATGCAGTATATTTTAAAAATCAAAACAAATGCCAAAAAAAAACCCATGATGAACATAATACGAAAAATGTTTTTTTTTTTTTAAGATTTTTTTATTTATTTGTTTGAAAGATAGAGATCACAGGTAGGCAGAGAGAGAGAGAGAGAGAGAAAGAGGAGGAAGCAGGCTCTCTGCCAAGCAGAAAGCCCGATGTGGGGCTCGATCCCAGGACCCTGGGACCATGACCTGAGCCGAAGGCAGAGTCTTTAGCCCACTGAGCCACCCAGGCGTCCCCGAAAAATGTTTTTAAAGATTTTTTTTTATTTCAGACAGATAGAGATCTTGTGAGTGTGCAGGAGCAGGGAGGGGGTGGGGCAGAGGATGAGGGAGAAACAGATTCCCTTGCTGATCTGGGAGCACCCCCTTCAGGTCTCAGGGCTGGATCCCAGGACTCTGAGATCATGAGCTGAGCTGAAGTCAGATGCTTAACCAACTGAGTCACCCAGGTGCCCCCATAATACCAAAATGTTAAATAAAAATAAGATCAGTGTTACTGATTTTTTTCCTCCTTTAACCTTTTATTCTAATAGGGATCAGTATAGCACTGTTACTGATCCTGTCCTTATTTAAAATTTTAACACTTTTCTTATTGTGGATTTTTGCATAAGCCAGTAACCAAGAATTAGAATAAAGGAAGTTCTCTGGGCTCTGTGAAGGAGGTAGTTGCCCAGGAGAAATGCAAAAAAAAAAAAGAAAGGGGAATCATCTCTGTCCCCATCTGAACTAATCACAGTTATTCCTCTGGAAAGTGTCAAAAATGTGAATGCGAATGTTATCATTTCAACAGTGCCGAACGTTTCCTGACCATTAAGGCTAAGTACCAGTTTCAAATCTTTGCCTGGCATTTGGTGTTCGGCCTTGTCTGGAATAACTCTAGTCTGGAACACTGCACAACAACTTGACAATCTGAGCCAAAACCGCTGCAAAGGGAATAATTATCCAGTGTGCCACTGAGGAAAGTCTCCACAAAGTAGGGAAAGGAATCATTTGGAAATGGCCTCTCTCTCGGGTTATCTGTGTGCAGTTCTACAGAATTTGGTAATAGGGATATGGGATGGACCCAGAGATGCTTGGCCAGATCCCCTTCAGGAAAGTATTTCCTGCCCAGAGCAGGGACTCTACTCACAGGGTTCACTGTGGCTGTAAGGAGCCACCCCTCCTGAGCTCACCCCTTTCTCGTGAGAAAGCCCACTTCTGCAGAATGAGCAAGGAGGGAGTTGAAAGGTCCCAGCATTTCGTCCAAGGCAGGACACCCGTGAAGAGACCGGTGAAGAGACCAGTGAAGAGACAGCTCCTGCCGGATTGGTCAAGGATTTGTTAGCCTCTATCAGTTCAATTCCTCCCTCTGCCGAGGCCTGCTTCCTCCCTGTCGTTTAAGGCCTGGCACTCTAAAACCCATCTGTGTCCATGTTTGCCTCCAGAAAACTGACCCAAGAGAGGCAAACTGGATGACATTCTTCTTTTTATAATTATTATTTGAACAACAGAAAAACTTATGCAAAAAATAATGAATATACAAGTCTATTTGTAAGATATCTCTTTGAGCACTCTCGATTTAGAGCTGAATTATCATAGTTATAATTAGCGTGCATATGTGATTTTGGATTTAGATTTTTCAATTGATAATAACATACAATACCTTATAGCAAATCCGTCCACATATTTGCCTTTTGTGATGCCTTTGTGGTATTCCATGGTGGATGTCTTAACTGTCTCCAAATTTATGGCCTTAAATTGTTCCTTATTTTTCCGCTGCTTAAAATAGTGCGTTATAAATATTTTTTGTACAAATTGCTTTCTTTCTTTTTTGATTAATTCCTTTGACAATTTCTTTTCTAGAGTTGGACCAGAGTCTTATGAATATCAGCACTGGGACCAGTTAGCAGCAGAGAAAGGAAGAATAAAAGGGAAAGAGTGAGTTCTCACATAACCACCAGATTTTCCTTTTTCATATGTAAAGGATGTATATAAATGGAGTGTATATAAATCTAGAACAACCTGAAACTCCACCAGGTCCTGGATAATTTCATTTTCCCTATGAATCTTCTTGAATAACCCTATTCTACAGTAATTTGTGCTTTGAATATGGATACTGAATTATTTATTTGTAGCACTATTACCCAAAATCCAGTTCATGGCATGTTAGTTCACCAATGTTTATTTACTATGAAGAAAAAAGTTCAGAAGATGAACAGTTTGAAGAAATGCTCCACATTATGTAACCTTTTTGAAGACTAATAATGTAGAAGGGTATATAAAGGCAGAATTCTTGCAGCAAAGAGACATAAAAAATTATTTAATCTAGTACAGTTAATATTATAAGAAAAACAGTTTGTGAAACGATGGCATACATGGTGTCCATAAAAAAAACTTTTAGGGGAAATTTTGTACATACACAGATAATATCCATGCAGCTCTCTTCCTAGAAAAGCCCATTTATGCTATTCCATTAGTACCCTCTCCAGCACCTACCACCCATCCGGGAAAATTTTAGATGTTTTGCAAAGGTTTATGAAGTTACATTAAACATCTGTTAAAAATCACTTTGTTCGTTGCTAGACATTTATATAATATAGTTTTAAAGAAAGATAACAGCTGAGGAGAGCTACAGAAAAAAAAATAGAACTTATGCTGAATTATTTTTTCTTGTACATATGAAGTTTCTCTGTGAGAACAAGAGCACTCAGCAGATGTACAGATCCATTATCTTTTCGCATGGCAATATGTTCCTCCTTTCAGAAAATTTGAGCAAGTTTGGAACATAAAATATTACAAATAGGCTGAAATGCAAAGCAGAGAAAATGAAAATGATTGGCAGAAGATCCTGGGACACTTCTAAGAGGTGTGACAGTTGAGCTTTACTCAGGGCATTAAGCACTGAAGTCCACCATTTAGCAAGGCATCCAAATACATCACAATCCTGTTAAATATTTGGAGAAGCAGAGCCCCAGCACATGTATCCCTGTGCACTGTCTACATTAACAACCCATGACCATGGTTTTCGCCTCCTGTCATTTCAGCCTGACTCCCTCAAGGCTCGTGAGATCTCTGCATGACTCACATAACCTGTGTATTCAGAAACAGGTGTTGGTAGATGCGCATCTGGTGATAAATAGCAAAGATAGAAGATGAACATTCTAGATCAGTGTACGTCATTCATTCTTATTGGCGCTATACTGTGGCGGCGAGGACTCCGCAGGCTTCGGAATGCCCCTGCTCCCTCGAAATTCCAAGTTGTATTTCTCTTTGTATGTTTAGACATTCATAAAGCTATGGATCAAGAAAAGAGTTTAAAAATCGAGGTTGACCACATCATTCTACAGTTGAGAAAATTGAGAGTCAGAAAGTTGAAAGCTTTTGCCCAGATTCAGAAAATTGAAATTTTGTGTAATTTGGATGAAAATCACGTCCTTTGGTTCCTACCACAATTTTTCTCCCCCCACTGCATTATTCTAAGAGACTTTGAAAGTGTAGTCAAAACAATATTGCATTACAGTTAAAAAGCACAAGTTCTAGAATTAGGAAGGCCAAGGTAACAAAAGGAATATTATTTAACCTCTTTAAGCTTAGTTTATTCATTGGTAAAAGAATTATAATATTCTGTGTGACCTAATGCTGTTGTGAGTTTTGAATGACATAGAACATAGTTAAGTGCCAAAGAACTATTTACTATTATCATGATTACATACGTAAGTAAAATCCATAGATTACATATGTAAGTAAAATCCATAGTCATAGTCTTCAAAAACTGTAGATAGATTTTTTTTGGTCTCATGTACATGGTAAGCCAGGTGTCATATCCAAAATTCATGCTGACTTCTGCTTCTGGGAGGATGGCTTGGGGTGCTTTTCCCTATTCCTCCCATTAGGAACAACTAAAAATTATGGACATTACATATAAAACAAATAAGAAGATTTTGAAAGGTAGGAAGAAGAAGGGAGGCAAACTAGGAAACTTAGAAAACAAGGAACCATACGGTGAATTCCCTGGACTTTCTTTTCCCCCACACATCCCAGACTGGGTCCTGCAGAACCCCCAAAATGCTAATGACACAGAACCAAAGAACAAAGCCCCCAAAACAATCTGTTCTCCCTTGCCAATGGGCCAGGAAAGGGACAGTTAGCAAAACAGACAACATTTAGACAATAACCATTCTACTCCAGCCAAATGCAGAAAAAAACACTGCCATCCCACTCCCCACAGGCTAAAGTCCAGGAGAGAAGATGCACTTTCATCTTTGCCCAGCTGTAGGGAGTGCTACAACTCTCTCCCAACAGCTAGGGTGGTATCCAGAGTGGGAAGCTGAGACATTTATCTCTACTACATGGTAAAGATGACCTGCCCTTCCATGACATCAGTGTGAGATTGTGGGGCGAGGGATGAGGGGAGTCTTGGACTCCCACCCCTACCCAGAGGGAATAGCCACCTCTTTTACTCCCACTGAGGCAGGAGAGCAGTTAAGATGTTCCTCCCTGTCCCAGCCACTGTGGAATCAACAGAGGCCTAGTGGGGAAGTGATTTTTTTTTTAAAGATTTTATTTATTTATTTGATAGAGAGATCACAAGTAGGCAGAGGGGCAGGCAGAGAGAGGCAGAAGCAGACTCCCTGCTGAGCAGAGACACCCCCCCCACACACACACACACACTGATGCAGGGCTTGATCCCAGGACTGTGATCATGAGCCCAAGGCAGAGGCTTAACCCACTGAGCCACCCAGGCACCCCAGGGAAGTGATTTTTTTTTTTTATTTTTTATAAACATATATTTTTATCCCCAGGGGTACAGGTCTGTGAATCACCAGGTTTACACACTTCACAGCACTCACCAAAGTGATTTTTGACCAAGGTACAGAAGCAATTGCATGGAGAAAGAACAGGCTTTTCAACAAATGGTGGTATGGCAACTGAGTACCCACAGGCAAAACAATATATACCTTTATCTATATCTTTACAAAAATTAACCCAAATCATAGATTTAAATATATAATATAAGACATATGGGACTTTTAGAAAATTGGGGGGACCTGAGGCTTAGGTCCTGTTCATAGACATGACACCAAAAAAAATCCATAAAAGTGAAAAAACAATAAACTGATCTCATCAAAATTTAATTTTTTTTTTTGTGAAAGATCCTGTTAAGAGGATGAAAAGACAAGCTACAGAATAAGAGAAAATATTTCCAAACAAATCTGACAAATCACTCATCTAGAACTTGTAAAACTGAGCAGTAAAAACAAATAATCCAATTAGAAAGTGGGCAAAAAACATTGAGATGTTTCACTGAGGAGAATATGTGGATGGCAAGTAAACATGTGAAAAATTGTTCAGCATCACTAGCTATTAGAGAAATGCAATTTAAAGCCATGATGGGATATCACTGTAAAACTTTCAGCATGATAAAATATAAAAATAGTGGCAATACTCAATGCTAGCAAGAATACAAAGATACTTAGTCAGTTATAAACTGCTGGTAGGATTATATATGGTACAGCCACTCTGGAAAACAGTTTGACAGTTCCTTAAAACAATTAAATATATATTTACTGCATAATCCAGCAATTGCACTCCTAGGCATTTATCTCAGAGAAATGAAACATTATTGTAGCAGCTTTATTGTAATAGCCCCAAACTAGAAACAACCACAATGTAATACAGCTCAGTAATAAAAACTATTGAACTATTGATATACACAACTTGGAGAGATATCAAAGACATAATGCTAAGTGAAAAAAAAATTCAAAAAGGACATATACACTGTAAGTCCATTTATAGAACATTCTTGAAATGACAAAATTATATTGATGGGAAACAGATTAATGGTTGCCAGAGGTTCGGGGTGGTATGGGGGACGGAACTGGGTGTGGATATAAAGGGGTAGCAGGAGGAAGATCATTAAGGGGTTAGGATAGCTCTCTATCTTGATTGCACCGATGGTTACAGGAGCCTACACATGAGAGAATACAGAATTATACACATAGCTCATGTCAATATCCAATTCTTGTCATTGATATTGTTTTATAATTATGTAAGATGGACCCATTGGGGAGAAACTGAGTAAAGGGTACATAGGCCCTCTGTGTATCTCCTTTGTAATTTCCTCTGAGTCTATAATTACTTCAAAATAAAGTCTGTTTCATTTTAGTTTCATTTTGGAGGCATTTCTGGGGAGCGACGGAGGCTTCTTGTCAGGAGAGCCGTGGTCTGCCAAGGGCACTTGAAAGCCAAGTGCAACACAAAGGAAGGTCGGCTACACACTAAGAAGAAAGGCTGTGTACAGAGATATTTTTGTGGCAGAGAAAACAATCATTCCTTTCCAATATGAATTCCAAGTATAGTAATGTTTTTTAACCCTTGACTGCAGATTACAACAAAGTGCAAAGGTTTTTTTCTTGTTGTTGTTGTTTGTTTTTGTTTTTGTTTTTTAAGTAGGCTCCGCACCCAGCATGGAGCCCAGTGAGGGGCTTGAACTCACAGCCCTGAGGTTGAGACCTGAGCAGAGATCAAGAGTTAGACCCTTGACCAACTGAACCACCCAAGCGCCCCAGAACTAAGTGGAAAGTTTTTTAAATGTTTAATGTCCAGCCCTGTCTCTGGTGATTCAGATTTTTTTGGGTTAAGATGATCATAATTATCCTAGATGGTTCTGCAGTGCAGCCTGGACTAAGGAACACCGTATTACTCCAAGAAATGTAACATTAGTTGAGTGTCTGCAATTTGACGCTATTTTGAACCCTGTAAAAGAAAAGTAAACCTAAAGATTTACATTATTCTAATAGTTTTTTTTTCTTTTCAGCATAACAGTATTCATGGTTTTTTGTACCACTCCCAGTGCTCCATGCAATCCGTGCCCTCTCTAATACTCACCACCTGGTACCCCGACCTCCCACCCTCCACCCCTTCAAAACCCTCAGATTGTTTTTCAGAGTCCATAGTCTCTCGTGGTTCACCTCCCCTTCCAATTTCCCCCAACTCCCTTCTCCTCTCTATCTCCCCTTGTCCTCCATGCTATTTGTTATGCTCCACAAATAAGTGAAACCATATGATAATTGACTCTCTCTGCTTGACTTATTTCACTCAGCATAATCTCTTCCAGTCCCGTCCATGTTGCTACAAAAGTTGGGTATTCATCCTTTCTGATGGAGGCATAATACTCCATAGTGTATATAATCATATAAAAAAATGGGCAGAAGATATGAACAGACACTTCTCCAATGAAGACATACAAATGGCTATCAGACACATGAAAAAATGTTCATCATCAGGGAGATTCAAATTAAAACCACATTGAGATATCACCTTACACCAGTTAGAATGGCCAAAATTAACAAAACAGGAAACAACATGTGTTGGAGAGGATGTGGAGAAAGGGGAACCCTCTTCCACTGTTGGTGGGAATGCAAATTGGTGCAGCCTTTTTGGAGAACAGTGTGGAGATTCCTCAAGGATTAAAAATAGAACCTTTCTATCACCCTGCAATTGTACTACTGGATATTTACCCCAAAGATACAGATGTAGTGAAAAGAAGGGTCATCTGTACCCCAATGTTTATAGCAGCAATGGCCACAGTCGCCAAACTGTGGAAAGAACCAAGATGCCCTTCAACGGAAGAGTGGATAAGGAAGATGTGGTCCATATACACTATCAAGTACTATTCTAATAGTTTATGGTAAGACTTGTTACTGAGCTCCTGAACTGCCTAAACCTTAATGAAGTCAGATTCAGATCCCAGGCAGTTTAAAAATAACATCGGTGTTTTTCAAGGTGCTATCTTAAAACAAGAAATCAATATTTTATCTTTTGAATGTCAGTGATTCTCTCAAATAATCTCCCCCCCCCTTTTTTTTGTGGGCATGAATAAGATGCAAGAGAAATATGCTCTAAATTTCTCCCGAAATTTAGATTTAATTTAATTTAATCTGTGATAAACTGCTTCTAGAAGGGGCAGTTCTAAATTGTGTAAACCAAGGTGAGCAGCAACAGGGATCTTTCCTATTGTCCAGGATAATAGAATGACAGATGTGTTCTATAAAAAGGATTTGACCCAAATTTAAAAATTAAAAACTAGTGAGCTTTTTATTAACTACTGTAATTATGAAGGGCTATTGAAATTTCACATTAATATTCGATTCTACTTTACTTAACAGCAGTTCATAATGCTCCTGAGCAAAACTGGATATTACAAGTGATATATAACCAAAATCCAGAGCAGAATCCGGGGAACAGTATGGGACCTGAAATAGAGGGCTTCTTTTGACATCCCTACTACTCTACTTACTGGATATTTGACCCTGGAGTGAGATCTTTGTCAGTTTTCTCATATGTAAATTTGAAATAATATCCTGAAGAATGAAAGAAATAGCGTAAGAAAGCACTTTAAGTTACAAAATGCCACTGTCACAATTATTACCATTTTAAAAAATCAGTTCTTAATTGTTAGCTGCCCACTTATGGGTCTGTGAAACTAACATTTTCTAAAAGCTGTAGTTTGTATAAATAGAACAAGTTTCTTATAA
Organism: Mustela nigripes; assembly: GCF_022355385.1. Lineage (NCBI taxonomy): Eukaryota > Metazoa > Chordata > Mammalia > Carnivora > Mustelidae > Mustela > Mustela nigripes. The sequence goes on from NC_081559.1 coordinate 75,285,993, forward strand.
TCAAAACGAGTGTGTGGAGAATGAGTCGTTAATGGAAGGGTGACAGTTTCCAAATTGCAAATGGCTTGGACATATTTGCTGACATTGATGAATCCTATTAACTGTAACTCATGAAAGTGGCCAGCTCCCTTGGCACATGAAAATACTGTATGCCTTTTGCTGTTTTCCTTTTAGAAACCTAAAAAATATATTTTATTTCTAGTTCTAGCCTTTCCATTAAAGGGCACTTGAGCTGTGGTGCTGCTAAATTCCTAAACTTTACATTTAGGAGCAAAAGATCTCCAACAGCGTACACCTAGCTGTCACTATTCCACACCCTGAAAAAAACGCAGAGGGCCACAGGAACATCTGGAAGAATTTCAAAATGTCCATTGTGTGCTATACTAATTGGAAAGTAAGAACATGATATTGTATAGTGTGAGAATAAATGGCTCATATAAACATATTTTTAAACTTCACAAACATAAGCTATAAAAGATTTCTAAATAATAATTGCAAATAAACCTTTGTGAACAATCAAATAATAGTCTAAGAGCCAGCTGTGTCTTAAATATTAAAAATCATAAATAGTATTTTATTGAGATTATTTTAGTATTACCCATAAATTATAAATTATATTATAATATCAAATATAAATTATAATATTACCCATAAATTATAACTTTTTAATTAACAATAATATTTTTAATATGCAAGTATTGGGGGCTTGCCTTACTTATTTTAATATGTAAATATTTAAATATATAACTAATTTCATGTTTCTATTTCAAAGATACTAATTCATTGTCTTTAGGAAAATTACTGCTAAAAATTAACAACATTTAAAGTACAAACATAAACTTAAGTGATTCCTCAATATCCATCATTTTCTACCCTGCAACTATTTTTTTTCTCAAGTCAAGATAGGTACCTACCTCAAATTATACCCCTAGAGTTATATGCAAGTGATAGGCAATATGATTTTATTGGATTGTCTGTTTATACACCCTCTGCTTTCCAAACAGGATTACAATGCTCTATTATAAAGGCTGCACCATAGCATCAAATAGTCACAGAAACTGATATAAATAAGAAGTGAGTGTAGGAAAAATACGTTGAAGTTCAAAGTGCAGATGGCTCAGTTTACTTGCCAGAGAACGGCTACAAGTCTAGCTGAAGGGGGAAATATGACTGGTTAATAATACATGGGGTCAAAATGCTCAGGAGATGTAGTTATTTCTAGTGCTGACATCTGGTGCCAAGATATCCCTCCCAAGCATCATCATAAAGTGGGCTCTCTTGATATAGTAAATGGCATCATCAACAACATATCTCTGCCTCTACACTAATAGTGTCATAGTCCTTTTCTTATAAAATCTCCCTAAGTTGGCTGATGCTGTAGCATCAAAGTCCAGGAAAAATAATTCTACAAGAGCCACAAACATGGGACAATTCTACAAGAGCCACAAACAAGGGACCCAGTTCCCTAATGGGCAAGGCAGATCAAGCCTTGGAAGCTATACAAGTAGCTAGTGGCAAAGTGACTGCATCTTAATCTACAATTTTGAAGTTAGCTAGAGGAAAGTATGACTGATATAGCCAAATGCCCAACTATCATTTATTTTCAAATAAATTAGAATAAGGGCAGAAATGTTCTTTAAGCCTTCTATGCTACATAATTTCTTCATTTTTGTTTTAATATGTGGTAGAGATTTTGAGTAGAGAACTTATAAAGTAAAAGAAAGAAAAATGGAAGCTATTAATGGGAAGCTGGATTTTGAATAAAGAAAATGAAAGTTGTGGGTAATGAAAAAGAAACAACTCATTTAGTATATTGGTATTGGTATTTCATACCAAATTTGATGCCAAGAAGAAAAGAAAAAAGGCCAATACATACAAATTAAATTGTACAGTAGCACTGAAGGGGATGGAGTAAAATAGAAAAGGCCCACATTTCTTTTAAGCAGATGTTCAAGGTAAAAAACAAATTACCTAAAAATCAGGAATGGATATTCACGAACACATACTAAAATATCTGTACATAGACTACCAGTGATAAGTACACTGTTCCCATGTCTTCGTCTATTTCTCTTATCAGAACCTGGAGAACTGATTAGATAGCGGAGGAAAGAAGAGTTTATGGATTAACTTACATTATCTACTTGTCTAATTTTGTGAGTAGACTCTAGGAGATCTTTATGTATTACACTGAAAACTAGGTATTTCCATTCAGGACTTACTGCCAAGAAAATCAAGACTTGAGCACTAGCCAAACAAAGAATTATGAAGGAGGTTACAGGTAAGTCCCAAGATTAATTCATGTCAAACCAATTAAATCAGATGTCAGTAGTGTCCAAGAAAAATCACTGGGGCATATAACGGACTTGACTCAAAATTTAAGAAGTAAAGGTAGAAAAATTTTCCTTGCGTTTGGCTGAGAGTGAATGGAAGGCACTCGAAGGTTGAGAAAAAAATGGGAGCTAAAGGGAGTTCAAGTGGAGGTAAATAAACAAGGCAAAAGGAGATGGGAGATGGTTTTCCCCTCAGCTTTCTATGCACAAGCTAGCTACCAACAGACCTTTATCTTGTGAAAGTGTTTATAAGTCTTGAACCAGCCAATATGCCCAGACTTTGCAGAGGATGGGAAACAAAGGTACATTTTGGGTCTGAGAGAAGAAATCAGCAAAATACTTAAAAGGAATATTTTCAGGATTATCTAGAAACAGAGACACCAAAGGATGCCTTAATATGTAGAAATGCATAGTTCCCAAATTGAAAAATTCCTGAAATAATGAATAAAAACAAATATGGAGAGGTATCTCCCAAACCAGAAAAGGGACCCAGAGACCACCAGAAAGGGAAAGAGCCCAAGAAAGAGACCATGAAAATGAGGGAGAAGGGAACTATAAGAGGAGGAAGAAAAGGGCCAGAAGGAGAAAACAACACAGGAATTTACCTTCAACTGGCTGTTTGGCACTGTAAAGCCTCACTGACTATTTGAAGTACCAAGTCTCTGACAAGGTTCCCTTTTTGCCAGCTTTTCCCTGAGTAGGAACAGGGCAGAAAGACATAAGGCAAATTTAAATATGGTGGGGGCTGGGGCAAGTGGACTGTGTACGCTTGCTAGAAGACTGTTGATTTTAGAATCAATTTTATTATAGGGAAGATTCATCCCAGACCCTCTCCTAGGATATTTACTTAATGAAATTCAGAAAAAACCACATCTATAATGCTCTCAATTATAAGGCAATCTCTTAAGTGGATCCTGAAGATATTATCATGATTAAGTTCCAGGGTATGTATTAATGCAAAATCCTGGTAAATAGAATTCTTCTCATAAGAGAAATATCTCCGTAGATAAACTCCAGAAGCATTACTGAAAACTTCCCCTAAATGGGAATATGCCAGGATGGGAGGCTACTAACAAGAGAATTTTCCTTTTCCTTGCAGATCATAAAGCTCGGCTGAAGTAACAACCAGAGGAAAAGCCCACGTAAACAACTACAACATGATGAGATGTTGGGAAGAAAAAATTTGCAGAAGGTAAGTAGTCACTTTCACCTGCTTCTGTTCACAGCCGAGTCTGAAAACACATTGAAGGAAGAGTGTTACCTGGTAAGAGCAAACTGAATCATTGGCTGGAATTAAATTCGAACTGGGTCGTGAACTGTTGGTCTATTTATTGGAAAAGTGACTGACAGGTACTTAATTAGAAAGGAACTCCATGAGCAAAGGTACAAAGAGGAGGTTGTAAAAGATGCATATGAGGGACAATAATCAAGAGATAAAAGAAGGGATGCCTAGAGGAATAGAAAGACAGACTGTGGACAGCAATGAAGGAAACAGCTGACAGAAAGAGCTTTAAAAATAAACATATAGGAGGGGCGCCATGGGTGGCTCAGTGGGTTAAGGCCTCTGCCTTCAGCTCAGGTCATGATCTCAGGGTCCTGGGATCAAGCCCTGCATTGGGCTCTCTGCTCAGCGGGGAGCCTGCTTCCCCCTCTCTTTCTGCCTGCCTCTCTGCCTACTCTCTCTGTCAAATAAATAAATAAAATCTTTAAAAATAAATAAATAAATAAACATATAGGAGCCAAGAAACGGATATGATGAAAGCATTTAATTTTTTTTTTCTTTTGGCTTCTTACAGGTTAAACAGTCACCTAAAATTAATGGTGACAGATGTCTGCTAACAAGTGGGGAAGCAATATTTAGGATTATGCTTTGGCGACTCCAACACTGCTGATTTCACCCTGCAGAAAGAAGAGCCAATTAAACACGGATATGTGAAATGTGAGTGTGTGCATGCACGTGTCTTGTTGTCAAAACTGTCTGTCCAAGGAAATGTTTTATAACCAGTAAATTACCCCTGGGAAAATAAGTTACCACTTTCATCATACTTTTTTGGAGACTTTCATTTCATATGTAACAAGACAGAATTCAGAGACTAGGGGTGTTGTTCAAATATTGTTTTGAATTGCTGGAGGGACACTCTAGAGCTTTTGTGATAACACCAACTTCTAATTAGTGTTATTTAATCATATTTTTAAGATCTAATATCTCAAAAGAAATACAGAGAACAAATGTGGCCAGAGGGGAGGGAGTAGGGTGATGGGTGAAGTGGGTGAAGGGGAGTGGGAGGTACAGCTTCTGGTTATGGAATAAATGATAAGTCACAGGGATAAAAGGTATAGCATAGGGACTGTGGTCACTGGTGTTGTAATAGCGTCATATGGGGACCAATTGTAGCTACCCTTGCAGTGAGCACAGGGTAACACACAGACTTGGGGGAATCACTACATTGTACAGCTGAAACTAATGTAACATTTTGTGTCATCTATATTTCTATTAAAAGAAAAAACCTCAAATGTTAAAGAAAATAAAAAGAAAGAATTGTCTTGAAATTGAATCAGAAGAAACTATTGTCCTTAGATTAAATTACAGAATATCTTATGAAAGGATGAACCTAACGCTCCATTCAACTTTTTTTTTACTACCATACTACCAAAGTAATAACAATTGCATATTTAGCACTTTCACAGTGTGAAAGGTGCTGAATAATTCTTGAAAAAAAAAAAAAAAAAGCAAATGACACTGTCCTCAAATGCAGAAATATGTGGAAATGCTATGTAAATATTTGAGGTCAGAATTTGGTTTGAAGTGTTTAGAAAAAGGAACGAGATATTTAAATGAGACAAATGGCTTAGAGGCTTAATGGAAACAGATGGATAGCAATTAGAGGGAAAGCTAAGCTGGAAACCCCACTGCAAATAGTTCCCGGCTGGAGAAGAGCAGATGATGGCAGACCCAAGATGGGAGAACAGAGAAAGGATATGGAGAAGTTGCTTACCCCAGCTCTTGCTCAGCCTTTGCTTGTAAGTTAAAAAAAAAAAAAAAAAAAATAGAGAAACTTAAGAAAAATAGTTAGGCAGTGCTACTGAATGAAAGTCAACTAACAGTCGTAGTATCTCTATCATTTATTCTTTCTTTGCTGCTTTCCACAGCCCTCTTCTTCTGTCTCTCTTCACTTCTCACAAATCAGGATGTGTTTCACGGCTTGGTGATTTTCTTCATTTTGTCAGAAAGGGCCACAGACTTCCTCAAAGTCTTGAGTTTATATTGTAATATTATAAAGGAGGGAAGAAAAGAGCCTATACTTAAAAGGATGGGAGGGAAAGGGATTGGCTGCTAAAATTAATTTTTTCATATTCAGAAAGTCTAGAAAAAACAAATGAAGAAGAAGGAGGAAGGGGCTAATATGACTGAAAGATTTACCACATACACTTTCAAAAACAACCGGTTGTAAATTTCCAGCTTGGGGGGCAGAGAAGAGAAGATGGATGTGGAACTGTGGTCTTGTCAATATGACATGGTTTATTCTGATTATGTTTAATAATATTGCACGGTGACATTCAAAATATACCATGCTAATTATTTTAATTTGATGTTTCCTTTTTTGAGGCTACCACTTAAATAGCCTGAGGCATTTGTATTTTGACAGGAAATGCTGGGCATACTTGTAACTACTCACCTTCAAAATCTTCAGACATGTATCTTGACCATTAAAAACCTAATTGAAATCATGTTATGTCAAATAAGATGAATGGTACAAGAAACAGCGTACGTGAAGAATGGAAATATTTGGGAGGAAAATAAATCTTTCTAATTACTGACTGGTGTTAGGAAAAGCAGATGCTTCCTCCTAAGGATAGCAACTTATTTTAATTATAGAGATTCCTTGCTTTTTTTTCTTTTGGTAATAGAAAAACCATCGGCGGTTTCAAAGCATATATCAATCAAGTTATAATAAATATGTATTTATCTTGAAGTAGAATAAAAAATAAATTTTAAATATTAAGATAAATATGTTACTGAATAACAGAAGACATAAAGTAAATATTTGAAATTACCTACACTTGGTAATTATAATGCACTAAATATCTTCACAGAGAATTTAGCCAAACACTTTAAAGTTTATATCAGAGTGAGTAGTCAAAGGAATACCGAAATATAAGTGACCAAAATTCTTTTTTTTTTTTTTTTAAAGATTTTATTTATTTATTTGACAGTGAGAAATCACAAGTAGTCAGAAAGGCAGGCAGAGAGAGAGAGAGGGAAGCAGGCTCCCCGCTGAGCAGAGAGCCCGATGCGGGACTCGATCCCAGGACCCTGAGATCATGACCTGAGCCGAAGGCAGCGGCTTAACCCACTGAGCCACCCAGGCGCCCCGTGACCAAAATTCTTAAAGAAGCAGTAGTTTGGGGGATCTGGGTGGTTCAGTTGGTTAAGTGTCTGCCTTTGGCTCAGGTCATAATCCTGGGGTCCTGGGATGGAGCCGCACATCCGGCTCCCTGCTCAGCGGGGAATCTGCTTACTGCTTGTCCCTCTACCCCACTCATGCTCTTGAGTGCATGTGTGCTCTCTCTCAAATGAATAAATAAAATGTCAAAAAAGCCCTGAATTTTCTATTTTGGTTCAAAAACTTTGAATTAAGATACTGTGTAAGAAGTCATATCATATGGGAAAACAAACAAACAAACAAACAAACAAAAAAAAACGTCTGGCTAGAATTTAGAGGCCTGGATTTTAGAACCCCACTTTATCTGTTCACCACTCTAAGACCAGGTTTTTCCTTGTATGTAAAATGAAAGCTGTGGACTACATGACTTGACTTCCCTTCCAATTGTTAGATTTGTGAATCTGCAAAATAGTATTAAAATAATGTATTCTCAGTTCAAGGTTGATGTTCAAAATTCAGGTACTCTCCACAATTCAAATTTCACACACTATGATCTCATTTTTAAAAGAATATTACATATAAAAAAAATTCTGGGATTGCATATACCAAAATGCCAACATTTATTTTATTTAGCAAATATTTATTCTCACTACCATGTGAGAGATCCCATGCCCTTCACTGCAGATACAGCAGTGAACAAGGAGGACTGGGGGGCCTGGCCCTCAGGAGCATACCAAGCAGTCACTTTATCTCTGGGAGGCAGAATTTTGCATCCGGGAGTTTCTTTTTTTCTTTAGTCAAGTTTCTGAAGTTGCTACATGTAACACCTTTGAAAGAAGAGAAAGTTACCACTTGAAAAATTTCCACTGTTTGCAAGATATCCCATGGTTGTATTTCTTTTTACAAACAAAAGAACACTCAGTACACCAGGATTTTTTAATAAAAACAAAGCAACTGCTTAAATCTGTTCCCACAAGCAACAGGTTTTGTAGATTTTATTGCTAATTTATTATTACACAGGATCTTTGTGGTCATTTGACCAGAGGACCCAAATTAGGAACATGATGCTGCTAACAATACTAGATTCCACTTAAATACCTAGAAGACTCTTGTAAACACAGAGGTCATAAAATACTCAGAAGAAACTTTTTAGGTAAAACAATTATTGACAAACTTCAATAGTCCTGTGCCCCTTAGTAAAAATGTTATAGGGCTACCTGTAATGATAGCTTTCATCCTAATTGGAGTAGCCTCTTTGATGAGACCTGTCATACTATCAAAATCCTTTCTGAAAGGATTACCTTCAGATCATATTACCTTCTTGATCATTTTTTTTCTAGCTGTTGTTTATTGATTCCTGTTGCATCTTGTATAACTCTTTTGTTATGCAGTTCTCCTTGTCTAAGGACCTGTTTTGAAGAAATCAGAAATCCCTTCGAACATTTGCAAAGCTTGTGCTTCTCAGCCGGATACTGCTTTCTTTCTCATTACATTTTTGTTTCTTTCCTTTCTAAGTTTTCTATTCCGAAGTGTTTACTTCTAAATCATCCATAGGCCTGCATTCCACCTGAATTTCACTTGACTGTCATTTTAGAAGTTGTTACTGTGCTCTTATAATTACCATTCCCAATTAGATAATATATAGCTTCCTATATATTTTTATTACTATTGTTATGATTTTTAGTATTCTAGTACTACTTAATGTTTAAAAGCATATATATATATATATATATATATATATATATATATGCAATATACTAATTATAGTCAAAAGGAATGTGGATTAAAAAATGTGATGTTGAGGATGGCCTAGGTAATTATATCAGGAAACTGCTTCCATTTTTTAAAAATCTAGGTGATAGTTTATCATTTCTATTACAGCCTAATCTGGTAATTAACAATTTTGAAAAATATGAGATAATATTCTTAAGACGGCATTGGTTCTTCAATCTGTAGAACTGGATTGTCACTACTCTTGTCTCGGTGTCCTCTAGTCTTCTGTTGTGGTATTATATTATCTTTTACCCAACCTACATTCATCAGGCTATAGTTTAATTCTGTGCCGTGATATTCTCTAAACAGTAGAAGTCCTTTCTATGTTTACCTTTAGTTTTTAAGAGGTATTAGGTTTAAATTATCCTTTATGTACCTATCACTTAATTTTTTAATTTATCTTAAAATGTTTTCAAGTCTCATAAATACAAGGCTCTTCTATAGACTTGAAGTCAAACTAAGTATTCTCTCTGCCCAGTGGAATGTCAGTCTAGCTAAGGACATAAAACAAATTATCATCACAAACTGGGTTACTGGACAAACTTAATCCAAGTTCTTTTGAGCTGTACAGTTTTAACTATAAAGTTTACGGTGTAAACTGCATGTTCACTGGAAAATGGAGATGATCCTGCCACACCAACCCAGACTCCATGAATCACCAGGACTGAAGCTGCTGACATGGCAAGTGTGTCTGCTGCCCCTCTCTCAGAGTACACATCATGAACTGTGATGAATGCTTTCCTCCTAATGACACTGTTGATACTACTATTACATACATTTTAGCAATAAATCAGGGCTCTGAGAAGTTAAATTCTTTGCCCACATGCCACAGTTAGGGCTCCTTTGGAGTCCAGCCCCTATCTTGGACTCAAAAACTTGGTCACCTTCCCCTGTAGTATCACTAATGGCAGAATCACTGTTCCTTTAGTAAATCCTCCAAAGAACCTCGTAGAGCTATCTGTAGGAACTGTAGAATTTGATCCATGCAAAGTTTATCAAGACTATTACCTTTGCGGGGCACCTGGGTTGCTCAGTGGGTTAAACCCTCTGCCTTCAGCTCAGGTCATGATCCCAGAGTCCTGGGATCAAGCCCTGCATCAGACTCTCTGCTCAGCAGGGAGCCTGCTTCCCTGCTCTCTCTCTGCCTGCCTCTCTGCCTGCTTGTGATCTCTGTCTGTCAAATAAATAAATAAAATCTTAAAAAAAAAAAAAAAAGACTATTACCTTTGCAACATTCATAATTAAGGCATTTCTAGAAGAACTGAAAAGAAATGAGATCAATAATTGTCACTGCCTACAGTATTGTGTTGTGAAGGATTCTGAATAGGGAAATGTTGCCATAATTAATCACTGATATTTACCACAAGCATAGAAAGGGGAAGTAGTTGTTACATCTCAAGTATTTTTTTTCCATCCCTAAGCATCTGTGAAGTAGCAGAGTTTATATATCTTACCTACAATATAATTTGCTGACTTGTTGGTCACTTTATTTTCCACTATAATCCATGCTTCTATCTACCATGACCCTCCGTGTTGCCCTCCCTTATCACACAGCACACTAATTTTTCTACTCTTGCTGGTATCACTACCTGCTTCAAACAGTTCTTTTTATAATCATTAGGGGGAACGAACTTTAACCCATTTAATTTATTATCTTTATGGAAAGGCTACAGTTTGTTACTTTGAAGAATTAGATATCATATGGACATAAAGAATCAAAATTAACATATAGGAATAAAAAGTAATTTATAGTCACCAAGAATTGAGTAATGGTTAAACTTAACTATGAAGTTAAGGCTTTCTAAGATAGAAAACTTAACCATAATAGTATGGAAACAGGCTTTTTCATGATTAATAAGTTAGACATATTACATATCATAATTGTGAGCAATAAATTCCTTCTGCAGGTAAAGGAAACCTCTAAGATGACAAATTGGCAATTTTTAAGGGTTGACTAGCTTCCTCAAAATGTCCTATGGGCAGAAAAATAATATATCATCTACTGCAAAGTGTCTATTGCTATCTATGTAATAAGAGAAGTAAAAATAAACACTTGGACATCGGTGAGTCTTGAAAAGAAAGTCAAATTTCTAATAAACTCCTAGAACCTGAGAGTCAGCAAGGACCTTAGAGACCAGCCCAAAGCAGAAATGTGTTCTATGGATTCCCTAATAGATTACAGCGAGCCTTGGCTTCCACTCCTACAACAGAGATCTTATTTTCTCCCCAGGCAGCCCTTCTCATAGGGCTACAGATTGAAGTGTTATTTTAAAGTTGTTGCCTTGAGTCAACAATCTGCCTACTTTTTGCTTTCACCCCTGATTCCTGCTCTGCTCTCTGGAATGATGGAGTGAAAATAATCCCTGTGCTTGACAATCCTTTAGATATCTGAAGACAGCTATTAAGGTTTTTCACTTGGCTGATTCCTAAGGTTAACCTGCTTTGGTTCCTTCATTTCTTCCTGCAGATCATGGTTTCCTGACACGGCCAGCATCTGCTGGTCACTACCGATTATAGACGTCTCTCTGGAATTAAGGGGGAAGGAGTGCTGAATTAAGCAAAGTAACTTTTTGATGTATCTATTACATTCCAGGCACTGGGCCAATGCGGTGTGATTATCTCAGAATGAAAGGATCGACACTCTTCATAATATTCTTTTAAACCATGTGGTCAGCTAAACTTGCACAGTATTTCACAGGAACTGCTGGGTTTTTTTCCTACTGTTTTATACTTATGTATTTGCCCAAGTCTAGGTAGCAGAGCTGTTTTCCTGCTAAATTCCTTCTCATTTTGATCTGGTATTTTTGCCTGGAAATATGCCTTGGCAGGGTTGAGGGGGAAAAGTTCTGAATCCCAAGGCTACCCATTGGTAAACATTTAAAATCCAATAATTATGTCTTCTATTTCCATGGGCAAAGTATTGACTAGGACAGAGTTAGGAAAGGAATTCTCTGGTCTTCCATGTTGACTCTCTTTCCAGATTGAAACAGAAATGCTGCTACCCTTATCTTGCATTTTCATGCCTGGGTATGCTTTATAAAACGTTTGAAAACTATGATCTTATTTAAACCTTGCAGCCACCTACTAGATTGATTTATTATATCTTTGTTTTATGGGTAGGGGTATTAGCAAGGCCACACTGTTGCCAAATGGCACAGCGAGGACTCTAACACAGGTTGCTGCTTTCCCTTCTGTACTACTGACTCTTCCAGTGGGATATATGTTCATCCTGAGGACAAATACAGGCTCTCTCACCACTAACACAAACTGCCATCGAGTTTCAGACAGCATCATGAAGAAAGGGAGATTCTCAATAGCCCCTAACTGAACATGCATTCTACCCACGAGAAACAAAGCAAGCCAATATTTAAAAGTAATGTAGCCATCGCTGTTTTAGTTGTGATTGTTAAGTTACAGTTACAATGGACTATGATCCCACAATATTACCAGCTTATCCATAAGGATATTGTGATGGTAATTCTTTTTTCTAAAATCATCTTATACCAATCTTAACATTTTGTACATACCAACCTAGTAACTCTGATAGAGTCAAATATTTTGCCATATTTTATCCTAAAAAAGCCATGTAAAGTCTTACATTCTTTTCTAACTAGTAAATATTTTTATAATAACGAATTCTACCATCTCACAATGGATAGGTTTTTACTTTTCTGAAATGGGGTTATTATCATCCTTCAAGTCTCCAGGAAACTTTGCAAGACTCTATGAACTTTTCAAATATTTTCAAGGACATCTTAGAAAACTGATAAAAGTTTCTTTGCCATCCTGGAATGATATTTCATGTTTCTGGGGACTCAAACTCAGTTGTAGCTATCAGAAGGTTCATATTTCCTCCTTACATACCTGGTCCATGATTGCATCTATAATTTGTTGATTTTCCATTTTTATTTGGAAACCATGCCAAATATGGAAGTTAAACAGGGTCTGGATATTGTTTGTGAAATCTAGAAACCTGAGATCATTTGCCTCTAACATTGAGTCTAACACTTTCTTGTTATCCTTTTTTCCTGCTCTAACCAACAGCTAAAAAAGTCACATGGGCTGTTTCCAGTAAAACTTTTTCAAACCCTCAGTTTATTCAGGGTTTTAAACTTTCTGACGCTATTTCTAGATATTGCACTCTTTTGAATTAGTCCTTATTTTTAAATCTTCTCTTCTTTTTTTTTTAGCACATCTTTTTAAACAAAAGATAATAATCAGAAAGCTCCTTATATTATCATACTGATTTTTCACTAATGCTTCCTTGTTTTCTTTTTCTTTGAGATATTTGAATTTCAGTGGCATATTTTACACATCTCCAACCGTCAAAAAATGTTTTTAAAAAAAGAAAGAGGGTGCCTATGTGGCCCAGTCGGTTAAGCATCCAACTCTATCTCATCTCATGTCTCAATCTCAGGGTCATGAGTTCAGGCCCTGCACTGGACTCCACACTGGGCATGGAGCCTACTTTAAAAAAAAAAAAAAAAAAAAAAAAGAAGAAGAAAGAAAGAATTTTCTTACCCATCACATGCCATGTACCACTTTAGTCCCTAATTTAGAAGTCTGTCTTTTCACTGAATTTTTTGAAATCTGTTTTCCTACTCTATTACTTTTTTTATGGCCTTTGAGTTACTGGCAAGGACAAATTAGCTAAGAATATGGCCAAGGAAATCATACTACAGACAAACAGTGTGATAAATGAGTTTGACCAGATGTTTTCCTCTTTGGTTTAAGCTGAAAAAATCTGGAGAAATACTCTTCCCAATCTATACAGATTTCCTTTGAATAAAGCCTTGGCAGCACCAAATGGGATGGGAAAGGTCTTTGTAAAAGTAAGCCATTATTCAGTGAAGTTTGATTACTGTATTTCTGTCATGCCAGTACCTCAGAACTTATTGTTTCATATGGTGGAAAATTCGAAGATGTATATGAAAGGTATTAAATTTCCAATGTGTTCGGACTTGATATATTTAGGACCTGATATCTTATCTGTATTAAGGCCTCGCAGATTAGTCTTATCAGAAATCCTGACAGGTAGATGTCTATAAATGTCTACACGTAGCTCCTGGCATTGTGGAGTAGCTACCTCAGGAGCTAATCAGTTACAGCAGGGCTAACCAGAGACAAGGTTGCTAACGTGAAGACTGCTTCCACCAAAGTCACTTGGGACCCTTGACAAGCTGTAGACAAAAAGGAACTGGAACCTTGACAGGTAGAAATTCATTTGTTCTCGCCAAATCTTTTGTGTATGTAGCACAGTGATGCCAGGCCTGTAGGTTAGAAGATTCTTTCCACTTATTTCATCATTTGGTCCCTTTCCAAACTAGGATATTTGAGTCACTAGAATATGGGAACAACAGCACCATGTTTAGGCCCCATAAAACTTTTTTATTACCCTCATTCCTGAATTAATAACATGCCAGAATTGTGTATTCCTAAATCTTTTGGCGTAATAACAACTGTAACATCAACTAAGATTTTTTCCCATTTGGTTGGATTTGCAAAGCTCCTTATATCTGCTCTTATTCTGTCCTCACAGCAGCCCCTTTAAGGTCAATGTGACTGACTATTTAAGTTGTACAGATGAGCAAACTGAGGTCCTTCGTGAAAAAGCTGGATACTGACACAGCTGTGAGCGCAGATCTCCTTTCATTTCAAACACTGTGTTCTTTTCATTATGTTAGTGCTGTGAGGACGTTTATAGTTTCTTAAAAATTCTGTGAGGACTCCAGAGATAGAAGCAGAGGGTGGTGTTAGGTAAGAGCAGATTTACATAGCAAGGTCCATGACTGGGGGAAAAGGGGGTAAAGAGCCATTGCACAGAAGGATTAGATGAGAACTAGCCAATGGTAAGAATGCCAATGGCCCAAGCCCTAGAATTGGCACAATTCTCAATTGGTATGAATCCTAAGATGAATTATTAGGATCTCTGGTGGCTGCGAAATACTTCACTGGACATGATGAGTAAATACAGAAGAGTACCAGATGTGAAGAAAAAAAAGAAAGGATTGAGTCATTTATAGTTAGTATGTTGGAAAAGTGGAAAGACAAAGACATTTCTGACTTCATCTCTTTATCCTTTGTAATAAACTATATTTCTGTTTAGCAAATAGTCTAATTCTTCTGCCTGCTATGCTCTTTTACCACATGGCCCTCCCGATGGGAGGCTTGTACATTCCTTTCCTGCTGCACTTAGAATTGTTCACCAACAAAAGTTAACGGGTGTTGTCTGAGGGAAAGCTTTAAGAGCTAGCTTGCACTTGGCTCTGCCACTTTTCTCTGCCTCAAGATCAGTGACATCCAAAATAATAGGAGGTCCCTCAGCCTAGTTCCTGGAGACAAGAAATATGGAGGAGGGCCACAGCTACCTTGCAGTGAGCATAATCCCATGAGTGAGAAACTCTCATGGTTATGACCACTGAAATTTCAGGGCTTTTTGTTGTTTTTGTTGCTATGGCATAACCTATACTGTCCTGACAGATATATTCCTTTTTCTATGTCTTTATCCTAAAAAAATTGGATAAATAGTGACATACACACTAAGTCAGCCACTTAATAATGAGTGTCCTGCTTTTATTCATTTTTATTCATTTTTAAAATAAAAGATACAATGCGTAGGAATTAAATATTTCTTTAAAATATGATGCCAATGAAACAGAAACTGGGAAACTGAAATGATACATGATCATATGTATGAGAAGTTATCCAGATATAAGCAGCATAAATAAACACAAGATGAAAAGTCATGAAGTTTTACACCTAGTTAGTGCTTAATCCTTGCAGATGCGGCAGTGACAGAGTTCTCCAAAAGCAGAGCATCCTATTGGACAAAGCAAAAAGTATATACATTTTTGTGAGTAGAGCTAAAAATCTTCCCAGATATTCCTTTAGTTCTAAGAATCTTTCCTAATTGTTCCTATTACACTTTAAAGTTGCCTGGTAATTCCAAAGCAGTAGTTCTGTTTGTTTGGTTTTAACAGCCTATTTTGGGGCACCACAGTGGCTCAGTAGGTTAAGCGTCTGCCTTTGGCTCAGGTCCTGATCTCAAGGTCCTGGGATAGAGCCCTGCATTGGGCTCCCTGTTCAGCAGGAAGCCCACTTCTCCCTCTCCCGCCACCCCCCACCCCCGCTTATGTTCCCTCTCTCACTGTCTCTGTCAAATAAAGAAATAAAATCTTTATTTTTAAAAAAGCCTATTTTACTTAAATTTGCTATCCCCAAACTGAATGTCACAGGGAATTAGTTATTACTCATTTTAATCTTTATTTATTTTCTCACAAGAAAGGAAATAATCTGTATGTCTACACTGAGAATTTTGCCAGTGGTCATTACCTGTATTTTCATTTGTACATCCTCTGTTTATTTTTTTTAAAGATTTTATTTCTTTATTTGACAGAGAGAGATCACAAGGAGGTGCAGAGAGAGAGAGAGAGAGAAGGAAGAAGGCTCCTTGTGGGACTTGATCCCAGGACCCTGAAATCATGACCTGAGCCGAAGGCAGAGGCTTAACCCACTGAGCCACCCAGGTGCCCCTGTGTATCCTCGGTTTAAAGAATAGCTTCTGGTATTCTTATCTCATTACCAAAATTTAAAACTTTCACTTCTTTACTTAAAATGATGGGATTATTTTACTTCAGGTAAGTTTCTTTCAGAGTTACCTTTAAGCTCACCTGTCAGGAGGTTTCTCACCCTCTGTTATATACCATATCCCCTTAGCAATATCAACAACACCTCAAAACATTTCTTTCAATGAACATTTCAGAGCACTCCTTATGATCCCAAACTGTGGTGTCCTAGGCATTTAAGGGTTCCTGTCAAAATACTAATGATTCAGTCAGAAGTTGCTGCTATTGATGCTAGGATCATTTCATTTACTGCATCTATAGGTGTGTTCCAAGGCTACCTTTGATAGAGGGAGACAGAAGAGGAGGGCGTCTGGGTGGCTCAGTGGGTTAAAGCCTCTGCCCTCAGCTCAGGTCGTGATCTCAGTGTTCTGGGATTGAGCCCCGCATTGGGGGAGGGGGGTGTCTCTGTTCAGCAGGGAGCCTGCTTCCTCCTCTCTCTCTCTCTCTCTCTTTCTCTCTCTGCCTGCCTATTTGCCTGCTTGTGATCTCTGTCTGTCAAATAAATAAAGTCTTAAAAAAAAAAAAAAGAGCCCAAGTAGGAACATATTAAACTACTAACTCGTCTCTTTCTTGCTCTCACTTTCTCCCTCCCTCTCTCTCCCCCTGGATCCCTTTCAACTTCTGAAATTTAAAGCTAAGGTAAATTACTTTATCCTTTCCCCCAACCTAATATTAAAGCACCTTATGGTTAATTCTGGCACTCCTCTCTTCTTTACTCTAGTTGGTCACATCCAGTCCCATAACTTGAAGTTCTATCTAGACATGAATGACTATATTTTTTATCTCCAATCTCAATCACTCCAAGCTCCTACATTCTACAATGCCTCTTTGATATCACATAGGGATCTCAAATCTAATACGACAAAACTCACCATTTGAATTTTCCCCTAAGACTTTCTTTTCTCTTCTCTGTGTCAGTAAATGGCAACTGCCTTCCTCTCAATGTCAATGTCTCAACTCATCTGATTCTTCAAAATGAAATCTATGCTGATTACTTTCCCCTTCGTCCACCCTCCTGCTGTCCCCTCCATTCCCCCCCTACTCCTCAGATCTCCTCTCTTACCCTGTGCCGGATGGCCCTCAGATCTCCTCTCTTACCCTGTGCCGGATGGCCCTCCGTCGCTGCCACCTCAGGGCGTTTACATTTGCTTTTCTGACTGGAAGGGTCCTCTTCCAGTTATCAATCTACACACCTTAATTCAAGTGTCTGCTCAAAGATCACCACCTCAAAAAGCCTTCCCTGAGCACATTATACAAAATATAATCTTACCCTCCATTCCCCTTACCTACCTTTGTTTTTACCTCATAACACTGACCGTCTCTTGACTGTGTATTTATTCATGTCATTCTCTTGTTGCTTAAACACTAGTTCCCAGAGGGTAGGGACTTTGTCCATTTTGTTCACTCTTGTGCCTCTTGTCCCTAGAACATTGCCTGACACAAAGCAACTATTTGTTGAATGAATGGATTTCTGATGCAGAGAGGTGCTTTGGATGATCAGAAAGCAGCATGAGCACTGCTGGAGAGGTGTACAGGAGAGCAGAGAAGTGGGACCCAATTGGGAATATTTAGGTACTGAAGATAAACTTTGCCTATTATACCCTTTCCCTAATGTTAGATCTGAATTGTATCATTTATTTTTCAGGGCAAAATGTCAGAGAGCCTCCAAGGTCTACACTATTCACAGGAGATCATGTAAGTGATTTTGACAGTAAAAAAATAGAGCGTGGCTCTACCTCCCCTCCTACTCCCCTTACACTTGAACTGTGGCCTCTGTGGAGTATGAGGTCTCATCTACACCAGAGTCTACATTTTTTGTCTCTTTATGACCCAATAGAAATCAAAAGTTGGTACCTTTTCCACTTGCATTGTTAGTTCATTCACAACACAATTTAATGTGGAAATTCAGTGTTTTTATTTAGGATGTAAGATTAGGACTTGGGTATTGTAGAAGCTACCAGAGGGTACAAGAGTGGGTATTGTAGAAGATGATGTAAGATTAGGACTTGGGTATTGTAGAAGCTACCAGAGGGAACAAGAGTGAAGAAGCAGGTAGAGTGAACAGAAAAGGAGGAAAAGCCAATACAAAGGGATATCCCCCAGGTCATCGCTGTGAGCAACAGTCTCAGTTCCACTGGGACTTCCTCAGAAGCCTATATAAAATGCCTCTCAGGGCTGTCCTCCTGAAGTCAGGAGGCTAGAGCAGGGGTAGGCCTGCTGTGGCCTGTGGGCCAAATCTGCCCTGTGTCTTTTTTTATAAATAAAGGTTTTTTTGGAACACAGCCATGTTAACTCATTTATTTATTGCTTAAGGCTCCGTTGGAGCAAAAGCACAGAGCGTCCTAGATGCCACAGAGACTATAGTCCTCAGAACCTAATATAATTATCATTGGGCCCTTTTCTGAATGAATTTACCAGTCTCTCTTCTAGAGCACTTATCCTCAAGCTCCCATTCACCATTGTAGGAGGATTTCTTGAGGAGCTTTTTCACTTCCCTGCTTCCTGGTATTGATGGTAAGAGGACCAAGTCATCTTAGAGTTGAGAGGCCCCTGGCTGAATGTGGAAGTGTGCTGCATGTGATATCCGCTGCTTACTGTCAGTGAGAGGTGAGTCCAAACAGGCACAGAACTATCCCTTATAGCTTCAGCTGAAATTAATAGTGGGCCAAGAGATTGTAAATCATGCCTCAGTGGCATCTACTAGTCTTGATTTGGGCACATGCTAACAAGTTTGTACCTGGGTAAGTGAAAATCTATTTACAGAGGAAAATCTTAACTAGTGAGGCTCCTAAATGAGACCTGGGGAGAATTGACTTACTGATTGAGGTGATTATTGCAAACTAATTGACTAGTGATAACTAATCCTAACAAATGTTGAGTTTCCTTAACTTCTCCCATAAATTACTTTTATTTTCAAGCCATTGCCAGCCAAATAGTTTTTATTTTCTTTTGAAATTATTGTTTGTAGGTTTATACTTAAATAAAAATTGATAAATGCTTAATGGAAAAAAAAAGTTGTAGGAACTTATAAAGAAATGAATGTTCAATCTTATTTCTTATTTCACTGCCAGAAGTTTAAAAAGATTTTGTGGTCGGGATGCCTGGTTGGTTCAGCCATAAGAGCATTCAACTCTTGATCTCAGGATCTTGACGTTGAGCCCATGTTAGGTGTAGAGATGACTAAAAATAAATAAGCTTTTAAAAAATTGTGTATGTAATCTTACAGATTTAAAAAATTTTCTATTTGAATATATATCACTTACATATGTTTAAAATAAACTATGAACTTTTAACTAACTCTCTTTTCCCAAATGTTATATGTTAGACCTTTTTCCATATCATTACAAAAGCATTTTTTTTAATTTTTTATTTTTTATAAACATATATTTTTATCCCCAGGGGTACAGGTCTGTGAATCACCAGGTTTACACACTTCACAGCACTCACCAAAGCACATACCCTCTCCAATGTCCATAATCCCA